>NC_044990.1:73200046-73523336 GCF_008728515.1 Papio anubis | reverse complement strand
AATCTTTGGTCAAATCGGTAAATACAGATTGAGTTCCCTAATCTGAAATCTGAAATGCTCCTAAATCTGAAACTTTTTGAGCTCTGATGTGAAGCTTGTAGGAGACCCTCATTGGGGCATTTCAGATTTTGGATTTTCGGATAAGTATGCTGGATCTGTAAGTATGTATAATGCAAACATTGCAAAATTCAGAAGTATCTGAAATCTGAAACACTTCTGGTCCCAGGCATTTTGTAAGTATACTCAACATGTATAAAGGCTAAGCGGGTAAAGTTCTATTCTTAGCATTGTTTTCCATGTGCATCCTAACTTGGCCCTTGTAGCATTTGATTGTTCCTTATTTTCTCTTTTCCAATATTTAATCTGGAGTCAAGCCTTAGCCCTCATTCCTGCTGTGTCTCCTTTTCGCTTTTCTCTCTCTTCTCTATAGCCATCAACTTGAGGCATGTGGTCCTCCAAGGCTATAGCCTGAATCCTGGCATCCCTATACCTCCTTCCTTATCTGTTTCCCAGGGCCAGCTAGACTCTTTCTCTGCTGGACCTCACTCTGTGGTCTTACCAGACTGCACCACTGGTCAGTCACTCAATCGTGCCCCGAATTTCACTTCCTTTGTATTTAACTTTTAGCCAGTGTGCATGGGGTGCCTGCTCACACATCATGTGCAATGCCAGGCCTTGGAGATGCAACGGTGAACCAGAGCAGTCACATAACCCTGCCCTTGAGGAAGTGATCAGTGGGCTGTCAGACCTCTTGGTGTCTGGAATGACCACTGTCCTCCCATCCCTCACCTCCACCACCATTTCTGTGTGTCCAAGTGTGTCCATTCCTCAAGGGCCAGTTTGCTATCTTCTCCTCCCTGAAGCTCCTCCTCAGAAATTTTGGCCAGTGGTGACTTCTGCTGCTGCTAAACTCCCGCTTGTTTTGCCTTTTTTCTGGCATTCTAGTCACTTGAGTGTTTTCTTCTGTCTTTATTTTTTAGTTTTTTTATTTTTTTTTGAGTGTAGGCTTCCTAAAAGCAGGGGCTGGGACTTACCCATTTCTGCCTCTTCCACAGCATCTAGCACAATGACATGAATGCAGAAAGTGTGCAATAAATGTATGCTGAATAAATTCAGCAATTCATGAAAGTTCATTTTCCTCCAATGTGTTCTGGCCAAGTGTCACTTGCTCATTATTAATCCTGAAACTTTAATGAAGTTTGTTTTCTTGGGCCACGTGTGGTGGCTCACACGTGTAATCCCAGCACTTTGGGAAGCCAAGCTGGGAGGATCGCTTTGAGCTCAGGAGTTTAAAACCAGCATGGGCAACATGGCGAAACCCCGTCTCTACAAAAAACGAAAATTAGCCGGGCTTTGATGGCGTGCACCTGTAGTCCCAGCTACTTGGGAGGCTGAGGCTGGAGAATCGCTTGAGCCCAGGAGGTGGAGGTTGCAGTGAACTGAGATCGCACCACTGTACTCCAGCCTGGGTGACAGAGTGAGACTCTATTTCAAAAAAAAAAAAATTATCTTCTTTTTCTGTGAGCATATGCCAGGCACACAGTAAAAAACTGAGTCCTGGGTGTAATAGGACTCCAATTGCAGTGGAAAGTGAATAGGTGAATTTTTTATGCTTCCAGGCATATTTTTCTTAAAATATGCAAAGTTATTATCCAAATAAAAAGGTGTCTTAAAAAATTGACTGTTTACAGTTCTCATTGCCCATATTTTACTTCTGAAAACAAAGAAACTGAAAGTAAATAAAAATGTACCTCTGGGAACTCACATGAAGAGGGAAGAAGACAGGTTTACACCTGGGTTCAAATTCCAGCTCTGCCATCTCCTAATTTGTGCGGCCTAGGCTAAGTTGTTTAACTTATTTGCACTTCCATCTATATCTCTGGCTGTCAGCATCTTGATAGACTGTTTCTTGCTCATCTTTAAATCACCCATTCCTAAAACAGTACTTTGGAAATAGACATTCACTCAATATTGCATGAATGGATGGAAGGAAAGAAATTACCTTATCCATTCTATTTTGGGAGTTTGCAGTGATGATTGTAAAAGCAGAGCATGTTCAACCCATTTTATTTTCCTTTTCCAGTTCAAAAACTGATATTTTAGTTATGGGGTGCTTTCATTGATTTTTATGGTAGCCATACTCTTTGTTAGGTCATATTTATATGCCAAAGATGCCATGTCTCAAATCTTGCGAATTCATCTGTAGCTATGATAATCCAGTTCATTATAAGATACTACATTTTGGGGATTATTTTGGGTTTTTTTGGGTTTTTTTTCTTTTTCTTTTTTTTTTTTTTGAGACAGAACCTCACTCTGTCGCCCAGGCTGGAGTGCAGTAGCACATCTCAGCTCACTGCATCCTCCACCTCCTGGGTTCAAGTGATTCTCATGCTTCAGCCTCCTGAGTAGCTGGGACTACAGTTGCACACCACCATGCCCAGCTAATTTTTGTATTTTTAGTAAAGATGGTTTTGAACTCCTGGCCTCAAGTGATCTGCCTGCCTTGGCCTCCCAAAGTGCTCAGATTATAGGTGGGAGCCACTGCACCTGGCCTATATTTTGTTTTAATGAATATCAAAAAAGTATTAAAGAGGTCGGTTTTATTTTATATTTTTAAAGTGTGAAACCTTATAGAAGTTAAAATTTTAAGTTCTAATAAATTATTAAGGTCGTGGTTCTATCACCCCCAAACTCAAAAACTCTCCTAACAAATAAAATGCCATTGCTAAGTTGTTGATATTTATAAGGCTTAAAGTATTTTGACCAAAATGATCTTTGTCATTTTTATTATTAATCTAATAATAATAATGCTTTTTCCTGGCTCTGCCTTTTTAGATTCTGGTCAGTTTTGAGAACTCCTGGTCTCAGTGGCATTCATGTGTTTTCAGACAATGAGAGGGAATCTGGAAAGATTTACTAGTCACTCAAATGTGAATAAATTTAGTAGGAATTTGGACAAGGACCAAATAGTAGTAGGACTTTCTTTCCATTAAACATTATGTAGAGTCTTTACAGAGAACTCACTCGCTATCAACTCTGTGGGAATAATTTTTAAAAGTTTACTTGTTGCTTTTGCAGACTAAAACTTCATCATTTTAGAAAGTAATTTGATTCACTTATCTATTTAGTCTTTAGTGTTAGAGAGACCTGTATTTTTAAATTGCAGATTTTTTCCTTCATCATCAGGAGGAGTGGTTATGCTCTGTAATGCTATGCTTAAGGAAAATTACACATTTGGGGTATCTAAATTGGCATGCCAAATTATAGGACATTTTAATTATTATGTGGATGTGACAGATTCAATTATTCTCGAACTCTTTTGAGAAAGCTGCCCTTAGCAGTGATTCACAGTAGTAAACAAAAGATTAACAGGAAAATGCCCTTTATGAGGCTTAATAAATGTGTCCGATTAAATACCATGGGACAGAATTAACTGCAATGTCTACATGTAGAAAAACATCCTGTGTCCTGCTTGGAGGTTCAGCATATTCTCTTAAGATAAATTTACTCTAAATGTGGCCTAAATGAAGAACTAAGTGCCACTTAACATCAGAACTGTTTTCTTAGGTATGTCATTTGGGCCAATTGTTCAGACTCTTTCTTCCCTCTGAAACCATTAACCAAAGCCACTAATAAGTAGAAATGCAGAGTTAAGAGCCCCTTCCTTCAATTTCCAGTGGACATATTAACGAGCAATAAAGCAGCTAAAAGGCAAGCAGCTAAAGAAAGAGAAAGAAGCAAAGAAAGGTGATTGGGAAAACAGATATTCCGCCCTCAGCAATGCAGATTGGGCTGCCTCATGTGTCATGTGGGCTGTGATCACAGGAATTTGGAGCTCAATTTCTTAATCGCTTCTTTAGTCTTATCCAAAGAGAAAAGTGGATTTCTAGAGATTTCTTCTGTGCAGAGAGCAATTATGCTAAAGCTGCTTAGGTAACAGCTTTTTTGGCCAGCCTTTCTCTCTCGGAATAATAAAGTACACCCAGAGCCGATTTCAGAATGCACCTTAACCTCACCGTCCAGAGTTTAGCCCCTCTTAGCAGCTGACATGTTCTAGAACCTTAAAGAAATTCCAGAAGCATTTACTTCTTTTCCAAATATTGCTTAGAGTCTATGAAACTGGCTCAGCAATTAATTTACTGTCGGGTCTGTCCCATCTGTTTTTTATGACATTACCCTACCTTTTAGATAAACTGAATTTGACTTTCTTAAATCAAGAAGTTTCCCAACTCTGATCATATGTATAAATACCCTTCAATGCTGAGAGTCTGAGAGTTAAAAGCACTAAGTAATGATAAGAACCCAAAATGCCTTTGGCAGAATATAAAATGCCACAGGACTGCTGAGTGCCCAGAATAATAGTCTAGAACTTTCATTTTCTTCCTTTCCTATAACATTATAGTAATAAAAGGTCAGGTTAGGCCTTTCTTTGCTTGGTAAAACAGGGTAATCAAACCATTTAAACACCATCCAGGCCTACCACCCAAACAGATTCTCTCCCTCTCCTGCCCCTTTCGGAAATATTGTCTCTGTTATAATATGTTACTGCAAAACATCGTGTTTCAATGGGTTTCTTTCTGCTGATTAACAGGTTTTAGATTCAGGAAGACTGAAAGAATATGATGAGCCATATGTTTTGCTACAAAATAAAGAGAGCCTATTTTACAAGATGGTGCAACAACTGGGCAAGGCAGAAGCCGCGGCCCTCACTGAAACAGCAAAACAGGTGAGCGTGCTCCAGGGAGTTGTAATTAAAGTTTGTCTCAGCAGCTCCTTCCGCACAATTTGGCACCGTGGGTATGGTAACAAGCACTGTGTACCCTTTTCAATTATAAGCCTGCAGAGACAAAGCTTCACGACTGGGCCTTAATGGCACGTCCCGGGTTGAAGTCAGGTCTGCAAAGAGTCGGCAGAAGCGGGTAGGGGTTGGGGGGTCAAGTGTGTGCACATACGTGTGCGTGCCGTGTGCCCAAGCAGAAAGGTGTTAGACCAGACTTTTTACACATGTAGACTCTATGGGTTCAGATTCTCATAGAAAAAGGCATAGAGCACATAGTACTTATGTTCTGCAGACCCACTGCATTTCATTCTTACTGATAGGCAAATGCTGTTGAGGTACATACAGGAGATTTAAGAGTTTGAGCAAAAAGTGTGGGCTATTGTTTATTGTTGTAGAATGATCTACCTAGAAAATGTTCTACTTAGATCTACCTAGATTGCTTTTGGTTTCTAGTTTCTGTTTTATATATATATATATATATATATATATATATATATATATATATATATATATATGTATTTTTTTTTTTTTTGAGGCGGAGTCTCGCTCTGTCAACCCCGCTGGAGTGCAGTGGCACGATCTCGGCTCACTGCAAGCTCCGCCTCCCGGGTTCACACCATTCTCCTGCCTCAGCCTCCCGAGTAGCTGGGACTACAGGCGCCCGCCACCACGCCGGGCTAATTTTTTATATTTTTTAATAGAGACGGGATTTCACCGTGTTAGCCAGGATGGTCTCGATCTCCTGACCTTGTGATCTGCTCGCCTCGGCCTCCCAAAGTGCTGGGATTACAGGCGTGAGCCACCGCGCCCGGCCAAGTTTCTGTTTTATTATTTGTAAAGAAAATTCCTACATAATACTCTCACTGTTGCCCTGGGTTTCCCCCTCATTCTTCATTGTTTAGAGTTAGGCCCATATAGCCCATACGCTTCCTCTACCTTCTATAAAATGCAATTGCCAGGCCGGGTGTGGTGGTTCATGCCTGTAATCCCAGCACTTTGGGAGGCCGAGGCAGGCAGATCACCTGAGGTCGGGAGTTTGAGACCAGCCTGACCAACATGGAGAAATCCCGTCTCTACTGAAAATACAAAAATTAGCCAGGAGTGGTAGCGAATGCCTGTAACCCCAGCTACTCAGGAGGCTGAGGCAGAAAAATCGTTTGAACCCGGAAGGCGGAGGTTGTGGTGAGCCAAGATCACACCACTGCACTCCAGCCTGGGCAATAAGAGCGAAACTCTGTCTCCAAAAAAAAAAAAAAAAACAGATGTTATTGCCATCAGGACAAATCAAGAATTTATGATATGTTGCAGTTATAGCCTGAATAATCCTTGAAGTATGTTTATAAGGCATTAAAGACACGCAGGCTACATGATCTCTTTCCAACAATGGTGATGTGGAAGTATCTCATTCTACAGATGTGATAACCGCAGTTTGATTTAAGGGACTTAGCCAGATGTCACGTGGTCACCTGTAATTCTTTCTTAAAATTCTGTGAGGTAAGAGTTGTATTGATGGAGGGAGGGAAGGAACATCCGATGTTCTTGGCTTAGGGTGGAATGAGACTTCTAGCAGTACATGGTGAGGCTCCGATCAAAACTGTTCATCTGTAGGCATTATAATATGGGTGTGATTTTCCTTCTTCATTGTTTTCTATATTTTTCAGGTTTTCAATACTGTAGGTAGAATAAAGTTGCTTGTTTGTATGTAATATTTTAAATATCTATTACAAACAACAGAATAAGAAAATAGGGGCCAACATGGTGAAACCACATGTCTACTAAAAATAAAAAAATCAGCTGGGTGTAGTGGCGCACGCCTGTAATCCCAGCTACTTGGGAGGCTGAGGCAGGAGAATCACTTGAACCCGGGAGGTGGAGGTTACAGTGAGCCAAGATCGTGCCACTACACTCCAGCTTGGGTGACAGAGAGAGACACCATCTCCAAAAAAAAAAAAAGTCCAGTCATGGTGTCTCACACCTGTAACCCCAGCACTTTGTTTGGGAAGCCAAGGTGGGTGGATCACAAGGTCAAGAGATAAAGGCCATCCTGGCCTACATGGTGAACCCCATCTCTACTAAAAATACAAAAATTAGCTGGGCCTGGTGGTGTGCGTCTGTAGTCCCAGCTACTCAGGAGGCTGAGGCAGGAGAACTGCTTGAACCTGGGAGGCGGAGGTTGCAGTGAGCCGAGATCGTGCCACTGCACTCCAGCCTGGCAACAGAGCAAAACTCCGTTTCAAAGAAAAAAAAGAAAGAAAGAAAAAGAAAATATGTTCCCATATCTAACAGTATTTCTGTATTAAAGATTTATCCAAGTAAAACCTAGGTTGCCTTCAGTTCCTATTTCATCTCATTCTCCATAGAAGTGAGGAACTGTCCTTTCCACTGTCTGTAGGACATTTCTTTGAATCCTGCATTCATCCTCAAAATGGTTCTGTAAATGCCTTTGTGTGCACAGTATTACGCTGGGCACTAACAAATACGTTAAACATGCCCCTAGTCATTGATAATATAAACCAAAGAATAGAGCAGAGCAGAGATTTGATTGATGTACTGAGCCCTGATGGTGATGATGATGATGATGATGAGATGTGGCAGACAGGCACTGTGCACTTCTCATTATGCCTGTTCAAGAGGCTGAGACATAGAGAGAGAAAGAAATTGCCCACGATCTCGTAGCTAGCAGAATTATAGGCAGAGTCCAGATTCAAGCCTGGCTTTAGGGTCGACAAAACTGTGTTCTGAATTTTCGTAAGAATCACATTGGGGGAATCAATGTGATTCACATTGGGGGAATCACACAAGGGGGAAGCTGTACTTGGAGCCCTGTATTTCTTTTATACCTGAAATTTACAGAATACTTTTATCTTCTAGAGTGTCTCCCAGCCAAAGGTTCCCTCATAAAACCCGATAAATCATTTGGGATTCCCTGTATAATCTAGTCACAAAAGAGCCAGGAACCTCAAAACCCCTTTTTGTTCTTTGGTACCTTAGGCATTTCACATCAAAGAGATGTGTCCCTATCTATATATCAAAATACCCATTTAAAAAATATGTTATGTATTATCAAGACATGGAGTAATAAGAAATAGGTCATAGAATTTTAGCATGTTCCAACTAACATAAGATAATACAGTTCACCTTTGTTTTACAGATGAGGAACCTAAGGCCCCAAGAAGTAAGTGGGCCCAGACTAATTTATAGCAGAGACAGAATTAGGAATCTTTTTTTAAATCAATGTTTAATGCAAGCATAACATACATGTAGAAAGGGACATTGGTCATAGAATTTGAAATCTCGATTACTGGTCCAGTAATCTTCCATCTAATTCAACAATATTAATGATAACTTACATTCGTGTAGTTTTTATAATTTATTTTACATTGTTTACATAGTTCTTGCATGTATGATTCTACTTAATCCTCACAGCAGTCTGTAAGTCCTACTGTATTGACGAGGATGTTGGGTCATGAGTCCTCATGTGGACACAGAGCTGGTCTGTGGAGAACAGAAGGCAGAAGGCTGATGTTCCTGTTCTGTGTCAAGCCTGAAAATGCTGCTCCTTGTCTCATTTGGTATCCAAGATGCAGCTAGTCGCCCAAATTCACACAGTGGCAGAAATTTCCTTCCTGGATTTTAGTCCTGCCTAACCGCTGGCTCAGGTCACCTCTACAGAAAAACATAAGGAAATACACAGCTTGATTCTCATCCAAGTTGAATATCTTCTTGACATTTCTGCATACACTTGGTCCTCTTAGGAGAACAAGCTGTCAGAGTGTCAGCCTTTTAAATGTGCAAGCATCAAATATCAATGCATCATTCACAACTGTAACACCATGAGGATTAGTCTAAATCAACAAGCTTTTCGCTCTCACAGATTAGAATTCATTTGTTGGAAAGAAAACTCAACATCTGGGAAAAGGTACTTCCAAGTCACGTATTCTTGACCACGTAGCTGCTTTCCTGAAAATGCTGGTGCAAGCAAAGCTGAGTCTCTGTTTTGACTGACCTTTGCAGATGACTCAGGAAGTATTTTAATATTTTAAATTAAATTAAAATTACATTTTAAATTACGATTACATAATTACATTTCAGGGTGCTGAAGGGTGCACTGGTTTGCTCAGGCTGCCATAGCAAAGTAGTACAGACTAGGTGGCTTAACCCACAGCAGTTTATGTTCTTATACTTCTGTGCTAGATTCAAAGAAATGTCCTACAGACAGTGGAAAGGACAGTTCCTCACTTCTATGGAGAATTAGATGAAATAGGAACTGAAGGCAACCTAGGTTTTATTTGGATAAATCTTTAATACAGAAATACAGAAATACCGTTAGATATAGGAACATATTTTTTTTTCTTTCTTTCTTTTTTTTTTTTTTTTGAGATGGAGTTTTGCTCTGTTGCCAGGCTGGAGTGCAGTGGCACGATCTCGGCTCACTGCAACCTCCGCCTGCAGATGGCTGTGTGTTCACGGGGTCTTTTCTCTGTGTATGCCTGTGTCCTAATCACCTCTTTCTGTAAGGACACCAGTCACATTGGATCAGGGCCCACCCTAAAGACCTCATTTTAACTTAATTACACCTTTAAAGACTTTCTCCAAATACAGTTACATTCTGATGTACTTGGGGGTTAGGACTTCAACATAGGAATTTAGGGGGATGCAAATCAGCTCATAACACAGGGTGAATGTCAATCATTGTCTTCCCTGATGAAGCAGACCGAATTTGAGGTTCCCAGTGAGTAACAGAGGTACCATTTTATCCACCTATGAAATCCCCAGATAAACTCAAAAGTTATGAAATCCTGGCCAGGCATGGTGGTTCACACCTGTAATCGCAGCACTTTGGGAAGTTGAGGCAGGTATATCACTTGAAGTCAGGAGTTCAAGACTAGCCTGGTCAACATGGTGAAATGCCGTCTCTACTAAAAATTAAAAAATTAGCCAGGCATGGTGGTGCACGCTTGTAATCCCAGCTACTCGGGAGGCTGAGGCTGGAGAATCACTTGAACCCAGGAGATGGAGGTTGCAGTGAGCCTAGATCACACCACTGCACTCTAGCCTGGGCGACAGAGCGAGACTCCATCTCAGAAAAAAATATGGATGGATGGATGGATGGATGGATGGATGGATGGATGGATGGATGGATGGATAGATAGATAGATACATAGATACATAGATAGATATGAAATCCTGACATCCTGGATCTTGGGAGCCTGGGGCCTGTTTGAATAGGTAGAGGAGATGCTTAGCAGTCAATGGCCTTACAGAAGCCACCCAAGGCCTGTGAGCCTCAAAGGCCTCACCTGTCATGCCAGGATTGCAGTACTGCTCTGGTTTCTTCACTGTTAACATGTATTAAATGAGATAGTGTATGTTTAAGTGATTCAAAGAATATAAGACATTTTACAAATATAAGCAAATTCTGGCTATTGATGATAAAAGCTCAGTAATTTTTTAAGACTATAGACTGAACTCTTAACTCCCAGTAATAGCAAAAGAAGTATCCAAAGTTTTGTAGCTTTATAGACTAAATAATTACAAATTATTTTTAAGAATCAGCTTACCAAGTGATATATGCTCATGTTACAAAATTCAAAGCATTGATAGTTTTGCAAAAAACTTTAATAAGTAAAAAGTAAGTCACTCTGCCACTCCTGCCCTTCATCAGGCAGTTCCTCTGCCAGGTTTCAGCCCTGGCACCATCTTCTCCAGTTTTGTTGATGTATTCTGTGCATAAACAAGCACATGTGCATATATAGCTTTTCTGGGTTTTGAGCACAAATGATAGCTATTTTTTATGTTTTTTTCACTTAATATTATATTCCATATTATATCAATACATATAGTTACCTCATTTTATTATATATGTATATTTTTTATTAGCGGTGTGTGTGTATGTGTGTATGCATATATACACATGTATATATATATATATTTAAAGCAGTTTCACTCCTGTTGCCCAGGCTGGAGTGTAATGGTGCAATCTCAACTCACTGCCATCTCCATCTCCTGGGTTCAAGTGATTCTCCTGCCTCAGCCTCCCAATTAGCTGGGATTACAGGCACCCACCACCATGCCCAGCTAATTTTTTTTGTATTTTTAGTAGAGACGGGTTTTTACCATGTTGGCCAGGCTGGTCTTGAACTCCTGACCTCAGGTGATCCACCCGCCTTGGCCTCCCAAAGTGCTGGGATTACAGGGGTGAGCCACCGTGCCCTGCCAGTTACCTCATTTTTTAAATGGCTACCTAGTATTTATACTTTTTCCACTCTGTACTTTTCACTGTTCCCAATTAACTTCCAATTAAGTTAGCTATTGTTTTTTTCCTGGTGAATGACTTATCAGATTTATTTACTAGTTTATATTCTGTTTTCCAGTTGATCAGTTCCTGCTTTTATCTTTACTGCCTTCGTTTTTTGGTTTTTCTTGTTGCTTCTTCTTGAATGCATTTGTATTCGTTCTTTTTTCCTTAGTATTTTAACGCTGTGAATTTCCGTATTCTATAGGTTTTGATATGTAGTACTTTCATTCATAGTTTATTCTTTATTTATATATTCTGCAATTTTGGATTTTAATTTTCTCTGCCCCAGAAATTATTGAAGAGGGAAGTTTTTAAAACTTTTTGGTGGTCGGGATTTGTTTTTTCTGTTCATTTTTTTTGTTTTACTCATCAGTTTCATTTTCATTGTATGTCATCGATACCCTTTCTATCCATTTCGAATTTTCTTTGTGTCCTAGTTTTTCGGATGTTCTTTGGGCATTGAAAAGATGATGTTATCTGTTTAAGGTATAGAGTTTAATAAGGTTTAATTAGTTCTACTTTGTTAATTACATTCTTATTAATCCTTATTTGTATTGGTCTATTTTCTGTGACTTGGATCTAGAGGTGAATTAGTTTCATACTGTACATATTTCTCTCTGTATTACCTGTTGTTTTTGTTTTGGTAATTTTGATGCTATGGTTTTCAGTCCACAGATGTTCATAACTTAGGTTTCCACTATGAGTTATATTTCCTGCCATTTTAACATGCCTGTCTTTGATTCATGTAATGGTTTTGGTCCTAAATCCACGCTGGTTCAAAACTAGATTGGGTCGCATGCTTTTACTTTTCTTTGTCTGGTATACATGGAATTGTCTTTGAATAGCCAAAAGTGTGTCTCCTGTAGATGACGTGGTTAGGTTTTACGCTGAGATTTAATCTTAGCCTTTGTTTTTAATAGATGATTTAGTACATTTACATTTGTTGAGATTATAAGTATGTTTTGTCTTAGTTCTGTCATGTTATGCTTTCAGTTTTTTTGTATTCATTTTTACCTTTTAATTTGTAGTAGATTATTTTTGCTTCTTTGAATATTGTTTTGTATGTGTTCCTTTTGTTTCCTCTAACTGCTGTTTCTTTATTGACTCCCCATTATAAGCAATGACAATTGTTTATATTCTCTCTCCATCCTACCCACCAAATTTTAGCTTAGTTTTTCTTCTATTTGCCTTCAAGCCTCAAATATACTTAAGCCTCTGTTTTTTGACTTTTCTTTAACTGATACTTTCTCTATCTTTCAGTTAGCTAAAGTTTATCCTTCAGTACTTTTTAAACTTCAGGCTATAACCCATTAGTGGTGCTGTGAAATCAATTTGGTCCATCATGACTAGCGTGTTTTAAGATGTAAAATAGAATAGAATGGAATAGAAGAAAAATAACAATGTATCTTTCATAGTAGTGGTAGTATTTTTTGAAATGCTTTTCAGTATAGATACAGATATAGATAGTGGATGTGTACCAAGTCCCCGTGTACAGTGAAATGTGCCACCCATCACTGTGGGTGGCAGTTTAAGAAAAAAAAAGTTGCAAAACAATGCTCTATACCATCTTAAAGGGAAAGTTTCCTTGGAACTTAGAATCCCTGACTTATTGCATGTGTGAAATCTTTGTTCCTCTCTGATTTAAATGTGGTGGTTATACCATGGCACACATTTACCTAGGTGACAAACCTGCATGTTCTGCACATGTATCCTGGAATTTAACATAAAAATAAAAATTTTCAAAAAGTGGTAGTTATAAAATTACGGGGTCACACCTTCTTTCATTTAGTATGTTGCAACCTTTGCTCTAAGGTCTTCTCGTGTTGTCTATTCATATGGAGACGTCTATGACCACGTTTGACATAACTCGGCCTTTTTTCTTTCTTTTTTTCTTTTAATTATACTTTAAGTTCTAGGGTACATGTGCACAACGTGCAGGTTTGTTACATATGTATACTTGTGCCATGTTGGTGTGCTACACCCATCAACTCGTCAGCACCCATCAACTCGTCATTTACATCAGGTATCACTCCCAATGCCATCCCTCCCCCTTTTTTCTTTTTTGAGACAGGGTCTTGCTCTGTCGTCCAGGCTGGAGTGCAGTGGCATAATCATAGCTCACTGGAGCCTTAACCTCCCTGGCTCAAGCAATGCTCCCTTCCCAGCCTCCCTTAAAGCTGGAACTAGAGGCACATGTCACCATGCCTGGCTAATGTTTTTTCTTCCCCCATAGAGACGAGGTCTCACTATGTTTCCCACGCTGGTCTTGAACTCCTGGGTTCAAGCCATCCTTCCACCTTGACCTCCCAAAGTGCTGGGATTACAGATGTGTGCCACTATGCCCAGCCAGATCTTTTTTCTTGTATGCTAAAAGGTCATTGGTTTTCCTGGGACATTATTGTGTAGTCTTTCAGACTTTTGATTCAAGTTTACTTTTGTTTCTGGAAGTTTACTTGAATTATCCTTGCATTTTTTTTTTATTAGATTATATTCTCTTCTTTACAAATATCTATCGTGTATACGTTTTCTGTCCCTTGTCTATTTTGTAAAGCTATTTTCTCCTTAATCCTTTTTAGTGCTTTATTAACTTTTAGTTATTTTGTTTATTTGCTCAATCCTATCCTGTCTCATACTGTTTTTTCACCATTGGCTAATCTTCGTGCTGCCTTCAGTAGAAATGTCATTTATTTTTTATTTTTCCTTTTTTGAGACAGAGTCTCCCTCTATTGTGCAAGTTGGAGTGCAGTGGCATGCTCTCGGCTCACTGTACCCTCCAACTCCTGGTTCAAGCAATTCTCATGCTTCAGCCTCCCAAGTAGCTGGGATTACAGGTGTGTGCCACCACAACCAGCTGATTCTTATAGTTTTAGTAGATACAAGTTTTCGTTAGGTTGGCCAGGCTGGCCTCAAACTCCTGGCCTCAAGTGATCCTCCCACCTCAGCCTCCCCAAGTGCTGGGATTACAGGTGTGAGCCACTGCACCTGGCCCATTTCTTTGATATTTTCACTTTTCTCTTCCATTTCACTTTTGACCACTGTCAACTCATATTTCAGCATCTTCTGTTGCTCTGGCATGTTTTCCTGTATTTTTGTATCTCTGTTATGCACAGCCTGATCATTCTGCTGCATTTTCTTTGAATATATTATATTCATAAAGTTTATGTGCTCAACATTTGTCCTGTGTTTATCTTATTTCATTTCTTATTTGTATATTTTCCAGGCCCTGTACTACTCTTAAAATTATAATAATAATGATTATTATTCCTACTTCTCACCTGTAAATAAAATGAACTCTTCCTAGACCAGATAGTTGCAGGATAGTTATGGCTAGGGCCTTGTTTCTGGCTAAAGGAAGCTTGCGCTTAATGCAGAAGTACCCTTTATGACCCAGAGAGTCGTGTGTGTCTATGTAGAGGTGGGGGGCTGGTGTGTGTGTGTGTGTGTGCGTTGACCATGAGGAAGCATGCGCATGATGGCTGGCCGTCCAATACGCGTTAATCGGGCGATGCGGATGCCAGGCACGCGCGCATTGATCGCGGGATGCCATGCCAGCATGGGCTGGCTGAACGCGATGGCTGGCGACCGCAGGGCTTAATAACGCGATTTTCGCGCGTTAACGGGCTGGCGAGTACGCGATAATGCATGCCGCCACCCATTACATGCTGCAGGCATGTACATCATCAGTAACGCTGATCCAGTATACGGACGCCGCATTAATGCCAGTAATGCGCGCGGCCGCGCGCGGATCCAATTAATTGCCCGTCCGCCTTCACCGTCTGATCCGCATGCTGGCATTATTATGACAAGAATCGCATGCTGGTAGCGCTGCATGCGCCAGACACCGGATTTATAATCCACGCTGGCACCACGCTGGCGATTGGTGGGGTGTGTGGGAGTGTGGGTGGGTGTGTGGGGGTGTGTGGGTGGTTGTGGGGGAGTGGGTGGGGGTGGGTGGGGGTGTGGGTGGGTGGGTGGGGGTGTGTATGTGAAATTGAGAATGCATGTTTTGGCTTTCTTCCTCCTTAGCTTACAGAATTGGGCAATTGCAATCTCTCTTTTGTCAGGACTTCACCAATGTACATAGGTCAAAGATGTTTCTTTTTGATTGTTTATTGACATACCTTAGTGTTCCTCCAGTTAATTGGAGAACTTTACTTTCCTATGATTGTTGAGGCCGGCTCTTCATAGACATCTTCTCAGCCTTGCCACAGCTCCACTGGTTCCAGCTGCATATGGCAGCCCCTCATGATACTTTACCATTCAGGCTCTCCTGATTTCACAAAGATTTAGCTTATTTTTTATTAATGAATATCTTTGATGCTTAGAGTGGTTTCTGAAAGGGAAAAGAGAGAAAATTCATTACTCCATTATCTTAAAAGCAGAAGTCCTTTCTAAGTCTCCATTACTCTTTGACTTTGACAATATTCAAGCCAATGATGTACACCAAAATTAGACTGGCTTGAAAAATGATGAACTTGAGGCCATGAGAGTTACTGTGATTGAATTAGGGCCATACATATCAGTAAAAATGAACTGACAGGGTCTTGAGCCTGAATTCAACACATCAGATGGTATCTTAGGAATGCAGTGTCAATCAAAGCCCAGTCGCTCTCCTTTGTCCACATGGGGGAGCTTGTATTGCTCTGTTGATTTTAGTAAAATCTAGCTCTGTTATGGTGGCTTCACTGATGAGCTAGAGTTTAAATACTGAACTTAGTTTCAACCTACATTAGAGGAACTATAATGGAGCAAACTCAAGAAAAGAAGGAAAAGAGGGACAAGGTTTCCCATACTCACTGATACTCTTCTTGCCACAAACATGAATGCTTATGGCATTGTCTCCCTTAAGCTTCACAGTCCTTCTAACCTGCTGTTATTATCCCCTTTTGACACATGAAAATGCTAAAATAAAAGAAGCTGAGTAACTTTTTAAAAAAAATTTTATTGGCCGGGTGCGGTGGCTCAAGCCTGTAATCCCAGCACTTTGGGAGGCCGAGACGGGCGGATCACGAGGTCAGGAGATCGAGACCATTCTGGCTAACACGGTGAAACCCTGTCTCTACTAAAAAATACAAAAAACTAGCTGGGTGAGGTGGTGGGCGCCTGTAGTCCCAGCTACACGGGAGGCTGAGGCAGGAGAATGGTGTAAACCTGGGAGGGGGAGCTTGCAGTGAGCTGAGATCCGGCCACTGCACTCCAGCCCGGGCGACAGAGCATGACTCCGTCTCAAAAAAAAAAAAAATTTTTATTTATTTATTTATTTTTTGAGACAGAGTCTCACTCGGTCACCCAGGCTAGAGTGTAGTGGTGTAATCTTGGCTCACTGCAATCTCTGCCTCCTGGGTTCAAGTGATTCTCCTGCCTCAGGCTCCTGAGTAGCTGGGACTACAGGCGTGCACCACCATGCCTGGCTAATTTTTGTATTTTTAGTAGAGATGGGGTTTCACCATACTGGCTAGGCCAGTCTCAAGCTCCTGACCTCAAGTGATCCGCCTGCCTCGGCCTCCCACACTGCTGAGCTTACAGGCGTGAGCCACCGCGCCCGGCCTGAGTAACTTTTCAAAGCCACCAGTTCAAAGGTGTTCATACTCCGACTTCTATGATCTTTCAGTTCTGCCTTTCTGCCTCCCAGGTTACCATATTCACTCAGTTGAAATCGTCTCAGCCACAGCTTTGGGATTCTGTAAAGATAAAAGATGCACCAGAGGGTTTCCTAGATGCTTTGTCTTCATCCTTCAAGCCAGGCGATACTGCCACGTTCTGTGTACTTAGGGGCCACTTCTCTGCGCAGCGTTCATCATGACACCCAACACTAATGCGGCAGGTTTTCAATCTGTTGTCTGTAGCCATTAATCAGTTCCTGTGATGTAGGCTATTGTTATCTCATGTTACAGATGAGGCAGCTGGTAGAGAGAGTGGTTAGGTAATTTTTCCAGGATCAGCAATGAATCTCCAGAGAGCTGAGACTGGACCTGTCCATCCCACACATAGCTTACAACATGAGGGCTTTGCTAAAAGTGGTTCAGTAATCTCAACTCCCTTCATCACCTGCACTGTAAAAAAGATGTTTTGTCTCACCTGTGCTGTTACCCATAGTGTGTTATAAAACCTGGTAGCAGAAGAGAAAACAGAAAGGTCAAATCAAAGACTATATACACAGGATTTGTTTCTGACTAAGTATTTCAGACCATGAAGCTAAGACCATTTGGGTTTAAAATTGCTAATAACAACACTTTCTTTATATAAAAAAATACATCAAGAGGGTTACACAGAAGGAAGCATCCTATTTGGGGAAGGCTATCAAGCAGTAGAAAGTGATGTGAATGTCTATTTGTTCTTTTGGTTGTTTTTAGTTTCACTAAGGAATAGTCTTTTTGGAGTATATAAATCTATAACCGCACAAAATATGGCTAGCTTAAAAAAGTGGGAGAGGGAGATGATATGAAATTATCCCCTGAAAAGTCTTGTTTTTGAACACTTGCATTATAATGGAAATAGCCTCAGGTTTCCTCTGGTAGCATTCCAGCATTATTGGACGATTTATTTTCTCCTTAAGTGACATTTTAATATATAGTGTGTTATATGTAATGTTTCTGGAGTAACAAGCATGCAAGAAGTGAGAGAAAAAGAAAGTACACTTAATATGTAGGCAGGTGTCTCAGCACTTTCTTTTTTGTATGTGAAGCCCATTATCTCCAGTGATAACTTTGTTGACAGCACCCACTAATATACTCGGAGCAAGATTTTATAAAATAGATCCAGAATCGTATGACTAAGAGACCCAGCTGACACGTGTCAGCCTCAGATAGTTGCTACATTTTCTGTTTTAAAGACTCAAACAAAACTTTTCACATTCTTCTTTGGGGAAAAAAAAAAATTACATTTGAAGTCCTTTTTCACCCAAACACATTTTGAGATAAGAGCTCACAAGTCTTGACATTATTTCATTTTGTTATGCGCATCTGTCAAGGAACCAAGATACGATACAGCTACTAAAAACTGATGATCACGGAACAGAGAAACTTGACAGCATTTCATTTCCTTTATGTTCTGATTATACATTTATCAGAAAACCTGTATCTCTTCTAGTTCAGCTAGAAATTGCAAGAATTCAGGAACTCAAAGGCTTGGCAAAGAACTGTCCTATTATTTGGTATCATCTTACATTTTAGAGAAGTTGCTTGGTGGAGTCATTGTTAAAGCTTTTGCTTCTCTTTTCATTATTGTGGGCCACTATCCACAGACCACATTTCTATAGGCCCTATAACTGCTTTGCCGCACAAATTAAACGCTGGGATGTTTCATACATATACGCCAGCATTTCAATGCTTGTCAATCAGAGTTTATAAAATATAGGGATTACAACTTGATATTAACATCCAAATCTATTGTGCTCATTTTATGTCTGAAAATGAGAAACCCTCGTGCAGACGCTAGATTTCCCAGCCTCTTTGTCACCCTGTTTTTAATTTATCTCCAAGTTTTGAGTCAGTAAAATGATTCTGCTTATCAATTTAATACAGAGATAAAACATATCTATGAATCAGAGTGATCGGAACTAAAATGGATCTACAGGTTGTTTGGTATTCAACCCAGCCCTGCTGAGGGTTCTAGTGGGGCTAATTCCTCTGTACAGTACATTCATCCCTGTTCTTAAATTGTGCCTCAGTGAGGGATATGATCTGCTTCACATGAAGAAGTGGACACAGAAGTGCATTGTTTCAGGGAGGAGGACTTTAAAATTTTGAAACATTCTTTTTATGCTTGCCTTTTTTCTTTCTTTCTTTCTTTTTCAGGTATACTTCAAAAGAAATTATCCACATATCGGTCACACTGACCATATGGTTACAAACACCTCCAATGGACAGCCCTCAACCTTAACTATTTTCGAGACAGCACTATGAATCCAACCAAGATGTCATGTCTGTTCCGGAGGTGTTTTCTGCTAGTTTTTTGACTATGTAAACCACATTGTAATTTTTTTACTTTGGCAACAAATATTTATACATACAAGATGCCGGTTCATTTGAATATTTCTCCCAACTTATCCAGTGATCTCCAGCTCTAACAAAATGGTTTATTTTTATTTAAATGTCAATAGTTATTTTTTAAAATCCAAATCAGAGATGCAGGCCACCAGTTAAATGCTGTCTATCAGGTTTTGTGCCTTAAGAAATGACAGAGTCAAAGCTCATTTTTAAAGGAGTAGGACAAAGTTGTCACAGGTTTTTGTTGTTGTTGTTTTTACTGCCCCCAAAATTACATGTTAATTTTCATTTATATCAGGGATTCTATTTACTTGAAGACTGTGAAGTTGCCATTTTGTCTCATTGTTTTCTTTGACATAACTAGGATCCATTATTTTCTCTGAAGGCTTCTTGTTAGAAAATAGTACAGTTAAAAACCAATAGGAACAACAAAAAGAAAAAGTTTGCGACATAGTAGTAGGGAGTATGTAACCCTTACTCTCCACCAAAAAAAAAAAAAAAAAAGGATATATGTTTAAAGGATAGAAGGACAATATTTTATCCTATGTTCTAAAAGAGAAGGAAGAGAAAATATTACTTTCTCAAAATGGAGGCCCTTAAAGGTGCTTTGATACTGAAGGACACAAATGTGACCGTCCATCCTCCTTTAGAGTTGCATGACTTGGACATGGTAACTGTTGCAGTTTTAGACTCAGCATTGTGACACTTCCCAAGAAGGCCAAACCTCTAACCGACATTCCTGAAATACGTGGCGTCATTCTTTTTTGGATTTCTCATTTATGGAAGGCTAACCCTCTGTTGACTGTAAGCCTTTTGGTTTAGGCTTTATTGAAATCCTTTCTAAACTGCATGAATAGGCTCTGCTAACATGATGAGACAAACTGAAAATTGTTGCAAGCATTGACTATAATTATGGAGTATGTTCTCAGGATGCATCCAGGGGTTCATTTTCATGAGCTTGTCCAGGTTAGTTTACTTCTGACCACTAATAGCATTGTCATTTGGGCTTTCTGTTGAATGAATCAACAAACCACAATACTTCCTGGGACCTGTTGTACTTTATTTGAACTGTGGGTCTTTAATTTTTCTTGATGGTGGTGGCTGTAACATGTTGAGTTCAGTTTACTAAAGGTTTTGAAGTGGAGTCTCATGACCTCTCAGAATAAGGTGTCACTTCCTTGAAACTGCATTTATGTATATAGACATGCACACATGTGCATTTGTTTGTATACATATGTGTCCTTCATATAGGAAGTTTTTTGACTCATCAGTAGAGAGCAACAGATGTTTTATTGAGTGAAGCCTTAAAAAGCACACACACAGCTAACAACCAAAATACATTGACTGTAGTAGCTGTTCAACTCCTAGTATTTAGAAATAAATGTATGGTTAATGTTCAGTCCAATAAACCACACACAGTAAACGTTTATTAATAGTCATGGCTCGTATTTTAGGTGACTGAAATTACAACGGTGATCATAATGAGGTTTGTTAAAATGTTAGCTATATTCAAAATGTCTATATGTTTATTTGGACTTTTGAGGTTAAAGACAGTCATATAAACATCCTGTTTCTGTTTTAATGTTGTCATAGAATTTTTTAATGAAACTAAATTCAGTTGAAATAAATGATAGTTTTCATCTCCATTCAGAGATCTGTATTTCTGTGCTTCGAGGGATTCCTGACTCATGTTCTTGCTGATGAATGCCAATGAGTTTTCCTGAGATCGAAAAATATGGGATCAAAGGATACCTTCTATCATCAACTGGTTCTCTTGGCGAATTAGGTGTACCAAATATTCTAACGGGTAGATTTCAGTGGGTTTCAGACAGTTTGAAGCAGTTGCTATTTAAACAAGTCCATCTGTACCCTTCTAGGAAGAAAGAGTATTAGCTTATGCCTCAGGCTTGAGCAGTATTAAATGGTTGAGGTTTTTGCTTTTGGTTTTGGTTTTTAAGATGACTTTGTCCAAAACTAACAAGAAACGTCTATTGCTGTTACACTGAAATCACTATTAAATAATGATTCTCAAAGTGTGGTCCCTGGACCAGCAGCATAGCGCATCACCTGGGAACTCATTAGAAATGCACATTTTTGTGCCTCACCCCACATCTACTAAATCAGAAACTCTGGTGGTGGGGACCAGGAATGTGTGTTTTAACAAGGTGATTTTTTTTTAAGGGGCCATACTAATCTTCTCTGTATCATTACCATTTTAGTATATGTGCTACTGAAGCGAGCAACCTAAGTGTGATTCTGATGCAGGCTAAAGTCTGAGAACCAGTACCACAAACTATAAAGAACTCTTAAAACTCATTAAGAAAAACACAGAAAACCCAATTAGAAAAATGGATAAGAGATGTGAATGGGTATTTCACAAAAGAGAATATCCAAATGGCCTCCCAAAGTGATGGGATTACAAGCGTGAGCCACCGTGCCCAGCCTGGTATAGAGATTTCTAAAAAAAAAAAAACCTAAAAATAGATGTCCCTTATGGCTGGGCACAGTGGCTCACGCCTGTAATCTGAGCTCTTTGGGAGGCTGAGGCAGGCGGATCACCTGAGGTCAAGAGTTCGAGACCAGCCTGGCCAATATGGTGAAACCCCATCCCTACTAAAAATATAAAAATTAGCCATACATTGTGGCGCATGCCTGTAATCCCAGCTACTCGGCAGGCTGAGGCAGGAGAATTGCTTGAACCCGAGAGACAGAGGCTGCAGTGAGCCGAGGTCACGCCACTGTACTCCAGCCTGGGTAACAGAGTAAGACTCTGTCCCCCCCACCCCCCAAAAAAAGGATGTACCATACAAACCACCAATCCCACTAACTGTGTATTTACCCAAAGGAAAAGAAATGTATATATTTCTTTCATCAGTATATCAAAGGGATACCTGCACTCTTGTGTTTATCATAGCACTATTCACAATAGCAAAATATGGCATCAACCTAAGTGTCCATCAACGGATGAAAGAATTTTGTATATGGTGTGTGTGTGTGTGTGTATATATATATATATATATATATATATATATATATATATATGTACCATGCAATACTATTCAGCCACAAAAAAAAGAATGGAAACATGTCATTTGCAGCAACATGGATGGAACTAGAGGTCATTCTGTTAAGTGAAATAAGGCAGGAACAGAAAGACAAATACCACATGTTCTCTCATACTGGAGCTAAAACATTTAATCTCATGGAAATAGAGAATACAGTGATAGATACCAGAGGCTGGGAAGGGCGGGTGGGTGAGAGAGGGAGGCTGGTTAATGGGTATGAACACAGGTAGAAGAAAGAAGTTCTAATGTTTAATAGCAGCCTAGGGTGACTGTAGTTAGCAACAATATATTATATATTTCAAAGTAACTAGAAAAGAGGACTTGAAATGTTACCAGCACATAGAAATGATAAATACTGAAGGTGATAGATACCCTCAAATACCCTAGCTTGATCATTACACATTCTATGCATGTAACAAATACATGTATCCCATAAATATGTAATTTAAAAAATATATACTGTGTATCAATACCAGAAATGCTAGATGCTTTTAATAACACTTTAAGTGGTTGATGTCTTGTGAAGAAACAACTTTAATCAATTCAATGAGTCAGTGAATTAGATTTATTATGTAGTATTGTTCAATTTAGTGAGTTGAGTTAATGTTAATTTATCAGCTGATTAACTTGTCCTTATGTACTGCAATGAAAATCCGTGTTCTTCTTTCAGAGGGTTTGACTGTGGAGATTTTAGAAGCCCGTCTTCTCAAATCTCGGTATTTGTTTCAAATCCTATTCTCAAAAGATTAATGATATTCAGAATCGCATGCCCTGAAGTGTGTTAGATTTTGCACCTGAATGAACGTGTAAGTCACTTCCCACAACCAATTTTGTTTTAGTGTTTTCAAGCTGTGCCTTTACCTAGAAAACTGTATGACATTCTGGCCACCACAGCTCAAAATAACGTCTTTATAATTCCACAAATGTGATATGCATTACTAATGGACATATTTTACTAAAAGCAAAGAGAGAAATCTTTCACCTGAAATAAAGAAAACTAAGAATGTTCAACAAGTAATGCTCATCCTAAAAACCATGTCTCTGCTCAACCCAACTTATTCACCAAATGGTCTAATTCTCAAATCCTCATTCTTTGAAAATTGAGTAAATGTGTGTCAATAAAATACTTCCATCTTACTTGGTAAATAATATAGTTATGGACTACATTATTTCCCAAATACAGATTGAAAAACAAGTAGTTTTCCTCAAAAATTGAAACTCATGGTTTAATTTCCACAAAATATGTTATATGTGTTTTAATGGATATGTTGATCCTTATCAAATGGAAGTTTTCAACCCAGAGGTTAACTCATTCACACACAGAGTCCTTGTTTCCACTATTTTATATTTGATTTCAGGATTTAGAAATAAGTGTTAAGATTCTGCAGAAGCTAGACAGGGGGTGGGAAGAAGTAAGTCTTACGAATATAACTAATTTTCAAGTAAAAATCCTCCCCAAGCCCTAGAAGCTTCTTTGGTCTGTGCTGCAGTTTGATTATGTGGGATGCAGACTCTGAGATGGAGTTTGGTGTTCCGGATGTTGATTACAGAGTTAGCCTTGGGATTGGGATTAATCTTTGTGTAATCAAGAGGGAAGAAGCAGGATTGGGTGGAGGGAGAAATCAAGCTGGAGTGCTAGTCAGAGAGACCAGCTGACCCCACCAGGAACCCTGGAGCTAAAATGGTCAATGAGGGTCATCTGTGTGCCAATGGCCAAGGCTTTCTCCCTCCACCTTGATTAGTCATTGCATGTGGGCTGTCCCCAGAAGGGCTGACAGCAGAAGATTGCCCAGCAACTAAACCTCCAGCAGCTGGGACAAGTCCTTGAAGGGGGTGATGGGTGACACATCTCCATGTCCACCACAGTATATGTTCCAGCTGTGGAGGGAGATTATTGGAGTGTTCAGTGGCAGAAGACTCCTGGTGATTGGCATTTAAGTCAAAATGAATTGCCAGTTGACAAGAGATGGCTGATTAAGTGATTGTCTTCAAGAACCTGTGACCTGAAAAAGAGAAGAGAAGGTCCATGTAGGGGAAATATCCTGGTTGTCCTTATTCTCTAAAATCAGCAGTGTTCATTTATTCCAGGAAGTGATCTTAAGAGCAGTCTTCAGATTGGTTAACTCCTATATATGTCTATAATACCCTGAGTACCCCTCATTACAGTGAATCATAGATGGGGTCTGCAGTGTACAGGACTCCTGCTTAGAAGGACCCAGCACTAAGTTTAATGCCCTGTTTTCACCATCTAGAGATTCTGAATTTTTAAACAAAGGGCCCTGCTTTTTCATTTTGCACTGGGGCCTATAAATTATGTACGCTGCCCTGAGTATTTGTGGTTCTGTCTCCTCTCTAAACCATGAGCTTCTGAGGACTTGGACCATGCCCTGTTCATTTTAAAATCTGCATCTTCTAGCACAATGTCTGTCACATCGTGGGTGCTCATAAATGTTTGTTGAGTGAATGGATAATGGCTGGGAAGAAGCCTTCCTTTAAACTATAATTCTGAGATTTAAAGGGGTATCCTAGGGTAGTAGAAAGATCCCTAGTTTGGGGGTCAGTCACATATATCTGGCTGCCAATTCTGTCTTAGCTACTCCCTAGCAATGTTGGGTGACCAAAGAATATGCTGTCCGCCAGGGCAATAAATTGGGACTGTCCTTGACAAATGGGGATATGGCCACCCTATAGCCAGTAGCCTTGGTTACATGCTTGGATAAGTTTCTGTCTCTATGAACCTCAACTGCTTCATCTGTAAAATGGACATAGTTCTTGAACTTGCACAGTTGCTTTGGTTGGGATGATTGGTGGACCAAGAGCATCCAACAGAACAGAAAGGTTAGGACCCAGAGGGAAATGCATTGAGTTTGGATAGTAAGAAGTTCCCCTTCTTCCACCATGAGAGGAGAGTAAGATAAATGTGGATGAAGGTAGGTTTGTAAACTGTAGAAGGTATTTCAGGGGATCCTCACCATGGTCTAGACCGAACTGTTCTTACTTTACATAGAGTTAAAATGAAACAAGCACACGCAAGAAGGAGCCCAAGCTCCGGAGTCTGCCGTCCTGGATCCAGATGCTGGCTCCTCTGTGCAGTGGCGGCCTGGGTTTGGATCCAAGTTCTACTACCTATTAATTATTGGCCCTTGGGTTGGGAAACACACTATGCTTCCATTTGTTTTCTGTAAAATTGAGATTGGGGTAGTACTTTTCTCAGAGGGCTGTTGGGAAGATGAAATATGAAGGACATACTCTACAACAGTGCCACTCAAAGCATCATGGTCTGCGGGCTAGTGGCAGGCCACGAACTGTTCATAACCTCAGGCCACAATAAGTACAGGAATTTCAGGAAAGCTGTTAGAAACCTTTATAGGCTTTTGACTTCGCCATGACATCCAAACTCATGATTCGGGGACTCCTTGTGCAGCAGCCAAGAGTTTGTTGAACTTGGATAATGAGGCATGTGTGGTGTGAGCAGCACATTAGCCATGCACAGTAGAACCACTTATTAGTTTGCAATGCATTGAAAAGTTAAAATAATTAAGTAAAACCTATTCTTAACCCCAGATAATTGAGAAGCACCATTTTAGAACAATGCCTAGTGTGCAATTAGCTCTCAATAAACACAAGCCTCTTTATTAATCAGGGAAAAATCATACCATGACTTATGTGTTTAAAATTGGGCTACATAGACTTTCAAAATGCTCTACTATATATTAGCAATATTTTAAAACAGCATTAAAAGCTTAAATCCTGCTCATGTTAATTAGGGATGTGTAAAGTCTAAAAGTATTTTAAAAACAAAATGATGCTATGCATATGTTTATACCAAGTCTATTCTTGAATTAACAGCATGATCTTGATGTTGAAGGCAATAGCTGGGTACACGTCAGGCCACTTGTAAAAGTGGGGAACATGGGGTCGGCTGTGGCAGCTCATGCCTGTAATTCCATCACTTTGGGAGACCGAGGCAGGCAGATCACCTGAGGTCGGGAGTTCGAGACCAGCCTGACCAACATGGAGAAATCCCGTCTCTACTAAAAATACAAAAATTAGCCAGGCATGGTGTCCTGAGCCTGTAATCCCAGCTACGTGGGAGGCTGAGGCAGGAGAATTGTTTGAATCCGGGAGGCGGAGATTGCAGTGAGCCAAGATCGCGCCATTGCACTCCAGCCTGGGCAACAAGAGCAAAACTCCGTCTCAAAAAAAAAAAAAAAAAAATGGCGGTGGGGGAAACACCAGTTGATATGCAGGGTGTCGACTTTCCTTTAAAAACAGAAAGAATGTGGGTTAACTGAGGTTTTGCTTTTTAAACTTAATGTTCTAAAAAAAAAAACCTCATCTTTTCAAAAATAAAGTAGCAGTGTAGGTTGAAAGCTGAGAGAAACATGTTTATTTGAATTTAGAACTAAAAAATAACAAAAGAATAACATACCCTGGCCCTAAACGACCTTCACTTACACTCCAGTTTATCTCACTTATCACAGTGGGGGTCCACATCGGGATTATATGGTTTTTCAAGAAGGACCAAGATAAAAACTTAGATAAACTGCGAATACTTTACAGAAAGCTTACATTGGAAAGTTCTGGCTAAATTCAGTATTTTGCTCAGCAACCATGCGCATAAAACAACCAATGCACAATTATCCGTAGCAATAGATAGAAAGCCTTGGGTGTTGCAAAATGGCGTTTGATCCAAAAGTTACTCATATTTGACTTTGGAGGGCATTATGAGAAATCTTTGAAAATAAAATTTTGCAGACTACTTAGAAAAGTCAAAATGAGTCACGGCCGGGTGCAGGGACTCACGTCTGTAATCCCCGCACTTTGGGAGGCTGAGGTGGGCGGATCATCTGAGGTCAAGAGTTCGAGACCAGCCTGGCCAATATGGTAAAACCCCGTCTCTACTAAAAATACAAAACTTAGCCAGGTGTGGTAGCACACACCTGTAATCCCAGCTACTACTCCTACTCTGGAGGCTGAGGTGGGAGAATCATTTGAACCCAGGAGGCAGAGGTTACAGTGAGCCAAGGCTGTGCCACTGCACTCCAGTCTGGGCGACAGAGCAAGACTGTCTAAAAAAAATAAATAAAATGAGTCTCTGCGAAACAATTTATATCACATTATTTTCAGTAAAAAGAAGAATCAACAGAGGATTGAGGTGGGGGTTTTTTGGTTTTTTGTTTTGTTTTTTTTTCAAGACAGGGTCTCTCTCTCCCCAGCTGGAATGCAGCGGCACAATCATGGCTTACTGTAGCCTCAACCTCCTGGGTCAGGTGATCCTCCCACCTCTGCCTCCTGAGTAGCTGGGACTACATGCATATGCTACCATGCCTGGCTAATTTTATTTTTAAATTTTTTGTGGAGACAGGGTCTCACTATGTTGCCCAGACTGGTCTCAAACTCCTGGGATCAAGCAATCCTCCCCTCTCAGCCTCCCAAAGTGCTAAGATTACAAGCATGAGCCACTGCACCTGGCCTAGACTGAAGATTTTTAAATTCCATTTTATAACATAATTAATTAAAAATAACCCATGAGTTCATACTGATTCGAATAAGACAGATGAAGATAGATAAGTAGGTAGGCAGGTAGATAGATAAGATGATAGGATGAGATAAGATAGATGATATTTAGGTAGATAGGTAGATATATAGCTAAGTCAATGAATGGATAGACAGACAAATGGAAAGGAAAGGTCTTTTAGAATGTCAACTAATAAATGTAGAAGGATTGACAGAAAAAGAACCAGGCGGAAGCCATCATTGTCATAAATAATTCAGATAAAATTCAACATTGGCTTCTAAATGAATATAGGGTGGACGTTTGGGTGGGAACAAAGTATTTGCATGAACAGAAAATATCTTCTTGTATTAACTAAAAAGGGAGGAATTGTATCTTTATAGTAGAAGAATCTGGCAGACATCACCCTAACCAGGTGACCAGAGTTAACATTAATAGGACCAGTAGACACCCTTGTCTCTTGACGTGTAAGGCAATGACAAAGACACCACTTCTGTGTTATTTCTTTCTGGCCCCACCCCCCAAAAAAGCCAAACCTGGATCAAATCAACAGAAAAGCCCAAATTGAGGGCACTCTATAAAACAACTTGCCTGTACTCTGAAAATGACAATGACCATTAAAGGTTTAGTGTTTCAGATTAAATGGAAACTTAAAAGACATGACAATTGTGTGATCCTGGATCCAAAAGCATGCAATAAGGACAGCACCGAGACAATTAGTGAAATTTGAATAAGAACTGTGTAGTTGATCATAAGTTGTATCAATGTTACATTTCCTGAATTTACTCATTCTACTATGTAAGTGAAGGTCCTTATTCTTAACGAAATACACATTGAAGTATTTAGGGTAGAAGGGCTATGATGTCTGCAACTTGGTTTCAAATAGTTCAGCAAAAATGATTTTTTATATATATATGTATACATGCACACACATCATATATACATACACACATATATAACAATATACACATTATAAACACATATATACATATAATTTATATATGATCCTGGATCAGAAAACTACCATCTATTTATCTGAGAGAAAGCAAATGTAGGAAAAATTGCTGAGTGAACCTAAATGCAAACTCCACAGGAATTTACTGTATTATTACTGCAACTTTTGTACAGATTTAAAAGTTTTCTCAAAATAAAAAGTTAAAGACAAACATTAGTCTGCCACAGCTCAGCCCACAGACTAAAGAATCCACATCTAGATAAGCAAGAGTTGACTATATGTGGTGTTATAAAAATCATCAGACAAGTTTTAACTTTGTGAGTATGGTTTGCACAGCTCCCTCCAAGCTGAAGGGCTTGAATCTAGCTTTAGGCAAAAGCACAGAAATATGCATACTTCTGTGGAGAATGCATGTGGAGTCAAGTGCTGTGCAGAACCTGGACACAGAATGCAGGTAGATCCATGTGGCCACTCCCTTCAACAACAATGGAGTGAATGATACGATCCTGGAAATCTGGCTCATCAGTGATTCTGCATTTGACATTACTATGCTTTGAAAAATCACATGATGCTGTATCTTGCCTAGATGGACAAAAATAATTTCATTAACAGAAGGGATCTGGATGATGCTGCTCTAGCGATAACAGAGCAGTTAGGAGAAGATGTGTCTCCACCAACAGTTGAAGGGCAAAGCGCTGCCTCTTGCCACTCAGCAGAAGCCATATGGATGATCCCAAACTCTGTATTTTGGTAGAAATTCATTTTATACAGGAGGCTCTCTTTTTTCCATGATAAGCAGATGTTTCCACCTGGCCTTGTGCCAGTCAAGTTTATTCTGGTGTGCACTTTCCTAATATGAAAATCAGCTAACTCCTTTTCATCAGTTTTCTGAAAGACCTGGTTTAACTCATCTGACTCTGCCAGTAGTGAACTTTTTAAGAAAGTAACATCATAGTTGCTACCTTTTTGGCACGGTCTCACTCTTGCCTAGGCTGGAATGCAGTGGTGCAATAATGGCCCACTGCAGCCTTGACCTCCGGGACTCAAGCGATCCTCCCGCCTCAGCCTCCCAAGTAGCTGGGATTACAGGCATTTGCCACCACCATGCCCCCTAATTTTTTTTTTCTTTAGAAACAGGGTCCTACAATATTTTCCAGGCTTGTGTCAAACTCCTGGGCTCCAGCCATCCTCCTGCCTCGGCCTCCCAAAGTGCTGGGATTATAGGCGTGAGCCACTGCACCTGACATTGTTGCTACTTGTAAATGTAGTAACCAAGCCTACAAGCAACCAGGTGAAGGATATTGACTCTACACTTCCTAACCTCCAAATAGGAAACAGTTTCAAAAAAAAAAAAAAAAAAAAAAACCTTGAGAAACGGGGGATGTCTGATTTGACAAAACAGAAGTTAACATTTCTGGTCATTTTAAAGTTCTACTGAAATCTGTAAATTTCATTTGCTAAATATATTTTGTTTTTCTTTGTTGTTTTAATAGCGAATACAGTGAAAATGAGGGAACGCTGTATTCTCCAATTTGCAAGGGTTCTTGCCAACGGGCACTATTCACTATTAGCAGGAATACAGCAGAACAATCACTGTCAAACATGCTGGTAAAAGTGTGAATGATACAAACTTTCTGAAGTTTGGTACATATGTCAAGGTTCTTAAAATGTTCCTATATTTTGGCTCAAAAATTTATCTTCCAGGGATCTACACTATGGATATAAATTCCAACAAAAATATACATTAACAGATATTTTTACAATATGATTTATAATATCAAAAATGGAAACAAGCTAAATTCTACAGTCAAAATTTGCTATGTTCATGCAATAAAGTATTAAATAGCCAATAAAACAATCTTTCCAAAGATAATATAATGATGTGGGGTGATATGGTTTAGCTCTGTGTTCCCACCCAAATCTTACCTCCAATTGTAATCCCCATAATCCCAATGTGTTGAGGGAGGAACCAGGTGGAAGTGATGATTGGATCATGGGGGCGGTTTCCCACCCGCATCTCATCTCGAATTGCAATCACCATAATCCCCATGTCGACGGAGGAACCAGGTGGAAGTGATGATTGGATCATGGGGGCGGTTTCCTCCACGCTGTTCTCGTGATAGTGAGTGAGTTCTCACGAGAGCTGATGGCTTTGTAAGGCAGTTTTCCCCGCTCTTGCTCGCTGTCTCTCGCCGGCCGCCATGATTGCAGGTTTCCTGAGGCCTCTCCAGCCATACGAAACTGTGAGTCGATTAAAGCTCTTTCCTTTATATATTACCCAGTCTTGGCTATTTCTTTATAGCAGTGTGAAAATGAACTAATACGTGAGGTAAGTAAATACCGTTTTTTAATATTAAGAAAAACTACCAAAAATTATATTTTATACGCATGTTTGTATCTTTAAAATTCTGAAATTAATAATCAAAATGTTAATAGTTATTTCTGAGTAATGTGATTGTCACTGATTTTTATTTTTGTAAGTTTTTAAAATTTTCCAAGTTGTCTGTAATGAGCATGGGTTAATTACAAGGTCCTGAAATTAAGTATGGAGAAGTTACAGTGCCTCTTTCAGTTAGAATGAACTTGTAAATTTAAATTGTATTTATGAATAATGCCTTACCTGTCCACAAAGAAGTTCCTAGCTTCAGTATCTTTACTGCAGACACTCCCTTAGCACATGAGTTGAATGGTTGTTCAGAAAAGTTTGGTATCATGGTTTGAACGATCTTTTCATTGTTCCTGTTCTCTAGCAATATCTGGCAAATCTCAATGTATTCCCATTAAAAAGACAGGCCATGTGCAAACTGGATTTAGTCAGGCACTCTACATACAAAAACCATTTTTGAATGGCACTTTTAGGACAAATAATGATTAATTTCTAAACCTTTGAAATATTTTAAAATAAATACATAAATATCACTGCCAAAGAGTTAGCAGTGTTGAATGCAACCTACTTTGTGTCAATGCAACTTCTAAAGTGCCGCAATAAAGGTCTACTCTAGATCAGATCTAGTTTTTACTAAAATTGTGGCTCCTAAATTGCACCGTGGGTCTGGATTTGCTGCCACATGTTTTTTTGGGAGGTACCTGAAATCAGTTATCAGGCAATGAGAAATGGTTAGGCACATTTTCCTGAGACACTTGGTGTTTCCCCAGATTGTAATGATGTTCGAGCTTCTGATTTACATGTGTAGGTGCAGAAATGCAGATGACAATTAGGAACCTGAAACAATAACTCATTTTGGTGAAATTTCGACTTCCAAGTCTTTCTCAAGCACCTGCAGGGTGAGGACTGGTAGGTAGACTGTATCAACAAGCCAGCCCAGCCTCCGAGCTACCCACCCATGGAGGAGGACTGGTGAGTTGTCTGTAGGTAGCTTTTTGTTCTCTTCCTTACTTCCTCACTTTTGTTCTCTCTCCCACCCCTAGAACATGACTCCAGCTTAATAGATTTCCTGACTACTGGTTTTTGGAATGAAGATAGCATTTTTGAGAACAAGTTGTGTATTGTGGTAATGAATACATGATTAATATCACTATTGATTTCATCAGTGCCAGGAGCCTCTTCTTAAAGGCTAGGCTTTTGATTAGGTAGCTGCCCAGGTATTGTGCTTGAAGGAGCCCTAGGAAAATCCTTGATGCAAACGATGTTCCCTATTGATGCTTGGGGGCGGTGGGGGGGCATCGTTTGTAATTTATTCATGCAGATATCTTGTGCTCTTTTCTTGAGGTCCTCTTAAAAAGAAGATACTGCATTTTTATAAACATGCATAATATGAAGTCACCAACACTTCACTGAGAGTCAGTTTATCAATTGCTTTCTCCCTAACAGAAGCAGCAATATGATACCACATGGTTTGGGGGAGTGGGTGTTTTTGATCTCTTTGGAAGGGAAGAACTCATCCTTGGTAAACATGACAGAATCTTCATCAGTAAAGATATTTCAGCAATCAGGTTGCGTAATAATATCAAGTCATAATAAGTAAATCTCCGAAATCCTGAAAAAAGGCGAACAATAGGTAACACATTGAATTTGCCTTTTAACCATTCAACTTTGTGCAGCCAGATACACAAATTTGAACACTATCCACCTGCCAGTTTTGCTTAGTAAGCCAAATTATCCCTCAAGTGCTCTATGGGTAAGAGTTGGTTGAGGGATCTTGGAAGGATTTGACTTGGAGTTCATCGTTTTTGGGAGAAGGAAGTTGGAGAAGCAGACCTGCTTGGTAAAGAGAACTTTAACCTGCTTAAGTGGCAGAGGGGAGTATTTGAGGGCAGCCAGGTCTCATTCCTCAGAGCCTGGCTAAACATGGTGTCTGGACCATAATGGAAGAATAATCAGTGTTGGTTGAAAAAATGAATGGCTTTCATACTGAGTGTTAGCTGAACAAGTTGAATTCTGTTTGTTCTTAGTGTTAATCCTTGTTTCAGGCAAACAAATGTCACTGACATCTCAACATCAAAAAATTCAGGTGTAGTTTAAACTTTTAGACAACTGATTAGAGACTATGCATTTATGTGCTAAGTGTGCTGATTTTTTTTCTCTGCGTTTTCTCTGCTTTAATGTAGAAAGTATCTACTATAGGTAGGGCCCACTCCTATTTTCTGGCCCAAGGCAAGAGCAGGAATGGAGCCCCACACATCACATGTCTAAATAAACTATAAGTAAAACTATAAACCAAGCTAACAAAGTGTTAAATAAAATATGTGTTAGCCTGCCACCTTGACAATCCTTCCTAATTGCCTGGCTCAAATTGAATTTAGAATTCTTGGACTCTTGAGTTTTGTGCTGAACTAGGGAGGCATGGGAAGAACTGTCCATGCCCACAGCCCCCACGTGGAAGGGCCTCATGTGTGCAAGTAAAGACATCCAGAAGGCACAAGCAATTCTGCCACCCCTCCCTAGGCTCACTAATGAGCCCTCTCAGGCCCAGAGCTACTCACACTGGGTGTGTTGCCTGATGCTGTCACTCTTTCGAGGATAGACTCGGGCAACAGGCCCACACAGGTTCTTGAAGTGGGCTGAGGCCTTTGTGCAGGCCATTCTGGGATCCTTGCTACACTAAATAATCTAGATCATTGCTTCTTTAATTGCATATAACCCACCTGGAAATCTTACCAAAATGCTGTAAATCTGGGTCAGGGCATTTCCAGCAAGCTCCCGGGTGATACTGATGCTGCTGGTTCATGGACCTCACTTTTGGTAGCAAGCGCCTAGAAGGAATGGGCTTTAGCTGGATTTGCTCTCCAGGCGCTCAGACCCCATGGGGACCAAAAGGTCCGGGGAGAGCTAGAAGGGCGTCCTCTACACTGTGGGTCCCAGGGCAGAGGCCTCTTGACACTTCTTTGCTCACATCCCCATTGCATCAATGCACTCTGTTCCCACACTGCTGAGCCCTGGTCCTCCCCAGCACTCTGCCACCGCCAAGCTTTGATCTCCCACTCACTGTCCCTAAGTCAAGTTTCTCTTGGCTCCTTTCTCCACCTTCTCCCCCCTCCTTCCCCCGCTTTTCTCTTACACCAGAAAGCAAATGTAAAATAGCATTTCAAAAATATTAAAAATGAGTGCTGATGAAACCATGTTTGTGTTTTCTTGGACTGTCAGCAAGCAGTAAGGATACTCGCAGACACCGCCTCTCCCCGGCCTTGCTGTTGTTTGTGAACAAAATCATATCTGCTCACCCATGAGCCAGAATCAGGATTTCCAAACACAAATGTTTGCTGGATTTGGGCAGACTGGGTTTTTCTCCCGTATTTTTATTTTGACAAGGCTATTAGGAAAGCTGCTATTTCATTATCTAAAGGAATCAAATCAGCTGCTAAAAATAAACCCTGCAAGTTTTTATTACCATGGGGAAATGCCTCTCCCCTCCCTGCCAGTTTCTCTGATGAAGCTTAATCCTTCAACTTGTGTTCAAGTATTTGCACTGTTTTTGAGTTCTTTTCTTCTTTCCAAGGCTGCTTTTCACTATTGGCCTGAGTTATTTGAACAGGTGGCTTTGCACAACCTACGCTAATGTGAGGCTTTTTGTCTGCTTTCAGACTGCACAGGGAGCCATTTCAGGGACAAATGTGTCTTTCTTGCTAAACTATTCACACCTGTCTTGATAACCACCCTTTGCAGAACTAAAGTACCATGCCAGAGAGGGCTTCCTCTCCAAGGGGGCGCATGCTCAGCAAGGAAAAGATACCGCATGTGTCTTTTTTTCTCGGGCCTATGATAAGCAGCCCCAAGGGGATTGTTCTGTGGCATGCGGCCCAATGTCCCCTGGTTCCGTAGGAAGTGAGTGGTCATTGAAGCTCCCCGCTGGGCAGGTCAGGGGCTGGGTGCACGTGGATGCGCGAGGCTTCCATGGGGGCTTGGCCAGGCCACAGTCACCGGTCTGAGACCGGTTCCCCGACCCTCTGTACCAGGCCACTTTCGGCGGGAGCGTCGGCCCCGGGCCGGCGGGGAAGCAGAGTGCGCCGCCTCTGACACAAAGCTGGGCCTGGCGCAGCATCCCAGGCGGGCGCCCCCAGATGCTTGGCGCGAGCGCTGCCTGGCTACGGATCACAGGCGCCTGCCCTCCGCCACTGCCGGCCCGGGAGCTGGCCTGCCCCCTGGAACGCGATCACAGGCTGGGGCCCCGCGGGCAGGGAGGGGCGCGGGCCCCACCCGTGGGGAGAGCGCTCACTTGCTGGCTTGTTCCCACGGGGAGGTCGGGGCTTCTCCCACCTCTCCTGCGGGGATGTGCTCCGCCGGTGGGAAGGGGCGCGGAGAGGAGAGTACAGCTGGGGCCAAGGTGCTTCGGAGTGGCGGTGTGGACACAGCCAGGCACGGCCACGTGGTGGCCACCGGGTCTGAAGTCCTGACCAGGGATGTTCCGTGGGTGGGATTTTTTTTTCTTTCTTCTTTTTGCATCTGCACCCTGTTAGTTCACGGATAGCAAGAAAAGAAAATGAAGCGTTCAGGGAATAGGTGGCAAGGCATCCCTGGATAGAGCTTAAAGGGATCCGGTCCTCCCACAAAAGTGGGCCTGATGCTGCCAGGTTCCCTTCTGGCCGCCACGCCCCACTTGTGTGGTTCGTGGGCTCCTGAGCGCCTTCCCTCATGTTAGCCGCAGGCACCCAGGGCAGCCGTGTGTGTACACACACACACACACACACACACACAATCACAGGTAACCTTTTGGGACTCTGGGCACTGCAAGGAAGGTGAACGGATCACTCAGTTACCTACCATGATGGTCCATCCCTTGTCTCAGTAGGCCAAGGGAGATTGGCAGCTGGTTCCCATCTAGTGGACAAAAGCCACAAAGAACTGTGGAGATGGAAGCATCCCCTCGGTAAATATGCTCACCAGGCATCACCTGTAGACTAAACCAAATGGAATGTCTAGAAAATATGTAGTGTTGTTTTTCAAATTCACGTAGGAAATGGGATTCATAGAATACAATTTCACTTTGAAGTATTAATGAATTCAGGGTTGCTCTCCTCCAGGAGCATCTGCCCTATTAATAAAGCCCAGTGGTACAGGCATCCTGGTGCTAGTGGAGGGAACTGTGCCTGCCTTTCCAACACTCATCCACCCCTTGCTCTCACAACCAGTGGCTGCTACTTGTCTTTTTTTTTTTTTTAATTAATTAATTAATTTATTTTTAAATTATTATTATACTTTAAGTTCTAGGGTACATGTGCATAACGTGCAGGTTTGTTACATATGTATACTTGTGCCATGTGGGTGTGCTGCACCCATCAACTCGTCAGCATCCATCAACTCGTCATTTACATCAGGTATAACTCCCAGTGCAATCCCTCCCCCCTCCCCCCTCCCCATGATAGGCCCCAGTGTGTGATGTGCTACTTGTCTTGAATGGGCTGAGGCCAGTGGTTCACAAATCTGGCCTCACATTAGAATCAGCTGGGAGCTTCAAGAAATTCAGGTCCAGCCACTCGGATACCTGTTAACATGGGATCTCTGGAATAAGGGGTGATTCTGATCACAGAGTTGAGAACTACTGACCCAAATCATCAGAGGCGTATCATCCCCTTGCTCAGAGAGGAGCGGTAGAGGCCCAAGCCAGACAGCACATGGGAAGAAAGGGAATGGCAGGGAGGGCATATTAGAAAGGAGGAAGATCTCAAAAAAGGGGGAAAATAAGTTATTTTTTTTTAGGTGCAAAGTTTTCCGTGCATTCTCCAAATATTTTTAACCATAGAACACTAAAAATTATAACGTATTGACAGAACATTATCAGGAGCTCTTAATCGTGTGCATGTGGGTTAAGGAGAGAATAAAAATGTTATCAGATTAAATGCATGGAATTATCAAAATTTTATCAAATGTACTCATTTAAAAGTGAGTTTATTAAGGTATGTGTTACATAAAATGAAATTCACCAACTTTTAATGTTCAGGTTAAGTTTTGCAATGTATGCAATTATGTACCACCATCATAATCAAGATGTTCAACAGTTCCATCACTACCAAAAGTTACCTTGTGCCTCTTTGCAGTCAGTCCATTTCTACTTCTAGCCTTTGGCAATTGATCAGGTTTCTATCCCTATAATGTTGCCTTTCTCAGGATATCAGATAAATGGAATTATACAGTTCATAGTTTTGAGTCTGGCTTCTGTCCCTTAGCAAAGTGCTTTTGAAATGTACCCACGTTGTTGCACTTATCAGTAGTTGGTTCCTGTTTATGACCAAGTGGGATTCCACTGTATGGTCTTATCACAAATTGTTTATCAATTTATTGGTTGGTGGATATTTAGGTTGGGCTGAAGATAAGTCCATATCCTAATCCATAGAATCTGTGAATATTTCCTGACATTGAAAAAGGTGTGACTGTCAGAGGTCTTAAGAGGAAGAATTTATCCTGGATTATCTAGGTGGACCCTAAATGCCATTACATGTCTGGGTGGACCCTAAATGCCATTACATGTGTCTTTATAACAGAGGCAGAGAGAGATTAGAGACAGACACAAGGAGGGGAGGTGATATGAAGATGGGGCAAAGAGAGATACAGTCACAAGCCAAGGAAAGCCAACAGCCACCGAAGCTGGAGGAAGCAAGGAGTTATTCTCCCCCTAAAGCCTCTACAAGAAGCAGGGCCCCGCCTGTACTTTAATTTTGAACTTCTGGCCTTGAGAACTGTAGAATAAATGTGGTATTTTAAGCAATTCATGAGAACTCTAGTTTCTTTACATTCTTACCAGCGCTTGTTATTGTCAGCCATTAGTTTTAGCCATTCTAATGGGTGTGTAGTGGCATCTCATTTGGTTTTAGTTTGCATTTCCCTAATGGTTCCTGGTGTTGAACATCCTGCCTGTGTTTATTTGTCATGTGGATTATTTATTTTTTGTTTTTTGAGATGGAGTCTTGCTCTGCTGCATGGAATTATCAACATTTTATCGATGTACTTATTTAAAAGTGGGTTTATTAAGGCATGTGTTACATAAAATGAAATTCACCAACTTTTAATGGTGGAGCCTGAAAGGCTGGAGTGCAATGGCATAATCTTGGCTCACTGCAACCTCCACATCCCGGGTTCAAGTGATTCTCCTGCCTCAGCCTCTTGAGTAGCTGGGACTACAGGCGTGTGGCACCACGCCCGGCTAACTTTTGTATTTTTAGTAGAGACGCGGTTTTGCCATGTTGGCTAGGCTGTTCTCGAAGTTCTGACCTCAGGTAATTCACCCTCCTCGGCATCCCAAAGTGCTGGGATTAAAGGTGTGAGCCACCATGACTGGCCAAGGATTTATTTCTTTTTGATATTTGTACATATTTATCGAGTACATGTAAAATTTCATGACATGCATAGAATGTGTAATGATCAAATCAGGAATTTGTATTTAGGGTATTTGTCACCCCAGTATTTGCCATTTCTACATGTTGGGCATATTTCAGGTCCTTTTTTTCCAGCTTTTTAAAAAGTACAATGCATCGTTGTTAACTGTAGTAATCTTCTGTGATTAGAACTTATTTTTCTATTTGTTTGTACCCAATAGCTGACTTCTCTTCATCCCTCTCTCCCACTCACACACCTTTCCTGGTCCCTGGTGTCTGTCGCTTCACTCTTTACCTCCAGGTGATACTTTTTTTTAGCTCCCACATGCGAGTGGGAACATGTGATATTTGTGCCTGACTTTGTAGATTTTTTTTTTTAGTGAAAGGTCTGTTCAAATCTTTTGCGTAATTTTTGAGTTGTATTTTTATTATTGATAATTTATATGCTTTTAATATACATTATAATGGAAAATTAACATAAATTTTTTATTGAAAATGAACTATATCAAAGATAAAACAATCTTTTTGTTTATGCTTTTTGTTAGGAAACACAAACATTGAGTAGGTATTTAGTGAACTCTATCTTACATCTCTATCAAGTATTAGTGTCTGGAACAATGGGACTGAGTCAGAACTTCATATCAGCTGCAACATCAAGTCTATTCATTCATTTTGTTTTTGTTGGCGCACAGAGAGTGTTGTAGCAAAGAGAAGGAGAACACAAATGGTGCGTTTTGCAATATTTGGGTACCCTTGCAATGGGCTGCTCCAAAAATCATTAATTATTTCATCTTGGATAGCTCGCCTTCCAGTTTTTCAGGATCCAGGGCTGAAATTATTCATCTTCATTCTGAACTGTTCAACTTTGTGCTTGTTCAGAGCCACACAGTTGGCTTTTGATTTTAAACTGCCATCTTTCAGATACCTCCATGTGGAAAGTTGAGTAGAATACATGTTTTAACATATAATGAATATTGAATACTACTACAAATATGTGCTGAAATGACAAGCTGGTAGTTATCTAATAGCTTGAACTGACAAATGCTGCTGGCATATCCGCAGGCGCCATGCGGTCACACATCAGGTGACCTTCTCTATTCCTTCCTGGCTTCCCCAGGTGTACACTACCATTTTTAAAAGGGACCTAATTATATTTTAATTAAAACCTCTGTATTAATGTATTTAATATTGATCTGTATTACATATGTAATTAAAAATATATTTTAGAAGAAGATACAGTAACCCCCAGTATCCAATGGAAGGACTGGTTTTAGGACCCATTGTAGATAGCAAAATATGTGGATGCTCAAGTCCCTGATATAAAATGATACAGTATTTGCATATAACCTATACAATCCTCTCATATACTTGAAATCATCTCTAGATTACTTATAAGACCTAATATAATACAATGTAAATGTTATGTAAATAGTTGTTATACTGAATTTTTTTGAATTTTGTATTATACTGTATTTTTATTAAATTTTATTGTATTGTTATTGTTGTATTATTTTTATTGCATTTTAAAATATTTTCTATCCAAAGTGGGTTGAAACTGTGGATGTGGAACACGTGGATACAAAGGGCTCCACTGTATATCCTTGCATAGAAATTAAGAAAGAAACAGCTGCCTATTAAGGTGACAGTCTGAGAATCTTTTTGTCAAGCAGATTCACATTCTTTAGGAACATTAAAATACCCACTATTCACAAAGTTGGAAAATCTGCAGACAAGATGAATGTAAGGGTATTTCAATTTTTAAATTTGATTTTTAATTTAGGGTGGGTTGGTTGTTTTGAGACAGGGTTTCACTGTGTTGCCCAGGATGGAGTGCAGTGGCACAATTGTGGCTGGCTGCAGCCTCAACCTCCTGGGCTCAAGCAGTCCTCTCACCTTAGCCTCCCAAGTAGCTGGGACCAGAGGCATGAACCACTACACCTGGCTAATTTTTTAGTTTTTTGTAGAGATGTGATTCCACTATATTGCCCATGCTGATATTGAACTCCTGGCTTCAAGCAATCCTCCATCCTTGGCCTGTCAAAGTGCTAGGATTACAGGTGTGAGCCACTATGCCTGGCCAGTATTTTCATTTTATAATTCAATTTTACTACAATATAAAACCCATGCGCATAATTTTTGTTAGGGGAGATATTAAGAGAAGGAAATATAGAAGTAGAAATAAAGCCAGAGCAAACAGAGAGACAAACACAAAATGATTTTGCTTCATGATATTCATTCTCTCTCCCTAACACCCCGCTTCCTCTCTCTATCTCTTTGATAGACAGAATTTAAGATGTTCTCAAATTCTTGACTCTCATATGCACATACCTTTCGTAGTTATTCAATCATACGCTAACTAGGTGTTGCTGTAAAAATATTTTACAGATGTAATTAAGGTTCCAAATCTGTTAACCTTAAGATGGGGAGATGTTTGTATGCTCGATCTCTGCATCTAGAAGGCAGAAACCTGGAAGCCAGAGAAACGTGAAGTACAAGACAGACCAAATGTGAGGAAAATGGCAGGAGCCATGCAGCCTGTGATGTGGGTGGCCTCTAGGAGCTGAGAGCAGCCTCGCTGACAGCCAACAAGGAAACAGGAGCCTTGGTCCTAAAACAGCAAAAAATTGGATGCTGCCAACCACCTGAAAGAGCTTGGAAACAGATTATTTCCTAGAGCCTCCTGTGATCTTCCTCTCAAAACATAGAACTCCAGTCCAACCAGAGAATATCATTGAGGAATGTTCTACAAAATACCTGACGAGTGTTTCTCAAAACTGTCAAAGTCATCAAAAACAAGGATAACTTGAGAAACTCTTTCAGGTCGGAGACGGTTAGGGAAACATGATGGCTAAATTTAATGTGTTAAACTGGATGGATCCTGGAACAGAAAAGAGGAATTAGGAAAAAACTACTGGCATCCAAATAAACAATAAAATTCAGTTAATAGTAGTATACAAATAGCGGTCCCTTGGTTATAATAAATATACTGTAGTAAGGTAAGATGTTAACAATGGAAGGAACTGGGTCTATGCAACTTTTCTGTAAATCTAAAACTATTCTAAAATAAAAGATTTTAAAAACTGGTCATGAAAATGAATATGTTTATTGTGTAAAGCTTGAGGCTGTAAGAAATTATAGCTACCATGAAAAAAAAAAATCAGGCAATGGCCAATTAAATTTTAGCATTAATTAGATGTAAAGACTTTTTATTGTTGTCTCATTAAACACACCACCTTTTAGAAAAACACAATGCAATGGTTTCTTTTTATTTTACAGAAATTAAATTTATCAGTAAATATTTACCAACTTTTAACAATATGCATTACCCAATTTCTGGACTTCATCACTGTTTCTTGCCTCATTTCTTTATCCTGGATTTGGCTTTCTTCCTGTAGAGTACTTACGTTACTTTATTGAGGACGTAGGGTAGTGTTAAGGACTGAAGTTTTGTGTCCCCCCAAGGTTCATATGTTGAAGACTTAACCCCCAGTATGATGGTATGAGGAGGTAGGGACTTTGGGAGGGTTAGATGAGGTAATCAGGATGGGGTTATCATAGTGGGATTAGTGCCCTTATAAAAAAAGACCAGAATGTGTGCTCCCCCTCCCACTCCCCCTCCAGGAGAGGACACATCCAGAAGATGTCTGTTTACAAGCCAGGTAAAGGACCCACACCAGGAATCAAATCAGCCAGCACCTTGATCTTAGACTTCTCAGCTTCCAGAACTCTGACTCACTTATTCCCAGTTTCAAGCAGTTAGCTTGGCCCCATCCATTGCCTCACATGGGGCCATCTCTGCCCACTTTTGAACAAAAGCCCAACACCTCTGGATTGCCACAGACGATAAGAAGTCACGTGGAGTTAAGTCCCAGTGAGTAGTCTTTAAAATGGACCACGCACATCTTAAGATGTGTTAATGACCTTAACATCTGTGGTGGTTATTCCCTATTTGACCCATCCTGATCCATTCTCTGTTCTCCTGTTAGGAGAGAAACCTGCTTGAACTGCTTTCAGGCCTGGCTTTCACAATAGAAGACATCAGCAGGAGATTGGTGGGCTGGAGAAGTGGGAGGTGGAGGCATGGCTTCCTTTTCCTTCCCTGCTTCAGGGAAGCATCTTTGGCAGCAACTGTGTCCCCCTCCCTCCAGACACCTGTGGCTACACCTCTTCCTTCTCACTCTAGCTTTCACAAGGCAACAAACGCCATCTCTCCTCTTTGTCACTTCAGCCCAATGGTTTCACTCCAGCATCTTTGTTGTATCTGCCTTTTTATGATGAAAATGTAGGTGGCTCAGTAACAAAGGTTTTCTCCACTCCCCTCCTCCAGAGCTCTAGGAACCTAAGATGTATTTTCATTTGTGCATTCATTCACAAATTCATTCATATACACAACACTGTGCAAGACACTGCTACAGACCCTGTGATAGACACAAAACATGTGAAACATAGGCCCACACATCATAGCATTATCTATTTCTCTAGCTCCTCACTCCCTTCATTCTAGCACCCTGATAACATCATGGCGTCCACTGCCGCCTTTTCTTAATATTTCTTACCTTGCTTTATTACCTAACATTCCTTATCTCAATAACTTTTCTACTTCCTTCTTCTATTCAGTTATTTATCCTCCAGAATTTATTAAAGTAATATTTCCTCCAGGAAGCTACCTCTAATTCAGTGGTTGGATTGACATGTCCCTATTCTATGATGATTCTTAGAGCATTTGGTATAGAATATATCAGATATTATGCTAAGCACTTAATGGGGGATTTTTTTTTTTTTGGGGGACGGAGTCTTGCTCTGTCACCCAGGCTGGAGTGCAGTGGCATAATCTCGGCTCACTGCAAGCTCCACCTCCCAGGTTCACGCCATTCTCCTGCCTCCGCCTCCCCAGTAGCTGGGACCACAGGCACGTGCCACCACACCAGGCTAATGTTTGTATTTTTAGTAGAGATGGGATTTCACCATATTGGCCAGGCTGGTCTTGAACTCCTGACCTTGGCTTCTCCCTGCCTTGGCTTCCCAAAGTGCTGGGATTACAGGCATGAGCCACTGCTCCCAGCAGGGTTGTTTTAATAATCCTCACAACAGCCATATGAAGGAGATATTTTTATGTCCCCTTATCACAGATTAGGAAACTAAGCCTCATTGTGTTTTAGTGGTGGAGCTGGAGCTGGAGCTGGGATTTTTTTTTTTGGACAGGGTCTTATTTTGTCACCCAGGCTGAGTGCATGGCAACCTCAACCTCCTGGCTCAAGTGATCCTCCCACCTCAGCCTCCGGAGTTGGAGCTGGGATTCTAACCCAAGCAATGCAACTTCAAAGACCATCATGCAAAACTCCTTTATATTTAGCAAATAATAATAATTTATTACAATTCTTAGGGTTTTTTTGTACCTGTTTCCTCCAAATAATTATAATCTAAGGACATTATTTGACTCATCTATGCTTCTCCAATGACTACTACAATGTTATTAGGGGAAGAATGGAATCATTCTCAATGTCAAAAGCAGCAAAAAGACTAATGTCATATTCCCTAGTGCTTATACTTGCTATGGAGGAATTCACAATTAGGTGAGGGGTGGGAGTGGCTTACATTCCACAGTCAACTTGTACAAAACGTTACAAATGAGTCTTAATCATTCCTAAAAAAAAGTCCAAAAAATGTTTTACCTTTCTAGTAGAAAATTTCTTTGAGTTTTTGCAGCAAAGTTTATGTTGTAATCTAAATGATACAAGAAAAGATCCATGCTTATACCATTACTTTTATGTCTTATTCTCAGGAGCAAATATTGAACATGTTAGATACCCTGTTAGCATTTGAGGGAATAGTAGTTATGGTAATGGAGTGAGTGATGGGAAGGTGGAAGTTTGAAATCCTGGGCATCTTTGTGAGTTGTGTGTTACTGATAAAAGTCACTCTGGAAGCACTGAGGCCGCAGTGGTCTTCAGGAAAGCCTCCTCTTTCTCATTCAAGGGCAAGACATGGGTATACAGAAACATATTAAAATAAATGGGGGATGTCTGAATCAATTTTTTTTTGTACGGCATGGACTTTAGAATGAGACAGAGCTAGCGTTGACTTTATTTCCACAGTTTACTAATGTGGCCTTGAGCAAGTTATACTCTGTGAGATACAGTTTCCTAATTTGTAGACTGGAGATAGTCCTTAATTCTATGGCTATCAAACAAACAGCTGATATGCATGAGTATGGCTCCCAGCCATTAGAAAATGCTAAATTACTTCTGAAAGAGTTCACAGAGCTCTCTTGCCTTGAGCCCCCCATGTGCTTTTTCACCATTCAACTTCCCTGGCATCTCCTGTAAGAGCTCTCTTCCCCCAAAGTGCCCATGATCCAGAAAATAAAGGGTTAGTGCCTGGTGCGTTCTGGGTTTCCAGGATCCTGCCAGGTGCACAGGGATTATCCCACATATGTTCTGATACATAGGTGTCTATGTTACTATTTTGAATATCATTCCACTTGCACGAGATGTTTGGACACATAAAATGGTTTACCATTTATAAAGTGTTTTGCACCCTTCCTAACACATAGTAAATACATAATGCGTGGTATTTGTAGTGAAGATTTATTTTTTTATTCTGGCCTTGGATCCATTGCCTCATCTTCTAGCCACAGATATTATTTTTCATGCATAACCACCCTGACTATGGGGTGGGGGATAACATGTCATCAGTCCTGACCAGTCAAAATATTTCACCTCTGCTGCTCACCGTTCTTGGCACTGGAATGGGGACATGACCCAAAGTTGATCCAATGAGCCATGTTTAGCTTATGCTTTTTAAGGGAAACAGGTGAAGAGGAACTTGGAGTGGTTGCCAAGTAATCTCTACGGTCTCTTTCAACTCTTAAGAGTCTGTATCACAGAACACCCAACATGTGCTACTCAAAGTCATATTCAGCTTTAAAGGATGAAAGACAACAACCTGAATCTATCACATGAATACCTGTATCCAGCAAAGCATGCATGTAAATCTGCGCTTTTCAGGAATATTAATGAATTTCCTACCTCCCCTCTTTTTTTGCTTAAATATGTTTAAGTGGGGGTTTTGACACTGAAAGAGTCATACTACATGGCTTGATATTACAATTATCTGGCAAACATGTAGACAGTACTTTCCATATGCCATAATCCTGCCTCCTGCTTTGAAACTCTGTGTGTCTCTGATCCCTCCATCCATCCATGACATCCAACTGATGGCTTCCTGGAGGCTGGGAACACTGAGACTTGCTCTCCAATTGCTTGCTTTTGGGACCCCCAGAGGAAGATCTTCCTGCCTTACATTTTCTTCTTTATTTGAGCACCACCAGTGAGCTACTAGTGTTTCCCTCGAGGAGGCTGTGAAATCCCCTAGGGCAAAGACCACATTTTTCAAATAGTCATTGCTCCCTGGAAGCAACGTGTTTCACCAAAATGGGTGCTCAATAGCTGTTGACTGACACTCTCAAAACTCAAATAAAGTGGAAAGAAAATCCACAGTTTGTGATCAATTAAGGCTGTAACCATACTAATATTCCCGGTTGATCAGCAACTTCTGGGCATTAGAAAGTCTGATGCCCTAATGGTCACTTGAAATCCTTCACAGACATCTGAATCCATGATAATGTGGCCCGAATCACTGGTCTCTAAAATGTCAGTGGCTTTCCCTTGGTTTTGGACTTCTTAACAAATGTCAAGTGCATGACATTTCAGTCAGTTCTGCAATGGCCCAAACAACCCCAGTCAACTGACTGTGGGAACTGTACTTATTATGATGACTGAATGGAAAATGATTATGTGCAAACTTTTTTTCCAGGCCACACCCTCTACCTGGTGGGCATTTGAGGACAGAGTTACAATGTGGAATCTCTTGGCAAGCCTTCATTCAAAGTTTCTGGGACTCAATCATTTAGACAGGTGAGGACTGCCCTCTCTCAGCACATCCAGAGGAGAAATTTTAAAAATTTCCCTGCTGAGTCCTTTATGGAAAATAGAAGTTACACAATTCTTTTGGATAATAGTTCCCCCAGGGAGCTATTGTTTTCGTAAACCCGCTCACATTTTTTGGAGCTGCGTGAGGGAATAAGGTTGTATGATGCCACATGAGACCACTCAGCCCATTTTGCTGTGAGGTCAAGAACAGAATCAATCCAGGACACATTCTTAAACTTGGGACTTTTTATTCTGCAGAAGGACACTCCCAGAAACCCTTTCTTCCATTTGGCAGGACCCCAAACTCAGGCATTTGATTTCATTACAACTTATTACTTTCAATTGAGTATTCTGCAAAAGAGACTTTGGGAAGAGTCTTAGAGGAGTCTTAGAGATTACTTGGCAGTCGGGCCAAATATCTCTTCCTATGTTTTCTTAGAGTATAGATCGCACAGATAAAAAGTGAATTCCAAGAACAGCTTTGAGTGCCCCTAATTCTCTGTGGAAAATGTGCAAACAGACTCTAATATAATACAAAAAAAAAAGCAAAACAATAAACATCATACATAATAAACTTTTCACAGAAAAACCTGAAAACTGGGAATTTCTCAACCAAATGTGTCAGTTAAGAGAAATCATAATGAAACATCAAGTACAAAGGAACACAATAGATTTGATAGTACAACAGGGTGATTATAGTCAATAATAATTTAATTGTGCATTTAAAAATAAGGAAAGATTATAATTTGATTGTAACACAAAAGATGGTATCTATATGCCATTTATCATGATGTGATTATTTACTCATTACATGCCTGTATCAAAACATCTAGTGTACCCTGTAAATATATTCACCTACTATGTACCCACAAAAATTGAAAAAGAAAAAAGGAGACATCGTAGACATATTCAGTAGCACATGGCTTGTTAGGAATGTACTGAAAAACACAGAACACTAAGATATTTTAAATGAACATTGAAGTATATGAACATAGGTATCTAAATTCCTTAAATATTGCATCCAAAGGAATAAAGATCAAGGTGCCATAACTATCTCCCAAATATTTACTTTGGGGATAGATCTTTCCATGTTTGCTTTTAATCCTTAGGTAATTTTTAGAGAAAGAAAATCAGATGAAATCCATCCAGCCACTTCTTATTATGCAATGGAGGGAAATAATATGCTCTGCTTAATATAAAAAAGAAAAATTACAATTGACTCCATATCCCTTTGATGGAAACAATGTCCTTCACTATGTCTCTGGGGGTGAAGTTTTTGGTGATGTATTTTTGATACATTACTTTCCACAGATAAGGGTCTGGAAGATCTCTCTCATCAGGAAGCACCTGGATGGTGACTGACAAAAAGAACCAGAGACTGGGCAGCGCTACAAAATAAGCTCATTCATTTATTCAGACATATAGAATTTAACTTGATGGACAAATGGGCTGATAGAATCTAAATCAGACATCTTGTGATTTCTAGAGACTTGGTGGGTAGGTCTAGAACAGGGGTTGGGCTTTGACACTGGAAGATATTGAAGGTTATTTCTGATCATTGAATGGAATTAACCTACCTCAGAGGACTTCCAGGGAAGTCTGAGGGAAATGGTAGGCAGCGTGGAAGTCACAGGTTGAGTAGAGAATCCCAGAGTTTCCCAATCCTGGCTGCACAAAAGGTTTACTTGAGGAGTTTTGTAAAAATCTGAGACCCCCAAAATATTGGCTCAAGGAGTGAACTGAGCATTTTTTTAAAAAGCTCTCCAAGTGACTCTGATACAAAGTCAGCGTTAATTAATAATCACTGACCCAGAGACCACTTTAGAGCTTCCAATAATGAAGCAAAACTGATAGCTCTAATGCTATGAATCCACTCAATAAACATGTTTCATGTGGAATTTTCTGCATTCTGGAAGTTTTAAAGTCTCGGTGTCAGAGAAGCAAAGAGCACTATAGGAAGCTGGAAAAACTGGGTTTGATTACTAATTTTACCCCCAACTGGCACTAGACTTTGAGAGGATGTTTCTTTAAGCCTATATTACATGAAAAATAGGAATAATGCCACACAGGGTTTTTATGAGGAAATCAGATAGTCAACCACCATGTCCAGCATCATACCTAGTTCTTAGCAAGCATAGTAGGTTGAAAGTGACCCTCCAAAAACATCCATGTCAAATTCCTGGAATCTGTGTGTTACCTTATCGGGAAAAAGCGTCTTTGCAGATGTGATTAAAGATCTGGAGAAAATGAGATAATCCTGGATTATCTAAGTCCAATGACGAGTGTCCTTATAAGAGAGGCAGAGAGAGATTTGACACACAGAGAAGACACAGAAGAAGTCACCGAGAAGACAGAGGCAAGATTGAAGTGATGTATCCACAAGTCATGTAACACCAGAATCTAGGAAAGGCATGGCAGATTCTCCTCCAGAAGGAACCAACCCTGCTGACCCCTTGATCTCAGACTTTTGAAATCCAGAAATGTGAGAGAATAAATTCCCATTGTTTCAAACCATCAGGTTCATGATCAATTGTTACAGTAGCCTTAGGAAACTCATAAAGTGTTCCATGACTGCTAGCTTGCTTCATGATCAGGACAGAAGAGGAAGCCCAGAAAGGAAGCTTAGGGATCATTTTCAGGCCCAAGCAGAGCCCTTTTGCGGTGGGTCTAAAGATGTTTCTGAAGCGGAATGAACACTCAAACACAGAAGAGCAAACCGTCCACTCAAGAAGTTGGAGTGGGGGTGCTAGAAGGCTTCCTCTGGGCTTTCTGTTATAGAGAGACTGGGATGGGATGTAGAGGTGTGATCCACAACAAAATATCCATAGGTACCACCCAGAGTGGCTAAAGACTGAATATACCCAGAGATGGCAGGGATGTGGAGCAACCAGAACTCTCAGCCACTGCTGTGACCATGTAAAATGGAAAACAGTTTGGTATTTAGTTAAAAAGTTAAAGATACACCTAACATGTATGGAACTCAGCTATTCCACTCCTAGCTATTTACCTAAGAGAAATAAAAACATTTGTCCACACAAAGATTTGTACTGAATTTTCATAGCAGCTTAATTGTAATACCCTCAAAATATTATAGATCATTGATTAATGGATCAGTGGAATACTGATCAACAGAATGCTGATGATCAATCAGAAGAAACCACCAACTAATACCCTTAACAACTTGAATGAATATCAAAGCCATTAGTCTGAGTTAAACCAGACATAGAATACAAACTGTATAATTCCACTTGTATACATATTAATGTAAATGAAAATGAAAAAGAATCTATAGAATCTATAGTGACAGAAAGCAGATGAATGGTTGCCTGGGAGTGGTGCAAGGGTTTAGACAGAGTTGAAGGGAAAGGGCACAAGGAAACTTGGAATGATGGAAATGTTGGTATCTTTGTAGTGGCTGTGGTTTCATGGGTGTATACACATGTAAAACCTTAAAATACATGTTTCAAAATGCATATTTTAAATATGTGCAGTTTATTTCATTTAACTATGCCTCAGCATACTTGTTAAGGTAGATTCCAGTGGGAATCTACTGAATTGACTGAAAGGAGTGATCCAGGAAAGGTGTTCTGGATCAGCGTTTGTAGAGAAATAGTGAGAGTTCATACATGTTTTATAATAATGATTTAAATGAGTAGCTGAGCAGTGCAGTGAAGCATAGGGTTTTCCTATTTTAAATAGGCTCTTTCATTTCTTAGGGTCAGGAGGCTTCTTGTGTTGTGCACGCACAAGTGAGCTTGTTGCGCAAGTCTGCTTCCTGGTGCTGGGAGAGGATCCTTGTTGGTGTTAGGGAGAGCTTCTCTCTGTTGTGCCTTTTAATCATTCTTCTTTTCCGTGGCTCAGACTGAATGCTGGGTGGAGAAAGCCCTCCTGCCTCCATTGGCCCAATTACTTCATATCCTCCCAGTCCCCCTGCAAAAGAAAGCTCAGGAGAACACCACTCGTGCTCTCACTCCAACTCCTCCAGTGGATGGTATGCTCGTCTTTGTTTTTGAGTGTTTATTCTGCTCTAGAAACATCTCCAGACCCACAGCTAAAGGGCTTTACCTTAATTATCTTTGAACATGACAGAAGAGTTGTTTTCACTTTCCACCTTAAAAGTGTGTATATCTCTAAAGGTTTTAAAAATATTGGAGAGTAGGAGTAGGGGAAACACTTTTTGCTAGCCTCACCATTCAAATATAAGTGCAATTAACTTTCTAATTTTTTCCCACTTTTTGTTTCTGTGTAAAGGCTTTTAATCGCATTGCCATTATGCTATACATGCAGCTTTGCTTCCTGCTTCTTCCCGTATCATTACTCCCTGGTCACTTTTCTATGTTATTACACAAGCTTCATAAATATTCTCTTTAATGGCTGCAAAATACTCCATTGAGTGGATATGTCATTGTTAATCATGGCCCTATTAGCAGACAGTTTAAAACACAGTTAGATGGGTGACTTCACACAAGACAGATTTTACTCAAGATATAAAAGAAGAACTGACCTATGGAAAGACCTGGACTTGGTGTCGGCCTGAGATTTTGGTTCAAGCTGACTTACTAGCTGTTGACTTTTAACATATGTCATTGCTTAACCATGGCCTCTGCTTCCTCACCTAAAAATCACAGATCCAGTTAGCTGTTTACTGTTCCTTCTAGCTTTAAAAGTCTGGGATTCTATGATCTACTAAACTAAAGTGCCTGATTTGGCCATCCAGGCTTTTAATCAATCCATTAATTCCTCAAACACCTGAAAAATAGTATGTACCTAAAAAGTTATTTATTTATTTATTTTATTTTTTTTGAGACAGAGTTTTGCTATTATTTCCCAGGCTGGAGTGCTATGGCACGATCTCGGCTCACTGCAACTTCTGCCTCCCAGGTTCAAGCAGTTCTTCTGTCTCAGCTTCCCAAGTAGCTGGGATTATAGGCATGCACCACCACACCTGGCTAATGTTGTATTTTAGTAGAGATGGGGTTTCACCATGTTGGCCAGGCTGGTTTCAAACCCCTGACCTCAGGTGATCCACCCACCTCAGCCTCCCAAAGTGCTGAGATTACAGGCGTGAGCCACTGCACCCGGCCAAAAGTTATTTTATATTGATTTGAATTGAAATAATCTGAATTAAATTGAGCCTCTTTCAGTGGACCTCTTCAGGAGGAAAACAATTTAATTCCTGTATTTATAGAAGTAAGTGTTTAGAAATATCTGACTTGTTTCCTGCACATTCACCCAAGATAGTTCTAATTCATTCCATGTTACACCATTGAAAACAGCCAAAGTCAAGACAACAAGTTCTGTCACACAAAGATCAAGCAACATCAAAGACCTGGTTGGCCAGGTGCAGTGGCTCATGCTTATAATCTCAGCACTTTGGGAGGTTGAGGCAGGCGGATTGCCTGAGGCCAGGAGTTTGAGACCACTCTGCACAACATGGCAAGACCTTGTCTCTGAAAAATAGCTGGATGTAGTGGCATGCACCTGTAGTCCTAGCTGTTTGTTTTGGGAGGCTAAGGTGAGAGGATTGCTTGAGCCCAGGAGATTGAGGCTGCAGTGAGCTGTGATCACACCACTGCACTCCAACCCTCCTGTCTGGGTGACAGAGCCAGACACCGGCAAAATATACAACTTAATAACATCTTCAATTAAAATTAATCTTTAGGCTTAGAAGGGCTCCTATGAATTACATGGAGATCACTGGGTTCATTCCACACTGAACACTAAATTTGCAAGATAGTATACCTCCAAAAAGAATAGGAGAGACTCCTGCCCTGGGTATTGGAAGCCTGATAAACAACTCCATTAATTAAAAGGTGTAGGTTATTAGCATACTTTACTATTACCTCCTATTCTTTTTTAAATTTTTATTTTTTTTTTGAAATAGGGTCTCATTCTGTCACCTAGGCTGGAGTGCAGTAGCCCCATCTTGGCTCACTGCAAACTCTGCCTCCCGGGTTCAAGCAATTCTCCTGTCTTAGCCTCTTGGGTAGCTGGGATTACAGGCACCCACCACCACACCCAGCTAATTTTTATAGTTTTAGTAGAGACAGGGTTTCACCATGTTGGCCAGGCTGGTCTTGAACTCCTGACCTCAGGTTATCCACCCACCTCGGCCTCCCAAAGTGCTAGAATTACAGGCATGAGCCACTATGCACAGCCCTATCTTTTTAACAAATATTGTGTATATTTGAGGTTTAGAACATGATGTTAAAATATACTTAACAAAAATCCCTAATACAACATAATTGTATTAACCTTAGTGCTGATGTGGTACATTAGGCCTCTAAACTTGTTTATCTTACATATCTGCTATTTTGTATCCTTTAAACTAGATCTCTCATTTCCTTCCTGTCCCCACCTAACAGCCCTCTCATGATAACAACTGTTTCATTCTCTCTCTCCCTGTGTGTGAGTGCTTTTAAAAATATATATATTCCACGATAAGTGAGATCGTGCAATATTTTTCTTTCTGTGTCTGGTTATTTCACTTTACATAATGTCCTCCAGATCCATCCATGTGGTGGCAAATGGCAGACTCTCCTTTTTTAAAGCTGAATAATTTTCCATTGTGCATATATACCACATTTAAAAATCTTCACATCCATACAGATGGCTATTCTCGAAAAGACAAGAGATAACAAATGGTGAGGGTATGGAGAAAAGGGAACGCTAATACACTGTTGAGGGGAACATAGATTGCTGCATCCGTTATGAGAAACAGTATGGATGTTCCTAAGGAAATGAAAAACAGAACTGCCATACCACCCAGTGAGACTTCTTCTGGGCACATACCCAATGGAAGGGAAATCACCGCCTCATAAACATATCTGCATTTCCATGCTTATTGCAGCATTTTTCATAATAGCCAAGACATGCAAACAACTTAAATATTCATGGAAGGATGAGTGGATACTCTATGTATTCTCTTTTATTTCTTGTTAATTAACTCTTTAACTTATATTTGCTTCATCTTGCCAGGTTATACTTTCTGCTTCATCTGAGCTTTTTATTTATTTTTTAAACAGTAGTTTCTATTTGATATTTATTGAACAGTGTTATTAGAGGATAAGGGTAATCTCTGTATAAGAACAAATCCAGTCTTAATAGCATAATCACTACTTACAGAAATTTAAGATCCAGGCTAAATAATGCTTCAAAAGCAAAGACATTAGTGTTAGAAAATATAAATCAATATATGCAAATGGATATTTAACCAATATCCCATGTGATATTACCTAATGGTTAGAAACTTCATGTAGAATATCACATCATGATTAAAACAACAATGACAAAACAGAATAAGAAAATATACAAAATGATGGCATGTTGTTGGTAGTCCTCAACAGAAATGAAGAGGTGGTGGGAAACAAAATAAAAATACATTTATTCCCAATTGTTTTTATCATTTTAGTAAAGCGTTTTAGCAAACTTAAATGGAAATAAATTTAGTGTAAAAATACAATAATCTCATCCTCTTTTAGTTTTTAGTTTACTCTTTATGAAAGATAGAAACTTTGGAAAATTGAACTCATTAAATTACTATGAAAGTCAACACATTCTTTCTACCTAGGAAAAGATTTTTAAGTCAGCAGATCTTAAGAAGACCTCCATTTATACTTTATATAGGTTCACTAACTTTAAACCAGATCCCTTTTAACTTTGCCAAACGAGTTCAAATTTATAAAGACAATTACATTTGAGTTGGTTTAAATGACCAGAAACAATATAAGCCTATTGATTTTTCAAGATGTTGAAAAAAAAAAATGTCAGATATTCCTGCTGTTCTGTGGACTTGGAAATGTCTCCATTTGCCACAAAAATGCGTGGCATGTCTCCATTCAATTACTGAAGTTACCTTGGGGTAGAAATTCATTCACTCAGGAGAGCTATCAATCAATAAAAAAGCAGGGAAGCCCATTCATTCAGTTTATCCATTCAACATATTTATAGAGTGCTTCCTATGTGCCAGGTACAAAAGAGAAAAATACTTAATTATGAATTGTTAGAGCACAATCATAAATGTCACCATAAAACCTTCTTTGATATACCCCCAAGTAATTTTAATTCTCAGAAATAATGCTAGCAATTGCTTTCATACATGTAACATATCCCTCCATATATCTCATCAGTAATTGTGTACAAAAAGCTGTGGATGAGTCCTAGAAAACTGAGATAAAATCCCTACCGTTAAAGAGTTCACTACCTGGTGGGAAAGAGAGACCATGTCCACAAACAATAACAGTAACAGGGTTAGAACATGTCGGGTGTGTCAGACCGCCTGCCAAAGCTCAGGGAAGAAAGAAATTACTTCTTGAGGCCTGAATTAGAATTACTTGTTAGATTTTCTTTCTTTCTGCTGTAGTGTAAGCTCTGTGAAATCAGCGTAAGTCTGTGTGTCTTAGTTGAATCCTCAAGAATGAATGCATACCTGACACATACTAGATGTGCAAAAATATTTGCTGAATGAGTGAATGAATAAATGAATGAATGACTTGGCATTTGACTTAGGTCCTAAAAGATTAGGATTCAGTCACATGAACAAGGGAGGAGGTGGAGGGCATTCCTAATGAGGGAGGTGTGAACTGGAAGGGAAGCACAAATGTGCAGCACCGCATCTCACTTCCAGCTTGAATTAGCCAAGGTAATTAACACCAGGTGCTGCCACCAGATCCCCACATCTCACAGATTTAACATAATAATGTTTCATTTCTCTCTCAAATCAAGTCCTAGGTGGGTTGGGTAGTTCCCCTCCATTTTGCAAATATACCATGTGTAATATGTGGCCTCCAAAGCTACCAAAGCACAGACAAAGGGAGATGGAGAAGCCACCCTGGATCTTAGCTGTCTTGGTCCGTGCCTAATTAGAATCAATCACGTGGCCAATGTAACTGCCAAGCAATCCTGGAGAATGGGAAGGACATTGTATTAGTCAGGGTTCTCTAGAGGGACAGCACTAATAGGATAGATGTGTATATATAAAGGAGAGTTTATTCAGGAATATTGACTCACATGATCACAAGATGAAGTCCTACAATAGGCCATCTGCAAGCTGAGGAGAAGGAAGCCAGTCTAAGTCTACAAATCTCAAAAGTAGGAAAGTTGACAGTGCAGCTTTCAGTTTGTGGCTGAAGGCCTGAGAGCCCCTGGCAAACCACTGGTGTAAGCCCAAGAGTCCAAAACCTAAAGAACTTGGAGTTCAAGAGCAGGAAGCATCCAGTATGGGAGAAAGATGAAGGCCAGAAGACTCAGCAAGCCTGCTCTTCCATTTTCTCCTGCCTGCTTTATTCCAGTCGAGCTGGCAGCTGATTGGATAGTGCCCACCCGGGCTGAGGGTGGGTCTGCCTCTTGCAGTCCACAGACTCAAATGTTGATCTCCTTTGGCAACACCCTCACAGATGCACCCAGGAACAATACTTTGCATCCTTCAGTCCAATCAAGTTGACACTCAGTATTAACCATTACAGACATAAAATATTGGTGAGCACTGTCTCTCTGCCACTCAAGTCTATGCATCTACACATATTTGCATTGTCACTCGTGTATATAGGTCGCATGTATATTTTATATATAGATTTCATTTTCATTCGCCCCCATTTCCTCTAGACTCTTCAGACCACAGATCAAAATTCTTGCTTCTTTTGTCACTCCCATAAACTAAAGGTCAGTGTTTTGTCCTGTCAGCTGCTTAATAAATACTGATAAATAATAATGATTACATTCAAATCTCAAACCGTGCACATGAATAATCTGAAGTTTTTCATAAACATTAGAGATAGAGTCTCTTATAATTTACCTGATGTACACATGTACATGAGTTAGAAATGTGGCTTAAAGGGATTTTCATTTGGAGTTAACCAAGGGAGAATTTTGGCTAATGTTTATGTCCAAAGAACCTTAGAGTGCCTCAATGTTTCTCATCTGAGAAATGGGATTACTGATTTCATTGTGTTCCTTCAAATAACCTCTCATCAAGACTGAACTGTATAATAACTAAATGTTTGGGTTTTGTACATTACACATAAACATGTAAAACTGACAGGATGACAAGAAATTCCATGAAAGATCCTAGATAAAAATATCTGATTCTTAGACTGTTAGTATATAATATGTATGTGGTCTGTGACATTTTTCTGCCATTTATTTCTTTAATTAAATTTTGTTTTTTAAATTTCCTTTGAGGTTGGAAAATGAGTTGGCTTAGTCACAGAATTATTGGGTGAATGTTAAATTATCTGTGGAAAAAAACAATGAGTTAGGTCAACATTTCTATGGAAAATGTTTAAAGTCTAGAAATGGGAATTGGCCAAGATGAATTTATTATAAATTTGAATTAGGTACACTAAGCTGAGTATCAAGAAAACATGTAGAAGTGGACAAAATCTCACATGAAATTTTTTGAATCCTAGGGTCTTAGCTTTTGGACACATGGTTAGTTTGCTATTAAAAAGAAATCTTGGTGACAAAATACTCCCTAACAAGAGAAGCCATTAGAAAAAGTCCAAACGAGGAACAGATTTACTTCTAACACCTTATGGGGAAATATTCCTCTAAATCAGTAGTTTGACTTCAGGGTGAACCAGAATCACACAAAGGCTGTGGAGCCCAATCCCAGGGAATCTGATTCTGTAGGTCCAGGATGGGACCTGCATTTTGCATTTCTAACACGTGGTTCTGATGCTGCTAGTCTGAGGACCACACTTTGAGAACCAGTTTGTTTTAAATCTTTTGCAAGGAGGACTTAACAAGGGTGCACTAAATAAATGGCTCTGGACTTCAAACCCAGGTTGTATCTGTTCCTAGTAACCGCACTGGCTGTGGTAGTATCCACTCAGCATTACTTGTGCATTTAGTTTTTGCAAAGGTGATGAGATTGGAAGGATGGTAATGCTAATTGCTTGTGAATAATCGTGTCAAATGAAGAGATCACTCTATATTCCAGTTATTTCACCAGGTTCAGTAGTTGAGAGGAATAGTAAAATTTCTTTGATGGAACATGAAGCTTTAAGAGACATGCACAGAGAGACAACTGGGGCTCAGCTTAATCCACTTATGTTATCAATTGGGTGAGAGATATAGCGGCAATACAGTCGTCACTGTCCACACGGCGCTTGCATTGACCAGATCAACATTCTGTAGAGCAGTGATTTGAAAACCTATCTTAACATAGGTTTTACAAAACATATATAGAGACTTATGTGTCCAAATCAAAAATACCTAAGTTGGGGCAGTGAAGGGCAGATTACTAATTGAGAGAGGTTTGCCCAGTGAATTTGGTAGAAATCAGTCACTCAGATACCTAAACAAGAAAAACTAACCTCTAAATTCCTAATTAAGTCATTATGCACAGAGGAATCTTCCGTCTTGCTTACAAGCTAGTTTCCTTTTACTGTAAACTAATAGGACTACTTAGTAATTGTTATTAATAGAGTTTCTGTATATACAATACCACTTTTAAGTTTGATCTCATATTACTCAAGTGCCTTGTAAAGTGTGTAATAAACACCCAAATTATAAGGAATGTAGAAATGCCAGAGCAGCCTTGCAAATCGCTATGAAAATAAATTAGACCATAGAAAGTTTTAATCACTCTGCCACCCACCAGGACATTCACATGTAATAAAATATTGAAAACAATATTGTTTTCAACCTGCCTGGCATAAGTTGTTACTCTCCAAGGGCTTAGTGGGCACATGTTCAGAAGCTGAGCAAAAGTACCTCACCACAAATTATTTTTTAGGGAGAAACTCAAGAGATGAGCATATCTCATTCTTCACCCAGAGCCATTCTGGATATTAACTGCCCTATTAACCAAGCCAATAAATTCCTTCTCTAGGCTGTAAGAGAAACCCGCTGTCAAGCAGGATATTTCAATCGAATCCTGAAAAATATTCAGGGCAAAGTTCCAAACTCCATACATGGTTGGGCTTTTTAAAGTCTTGCTCATTGGTGAGGGTTCTTAGGAGCAGTCCTCACACCTTCTGTTTTTGTTCTGATCGTCTGTGTGTAATTAGAATAACCATAAACATACACACTCTTTCAGTTGAGGCATATATTTGGGTTAGACAAAACCTTTTACCCTTAGTTTAAGGGAATCACAGTATATGATTAATGCAAGTGCTTCTTTTCACGAAAATTCTGTGAGATTCTTAGCACTGGTTCCCTCAACGACACTTCAATCCACTGACTTCTTTCCTCAGATCTTCCTCTAGTATCCACGCTCTCTAACAGTCTTATGTATTTGTCTTGAACTGCTGAGTCTTGGCACACCTTACTTTTAGCTGCATAACTCTGTAAGTCTTATAAACAGTTTGGCAGTCATATCCTACTCCTCAGCAAGACTTAACAATGATCTTCAGTAAGGTCTCATCATACTAGGTCATCATTATTTTGATAATATATGCTATTAAGAACTATCACAAACAATTTAAGCTACATTTGTAAGAATAAAGGAACAAAGTACATATTGTAGTCTGGCCCTCCAGAATGATTCGCCAAGACACCAGTGAATTAGGCAAGGGTCAAATGAGTATAATGAGAAACCGCAGTCAAGCACAGTTTCACGTGCTGCTTGTGAGTGGTTTTGGCTTGTTGAAGTTTGGTTTTTATTTGCTAATACCTAAATATACTATTGTGACATTTTAAATAGATGTCATCTTGATAATCTGTACCCATATGCATAATCTTGCTAAGAGACATTATCCAATTTCCTGAAAATAACAGAATTAAAGTCAATTCCGGTAGTACAAGAAGGTAAGATGAGTAATCATGAGAAAAGAAAATAGATTATTGGACTATACTCCAAGGAGCATCGAAACACTGTCATGGAATGTCCAGTTCCACCAATAATGTTGGTCATTCCCACCATTTATCGAGTGCTACCCAAGTGCTATTTTGTTGTTGGGAAAAAAAGGGTGTAGAATACATGACTTGTCTGAGGTCACTCTGGTGGAGCTGCGGTTTGAACACAGGTAGGGCTGAATCTGGAACCTTGTTGCTAACCAATAGCATTGTACCTTCCCTCAGTAAGAAAGCGAAAGTTCAATCTCTGGAAGAGAAAATTCAGTCTCTGTGCAGTGGTCAGGCAGCTGTTTCTTTCTTCTGCTTCAGGTCTCAGGCTGGTACCCTTGTACCCCCACAGTTGATGACTCAAAGAAGATTCTGGGAGGTTTTTCCTGGTGGTCTCACTGCTGCTAGGATGCCATTTTGAGAGACCTGTTCTCCTGTGGCCCCTCCATTAGGGACAGCCCTTGATTAAGGACTAGAGAAAGGAGAGAGACGCCACTTCAGGCCACCACTGCCCATTAGCTCAAGGTGAAAGTGGGCTAATGCTCTCGTGACATTCCACGGCTCAGGACAGGGATTTAATGAAGTGATCACTACCCTTGTCAACCCAAGAAAGAACAGAAAGTGGTTTCACTTTGTCCTGCAAACCATTATTTCAAAAACATTTTCATGGGGAACTAGGACTGGCCCTGCCAAGATACTGGGAGAGAGAAACAAGAGCTGATCAAACCAGATTTCTGGGGAGAGGCCAGAGGAGAAGATTAAATGAGAATCAGCCTCCAACTCACCATATTCCCTGATCACTGCAGGGAGGATTGCACACACAGTAGACGCCCAGGTGCTAGGCTCATTAGGACAGTGGGGTCGGGGAAGCAGCATATTGTAGTAGACCTGGACATTTTCTTTCTTCTTTTACAATAGTGCTGAAGGTTAGGTAAATCACTAAATGCTCTCAGGAGTAGTTTTGGCCTACCCAGTGTTACCTGGTCATGACACCATGGTTCACTCTGGCTCAGGGAGCATAAAGAAATAGTCAGTGTCCCCCAAGATTGGTTTTAGGAAGCCCTGCCTGCCAACACTCTGCTGACTCTCCTTCCTTTCTCAGGTTCCAGAACATCTTCTCTTGGTTGCTTTACCAGGTTGAGCAAATCCTAACTCAAGGGGTGTTCTTTGTATTTTCCTACAAAATCCTTAGCATTTTCCACTTCTCTAGTCACCACCAGGCACCATTCTTCTTGCACAAATTGCCATTGGGCTACAAGAATAATCCTTTCCTCCTTTTATGAACGAACTCATTCTTCTCCAGCTCCACCTGTCCTCAAGTACCTCGTACTAGTTGCCAGGGTTCTCTCATTCATTTTACCTAATGTGCCCATATTTCACCATCTCTTTGATTGTGTTCCTGTATGCTCAGAAACTGTTAAAAGGTTTTCATTTTCTACTCTCAGAAATAACATTTCTGATCCCAGGCCCAGCTTCTTTCTCTCTCTTTTTTTTTTTTTTTTTTTTTTTTGAGATTGAGTCTTGCTCTGTTGCCCAGGCTGGAAGTGCAGTGGTGCAATCTTGGCTAACTGCAACCTCCGCCTCTTGGGTTCAAGCAATTCTCCTCCCTCAGCCTCCCCAGTAGCTAGGACTACAGGCGTGTACCACCACATCCGGCTAATTTTTGTATTTTTAGTAGAGACGGGATTTCACCGATGTTGGCCAGGCTGGTCTCAAACTCCTGACCTGGTGATCCGCCTGCCTCGGCCTCCCAAAGTGCTGAGATTACACGTGTGAGCCACTACACCCAGCCTAGTTTCTCTTCTTTGTTGCACCCAAACAACCTTGTTATCATTACTCTCACGGTGCTCACTCTCTCCTCCCCATGCACCATGCCTTCATAAATCCCACTCCATAAAAATAATTCGATAAATAAATGGGGTGAGAGAAAGCTCTTTTTTTTTTAACAACAGAATTCTGACTAATGAATGTGAGAGGAAATAGAAAATTACCATTGACAAACACCATAATAACTGTTGCATTCAATAATCATATAGGTGGATGATAAATTAGTGAGCAAAAGTAAAATAGGAAACAGATATTTGAATATCTCAAAGAATATCTCAAATTCAAAGAATGTCTCAAATTTGAAATTCTCAAAGAATATCCCCATAGGAAACTTATTAATTACAAGGGAAAAACAGTAACTTTTTATTGGAGAAACCTGGCAGATACTACTATACCCTGTCATGAAACATAGTGATATCATGTGCCTACTGATATGATGTACTGAGAAGGGTACAATATCATTTCTGTGGCATTCTTGCCAAAAAAGACACACATTTATTTAAGAGGATACACCAGACAAATCTAAGTTGAGGGGCATTTTACAAAATAGCAGGCCAGTCCTCAAAGTATCAAGGACAAGAAAGAAAAGGAAAGCCTGAACCAGACTGCAAATGGCTAAGAAAGTGTGATGACTAATTGCCACATGCGATCCCGAACTGTATCTTATTCATGGGACAACTGGTAGAATTTGAAGAAGATCTGTGGATAGGTTCATAGTATTATAACAATGTTTATTTCTTGGCTTTGATAATAGTTCTGTGGTTATGTAAGATGTTAACATCTGAAGATGACAGATATACAGTAAGAATTCTCTTACTGTATTTGCAACTATTTTGAATGTCAGAAATTATTTGAAAATTAAAGGTAAAAAAGTGTTTAAAACCTACTCTAAAAGTTGGTTCAAGTCATACCTCTCTTTAAAACCTGCCTATATAAACTTTATGCAATCAAATCAAACACAAAAATACCTTGGCAGAGTTTAATTTCAAGCTTGGTAGTGAGTGAATAGCTATTAATTCAGGGAACACTTATTGAGCATCTACTATGCCCCAGTAATTACACTCGGCAGTGGGGCTTCATGGTTGGGTGCTATATACTTATTTAGTTATGCTTATATGACTTGTTTTCCCACTTATGTGGAAAGCTCCTAGAAGACCAATTCAATATTTTTTTGCACTTCTCCACAAGATACCTAGGACAATGCCATTTACATAGCAGTCCTTTGGTAAAAATATAAATTGAATAATTCAGTGAATATTCTGTTATTTCCTTTCTCTGAGTAAACATGGTTGGTTACTAGTCAGTCACTGCCCACTTAAAGGCAGGTTGTACATGGACATCTTTTTTCTGGCATCAAGCTGCTCTGGCTATTTTATCTTTGGTTTTAGCAATGTGTCCACCAGTCTCTTCCTTTCACCCTCTCCTCCTTTTCCTAGCTCTGTGGGAACACATCATTGTTCCTGCAGTTCCAGGTGCTGTGAAAACACGGATGAAAAGATATACTTCATCCACGACCTTAGGCAAATCGCTTGACCTTTTGGTGCCTCCTTTGCTCTGCCTCTTAACATGGGAATCCTGATAATGACTTGTCAAAGGCTTTGACGTGCCTCTTCCCAAGCCTACGTACAAATTATCCCTAATTAAGAGAATAAGCCCAGCTCCTTGCAGGAATCTGCTGCTGGGGAAAGGCAACCCTTTTCCCTGTTTGGAGTGTTTTGTTAGAGAAAGCTTCCAGTGCTTCAGATATTTTTTGTCCAGCTTTCTCCTGGGTAAATCACAGCTGGCAAAAGCCTCACTTGTTCCTAAGAAACTTTAGCTAGAAAGTCAACAAAATCATATCTGAGCTCTCTACTTTATCAACTGCTTTCTTTCAAAGGAGTCGATTAATCAGGGTGAATAGAGTCGAGTCTGCATGGGCCTACAACAATTTTACAAGGGTCTGAAAAACATAAATAGGAATAGAGAATAGTTATTTTTAAACAATACCGGAATAAGCTTGTAATCTTACAGATTCCATTGGAAAGAAAAGATGTATTGCACCATTTTAGGGGTATTTTGGGCTAAGAGGAGGTACCCCCAGCTCCTGCCTGTCTTTTGTAATCCTGAGTTTGCCCCTGTAATGAGACACACTGTTTATAGGAAAGCCAGTCTGTTTACTGCACACCTGCCACATTCAAGCCATAATTCTCAATGGCATTTTAGCTCCTCTGTTATTGTCTATACTAAAGGATTCAACGTTCAAATATAAATCTGCCACTTCATAGAAGATGGTTTACAGAACTGTACCGATTATTGGCAGCTGAGGAATTGTTAACTATTGCCTTCACCAAAGGATTGCTCTAAAAACGCACATCCGAAGCGAACAGGGCAAGATTTGGAATGAAGAAGGGTGCACATTTTAGAACAGCTTGTGAGCCGCTGTGCTTATGGAAACTGCAGCAAGAGATGCAGTGAGACTAAAACCAGCCAGAAGACACAAGGCAAGCATGCATAAAATAATCGCATTGTCGTGTGCCAGAATTCAAAGCAGGCAGGGGCATGTTACTGTTGTGGGAAAGCTTTCTGTAACCATTCTGAATATACATTCGAAGATGAGTATTTCAGGAGACGTAACAGAAAAGGGAAAATCCAAAGATTTTGTTACTCAAGGAAGAGCACAGAGGGTTCCCTAAGGAATGGAAACTAAATAAACATATGCATGCTGTGGCTGCCGATAATAGAGACTCAGGCTGTGAGAGTGGGCTAGCCAGTTGAGAGATACAGTATTCAGCATATTCAGTGTGGGCAAGAGTGATAGAAAAATAATCTGGTTAACACCCTGGGTGGAGGCCGAGATGCTACAGATGCAGCTGGATACAGGATCAGCAGTGTCTGTCATCTTATGGCAGGGATGTGGGATATCCCTCAAAAGTGTTAAATTGATGGAGACAGACCAGCCAAAGTTGCATATTTAAGAAAAGGAAAAAAAAAAGCATCTCTTTAAGTAACTGTAAAAAAAAAAAAAAAAAAATCAGCATCCAGCATCAGATACATATGCCCAGTAGAATCCAGGCTTTAATATTTTTGTTCCTGTGAATAACTCCTTAAAATGCTGCTAAGCTGGCAGTATTTTAGCATAATTCACTCACCCCCACTGACCAATAGACCAGCAGTTGGACAGTTAAGCAGCTTTTGAGCACAAACCTGAAATATCCCAGAGTATAAAAGCAGGAGTTTAAGCTGACTGAAAATAAACACGGTTCCTTCAGGCACTGATTGTATATTATGCTATGTGGGCTGAAATAAAAGATGACTTGAAGAACTAAAGGTTACTTTAAAAGGTGTCAGGGGAAATGGAGAGTTGAACTTTTATCTTTCTGTTAGTAAAGCTTGATAATGCCACCATTTATATGTTTGGGCAGATCTTGGAACTTTTCAGTGGAAATGTTGACAGCTCAATGTAGAACCACAACTGGTTTCCTCACAGAGGTAGGGTGGTTAGTGGAGAGATGACTAGAATTGGAAGGAGAGGTACTGGCTCCAGCACTCACTAGCTGTCTTACTGCGAAATAGTCATGGCGTCTCTCTGAATTTTAGGTGCTTTCTACCTCCACTTGCAAATGGAAGAAAACACCAGCAGCCCTTCAAACTTTATAACAGTGTAGTAAGGACCAAAACAAGAGAACCGTTTGTGGAAGTGCTTTGTAAATTGCAACACGCTATACAAACTAAAGGCTTTCATGAGAACATATTTTTGGGTTGACAGAAAACTCCTAGCTTCAGATGGCTGTTGAAAAGGATTAACGTGGTTTTGGAAGCAGACTGACTTGTTAGACTAAGGCTCAACTACACTGATTAAGAACCAACCTGCAGCCAGATGCGGTGGCTCACGCCCGTAATCCCAGCGCTTAGGGAGGCCGAGGTGGGCAGATCACCTGAGGTCAGGAGTTCGAGACCAGACTGACCAATGTGGTGAAACCCCGTCTCTACTAAAAATACAAAAATTAGCCAGGCATGGTGGCACGCACCTGTAGCCCCAGCTACTTGGGAGGGTGAGACAGGGGAATTGCTTGAACCCACGAGGCAGAGGTTGCAGTGAGCTGAGATCGCACCACTGCACTCCAGCCTGGACAACAGAGTGAGACTCCGTCTGAAGAAAAAAAAAAAAATCAACCTGCAAAGTAACCTTTACTATGGACACTTCATACCGCAAGTACATGTGGAGGAATGTAATCAGCAAGAAAACTTCAGAAAAGAAAAATATTTTAAAATTTATTTTCATGCCTTTAACACCTTATAAATGTATGTGAATCATTCAAGATTACATCTACCTTCCTTTCAAACTAGCTATGAAATATTTGATTCTCCTCGACAAACTGTTCATTTTACACAACTGGCAATGTCCATAGTTGATTCTTTCAACTGGGTTGATTCCAACCTCCTCAGAAAAGGGTATCAATGGAATAAGTTTGAAGAAGCTCAGCATTTGTTCACTCAAGGAGCTCATTATTAATTTGCTCAAGGCAGTGGTGTCACGGCATGCACATGGACATGCCCAGCAGAGAAACCATGCATCAATATCATTTGCCTGGGTTCCAAAGATTTGTTAGTATTTTTCTGGAGTTTGGCAATTAAATTGCTAAAATCCTTTCTGTCCCAAGATTGCTCTTTGATATTCAGGTAATGCTTAACTATTCTGAGAGTTGCAGAAAGTGATTATAAAGAAAATTTAGTTTGTAACTGTGGGGTTGTATAGAAGGTACAATCTGTAAGTAGCTGGAAACGATTCAGATGATGTTCTCATTCAAACTGAGTTATTTTTAAAAGAATATTTAATTGGAAGAAATCCAATTTTTTTTTTTTTTTTTTTTGAGATGAGGTCTTGCTCTGTTGCTTAGGGTGGAGTGCACTGGCATGATCACAGCTAACTGTAACCTCAAACTCCTGAAATCAAGCAATCCTCCTACCTCAGCCTTCCAAGTAGCTGGGACTACAGGCACTCACAACCATGCTCAGCTAATTTTTTATTTTTGTAGACACAAGCTCTCACTATGTTGCCCAGACTGGTCTCCAACTCCTGGGATCAAGCAGTCCTCCCACCTCCACCTCCCGAAGTGCTGAGATTACAGGCATGAGCCAGCGTCCCCAGCCCCAGTCTTTAACATAGTAGAATAACACGCACAGAGCCTGGATGAGAGATACCAGCTTAAAAACACAAATTCTTCCCACAGACCACCTGGAGCAGGAACCTACACCATGACAGACATCTATAGATAGATAAATTATTATTATTTTGACCAATCTCTAAAACATTAATTCACCTGAAAAAAAAAAACACATAAGAGGAAGATGCTTAGAAATCATTTCATTGCCAATAATGAAATGAGGGTCATGTCTTGTCACTTCACCATTGTAAGAATCGATATTTAAAAATAAGTTGAGTTAAAGGTTAACAGAGGTATCTTACATTTACATAACACCTTGCAGTTTGTAAGGTAACTTTACACATTAGCTGGATGGAGTCTCATGCTAGAAGAGCAGTTTCCTCATCTGTAATAATGTAAGCGTGACAGTCTCATGGGTATCATTTTGTGGATTAAGTGGACTAACATTTCACATACCCCCAGCCTAGGGGTAGGTTCTTGAAAATATTAATTTTCCTCTCAACTATGTGAAAGTTGGTGAATTTGGACCACCTTTGGGAGCCGAATTCGAATGACTCAGTGGACAAAATGCCATTTGGAATCTCTGATTCCACTGGCCAGAGGGACACTGCAGTCCTAAAGGAAAGCATTGAGTCAGTGCCTAGTAAATTATGAATTGCTCTTTCTCTTCTCTAGCAGTAGCAACCAATGAGAAGCATTAATTTTCATAAATGCAGTGTAACTCCATTCGGGAAGGGTCTTCATTCCCAAGGTTTGATCAGTGGCTAGAGCTAGTAGGTGCTCAATAAACATTTGCAGAGCAAATGCATGAATAAATAACTCCCAATACCTGATCTCTTTTCTCTTCCCTACCTTTTTTGTCCAGCATTTTTATAATTTACACCCATATCTTAAACATTTTTTTTTCATATACTTCTCCTGGATTTTCCTATCTCCTTGTAAAAGGTCAAGAGAACTCCCTCATCTAAACTAGCACTGAACAGATTCCTCATTGAACTTTCAGTACATGTTTCCAGTGGGTAACCACTGCTCCCCTCAGCTCTTAGGAGCTTTGACACATTGGATTTCCTCCACAGAGCTCTTCAGCTTCTCCATATGGACTCCTTATATGCACCCCCCCACCCCGTCACTGCTTTTCCCATCAATGCTACCAACGTAGTCCTTTCCCGATGGAAACCCTAAGTGATTCTTGGTCCAAGTGGTTGACAGACTAGCTTTTGATTCAGAAGTGTTTCACCAGGACAGCCATTTGGGCCCGTTCCTCTAAATGAACTCTAACAGTTACACTGGAAGGGACAGCTTCTTTAATGCCATTCTCTATTTCCCAATGTCAGATTTTAAAACTCAAGGGAAAGTGACATTTATGTGTTATATATGCTCCTGCCGATGATTGTTTTTAAAATGTAATTGAGAAACAGAGGGAAGAAAACACTCGCTATTAAAAGAATTAAGCCAGAGTAGCAACCTCTCCATGGAAGGTTTAAGTATTCGTGATAACCTGCTGTCTGATTCCTGCCACCCAATTTCCAAGCCAGAAGAAATGTTCATTTAAACAACCAAAACACAACTTTAAAAAATCAAGAAAATATAGGGGGTAATGGTAGGCAGCCTGTTTCAGTTCTTCTGTGCTAATAGTATATCTTCAAAATTATAAGACTTCAATACAATTCACTGGACGTAACGGAAGACAGAGGGATAAACATAAACCTGTATTTTTGTCACATTTGACAGGTCAGACTGTTGGTTACTATTTTAAAGGGGCTTTGCATTTATTAAATATTCCGTTTACATATACTGTCACAGGTCTGCATTTACAAATGCGCTGTTTTGCATGCATTTTCAGACTGAGAAAATGCAAACCTAATGGGCTCAGCTTCTTGACATTCCACCTCCTTCTCGGTGAAAGGGTTACTTTAAAAATCAACAGCTAAAAAATTAATTGGCCCAGGCATTTTTAAAGCAAAGATCAGAACAAACGTTTACTGTTTCTTTTGAGGTCTGCACATAATTCAGTATTTTAAAATGGAAAAATATGCTGCCTCATGGACCACACTGAGAATGTGGCCTTTGGAAATTTTGGAACAAGCAAATAAAAAAATTTTTTAAATGTAGACAATATAGAAATGAAAGTAGTCAAAATATGCTCTTCATTGAATGCATCAGAATTTCTAGCATTATGACCTATAAGGGTTACAGTTTTGAATGTATTTTAAAAGATCAAAGCCCCAAGTTCTGGGCTGATGACCATCTTCTGGACAGTACCTAGTAGTTGATAATCTGTAGGATTCACAGTCTTTAAACCGTCATTGACAGGACAGTTCAGATGAGTTCTAGGGGAAGATATAGCAAGTTGGAGAAGGAATGCATGTATTTAAAATACATTAAGTATTGTTATACAGCCATTCATTGCTTCCAACAAAATAAAATGTTTTTAAAAACTGCCTGAACCGTGACTGGCTTCTGCCTAGCACGGTGTCTGGTGCTCAATAAATATTTAGTGAATGAAATAATTCTTTGCTAATGTTGATTTCTTTCTTTCTTTCTTTTTTAATGATAAAATCAAGCCTATAGAGCTGTTACACCTCTGAGCAAGTGGAAATCCATAGAGTAAATGAAAGGGTTTTGATTTGGGGCCTTCCATCCTGTAAGCTAAAATGGGTAGTCCTTAAGGTTGAAGAGTGGAAACGGATCAGATCAAGCAAGAAGTTTGCACCTTCCCCCCACCCCACGCCCTCCCAGAACTATTCTTAACCTGAAATAACACTCACTAGCTCAAGTTCAGAAATTCAAGACAAGAGCTGGGTGCAGGATAAAATTTCAACCTCAGTTTTTGGCCGGCACAACTGACTTTTGTACTTTCCACCCCAAGACTCCTCCCCGAGATCAGAGCTTTGTGCAGCCTCTTCTTAAGTTACAGGGAGTTAGAGCAAAAGGGCATCTCCCGTAATGGAGCTGCAAGGATTCCCTTGCTTAGGCGCTCACGGTTATCTCTCATTCTCCCTCTCCCTTTTTCCCGGAACGTGAAATGCTGAGATGGAAATCCTAGGGTGAAGATCTGGGGTCCGTGAATGCAGACCGAGCAGAGCTGAGGTTTGAACGACGCCTGTCTGCGGGCAGCGGAGCGGGCGCTCCCGGGAGCTTGGAAGGCAGGGACGCGAAACCTAAGAAATGCCTGGAGCCGGGTTACAGAGACGCCCCTCGGGCACACGGCGGCCGCAGCGGCAGCCGGGAGCTCGGTGCAGAGAAACGGGAGGATACACGAAGCAGATAACCCAAGTCTCCGTCGGACGCCTTAACATCACAGGGAGCTGCGCGAACCCCGCGCCTCCCCCATGCCATTCCCGAGGGCCCAGGAGTTGCAGGGCCTGGCACGGGGTATCCCCGCCGGAGTCGCCCTTTCCCCGGGGACGACAGCAGCCTCGCTCCTCCCGGGTCTCCAGGATTCAATTCGTTGCCGGCTCTTAGTTCCCCTCTACTCTCCGACGGCCCCCCCCCAGCTTCTGTATGCCCCCAAAGCACACAGGACCCCACACCCCCAGGAGAGGCCCTGCGGTGTTAGGGAGAGGACAGAAGGGGGAGCTAGGGACGGCGCCAAGTCCTGCAGGGGAACTGGGGCGGAGGGGAGGATGGGGGAAACGGGGCCTGCAGCGTCGTCCCTGCCCCTGTGCAGCGTGGAGGCGCCAAAAGCCGAGGAGGAAATGCCCTCTGCCTTCGCCCCCAAACTTCTACTGGCCCGGCTTGCAGTGGCTACCCCCTGCAGGTAGCCAAGCGTGTGGAGAGCGCCCTGGCCGCGACCCCTCGAGGCTGGGGGTGGGCGGGACTGCGGCGAAGAGGACCCCAGCCCGACCCCAGGCGCCACTCTCCGCGGCTGCCTGGTGCATCCCAGGCCGGGTAATTAGGAGCCCAGCCAGGTGCGCCCTGCAGCCCTACACTTTGTGGGGCTCGACCATGGAAAGCGCCGTATCATCAGTCTGCAGGGAGCGGCCAAATGACAGAGCTCCCGGCCGCCCCGGCGCCCCGAGTCTCGGCCGGGCAGCCCTGCCGGGCGCCCGCAGAGGAGGCCGAGCTGCAGCCCACGCGGCGGCCGCCCGGTGCCTGCTCCGGGTCTGCTGCGGCGCCGGTGCGGACTAGAGGAGGCCGAGCGGTCCCACCCGCCCTGATCTGAGGGAGCCCCGGGGTCCTGGCCGGCAGGGAAGGAGACCTGTTGAAAACTCTTAACGCCAACTTGAAAGACAATCAAGTCGCCCGAGCAAAACCCGCTCTCCAATCTGTTTTCAAGTGTCATAAACGCTGCACTGCAGTAAGATTGCTGCTCCCTTAAATGGGCCAATAATTTCCAGCTCTCGCCCACAAATTCCCCCAACCGGGGATTTCAATGTAAAGCAATTCAAATAAGTAAAAACCACTTTATTGCTTTTCGAAAATTCGCATGCATTTATTCTGCTTAAAATTTGATATAGGGCATTTTTTTTTGTATTACCATTTATCGCTTGCCAAGAAATAATTAAGAATAGGAGCTCGAAGATTAATTTTAAATAAAAAATCTTCTCAAATGAAAATGTCAGGTCATAAAAATTCCTTTTAAATCATAACAGCATATAAATCTTTGAAATTAACCATGTAATTACAATGTCTATCAACTTTTACCTTGAGCTTTGAGCCTCTCTTTTTAATCTTCCATTCTTTTTTAATGAATAGCTATTTTGAAATTAAAAAGTACTGTTCATTACACATGCCCCACTATAATAGGGTTTTTATCATATTTGCTGTATGTAAAAATACTTGCTACTTTGTAATTATTCACACGCCGATCCTTTCCTATATTGAGTGGAAAATAAAAAATGAAATAGAAGTCAAAGGTGCTTTAGAGCTGAATGATTTACACAATTCATTAAGGACGGTGATTTTTCAGTTAGCATCAGATTAAATGGTTACTTACTCTCAAATAGCCCTTGGGGAGTTGAATTGCTGGGTAGCAAACAGATTAAAGTTTGCATTGAAAGAAAAATTGAATTCAGAGGTAATCAATAGCATAATAGGGGCAGTGAGTGGTGCCTGCTGCCTGAAATGAAATTACCATATTTTTAATCTTAATTTTCCACTCTGTTTATCTGACAGTGTGGATGTGCAATCCAAACAGATAATGAGAGAGTGGGATATTGACACCGCTGTCCTCTGGAGTGCTTGTTTTCAGTGATTAAATGCTGTGATCTGTGATTACTTTGTGCAGGGATGTCAGGGCTGCTGGCCAGAACCATGGGAGGGGCACTCGCTCAGCAGCTGTAGCTCCCGACTCTCCCAGGTCCTAATGTCTGAAATTCATTTTCCACCAGTAATATCGAAAAATAAAGATTACCTATTTATGTATATACTTTGGCTGCACAAATTACAATAGTTAATTCCATTATTATTGTTGTCCTGACTCAAAAACGTTTTAATTAGATCAATGTGTAGTGAACCCTCTCTGTAAGTTCTGTATTAATGAGCTAACAAACTTGCTTCTTATAGGAAGAGGTGAGTTATAGAAAGCAATAGGTTAGGAAACTTTGAAGGAAAAGTATATTGTCATTAGAGAAGCAGTAGAGAGGAGACTGGGGCATTGTTAAAGAAATCTAGCCCCAGAGGCTGTAATTATATAACAAGCTGTGATAATTTTAAGAAATGCAAATAGTTCTCTTTGCATTGGGAGAAAGTCTTCAATTGCATTTAATCAGATTAATACCTCTAGCCAAGTAAAAATACCAAATCACAAAATTTTAAAGTTATATAAATCCTATATGCTCAAAATGCAGTATCTTTGGATATCTAAATGCACCATGGTGATTAGTATAGTCGGGATGAATACCTTATATCGAAGGCATTATTGCATTTTGCAGTGAGGAAATTTGCGATGCTTCACGTTAGAGAACATATTATGGATGCATCATTTGAATTTGAATTCACTTAACCCTGCTGTGCGAATAGATTTACAATAGATGATGGCTATCTACCATCTATACCAACAACCTGCACTGTCCAGCAAAGACACTGTGTAAAGTCTGCGCATGTTTAGAGAATTTGGTAATTATGCATAGTTAATTAATTTATCTTCCCCTGATACATCTGTGTACCTAAATAAAAAGGACTGAAGAAAGGGTGATGGGCAGCATTGGCTATCTGATAATAGATTATTACACAGTATTGATTTCTCCAAATTGGAAAGTAGTCATAACATACAAGTAAGGGTACCATACCTCATTCAATCGTTCCTTAACCTTGGCTACAGGCATTGTCTTCAGTTCCTAGTGCACATAATAACTTTGTTTTTTCCTCAATCATTTCTGATATGCAAAACTCTCTGGTAAGGGAAAGGGAGCCGTAGGCTAAGTACTCAGAAATAAAGAGTGAAAACTCACTTTGTGAACAAGGTGAATAAGCTCCACCACTGGGTGTGAATTCAAGTTTATCAATTCCCTAATTGGCAGCATCCCTCAAAAAAAAAAAAAAAAAAAAAAAAATCCCCAACTTCCTCAAATTCCCTAACTTCTCCAGTTCAACCCAACTGGTTGAAATTTGAAAGTTTTAATAAATCCATATGTTAACCACTGAGTGGCCACAGGCTACTTTGATCTTGTCACATATATTACTGATAAAGAAACTGGAAAGGAAATCTATGCTCATAAAAATAATGACCAATGACTTTTGCTCAGTTTCATATTTTAAGCATAGACTAAGGAGATTCCTATGTGTTATATAAACCCACAGTGAGAGCGGTACATCTCCATTTTACCACCTGCTTTAGATGTGCTGTGTATGCTGTGTTATTTTGTAAATTGTACATTGTGAAATGTAAAGACAGGTTACATGGGATCCACACAATAAATGAGTATAATCGAGTCCCAAGGAATCTTTATCATGGTGCTGGAATGAGCTTAAAATTTTTGCTTAGAGTCTTTTTTTAAAATCACAAAAAGATGTATCAGCCAGATTAACAGAATTTAGGCCGAGCCTTTCACATAGAGTTTCAGTACCATTTTGACAATTTATTCAGTATTCAGAAGAATCCATAAACTTGAATATAAACTACATACAGTCCTGTCTTTATTACAACAAACTCATCCAATTTTTTGATAACTTGTATTGTGTTCCCGAAAAATTTTTTTATCAATACTTAAACATGCTGATTCTCATAGCAGTGGAATATGGCTGATATATATCCTTTGACATGGAAAGTAGTCAAAGTGCTATTGGAACTTTTTCCCTATCTCCTGACTACCTCTGTAATCCAACTGAAACCTAGGTTTTCTAAGGATACAAAAGCCTTCCTCTACCCTTGTACCTGCAGTCACCATTCGAAGTTTATTGAGCTTTAGAGCAGACAAAGAGTGAGAAAATCCAAACCAATCTCTTTCCTTTCACTTTCTAAATCCTGACATGGTCCATCACCTTTGAAAAATAGTGAGCTGGCCTTCCCCAAAAAGGAGAAAGGAAACAAATCTAATGGAAAACAATGGGAGAAGGATAATCTAATCTTTAAATAAGGAGACATGTTTCTGAAAGCTTAAGAAGGGCAAGTTTCACACTGATGTCATCTTCTCCTGAAAAATGTGAGCCCTCCAGGAGGTGGAGAGCGAAATATTAATGCTATTAATCCATTGTCCTCGAATCCTTCCTAAATAGGTGAGATTTGAGGGAAGGCTCTAGATCACAAGAAGTAGAAGTATTCATGGAAAACAAGTGGTTTTCTCCTGATTGGCGTTTAGCTTGTTCAACTATTAACAAGCCAGTCCCTGGGAAAGCCTGAATGTTCCAATGAACCACACACACAAATGACTGGCAGTTACTTCCTAGATGTGACCCAAGCTTTCCTTTCAAGCCAGTCTGTCATGGCCTGGAGAAGAAGGAAAATGTACTTATCTCCGACTCTGGAAATGAAAGTTTATTCTGGGGCATCGCTGAGTTGAGTCACGTCTCAAGTACATTTTGCATTAAGGAAACAAATCCCAAAAGGGTTTCCTCAAGAAATGGTGGCTCTGTTGGACCTAGTTATGACAGTGCAAATACTGTCATCAATTTTTTCACCTTGAGAGGCCAGATTTTTTTTTGTTAAGTTTTGAAGTCTTTGGTTCCCTATAGCCTTGGGCACAATTGTGGCAGTAAAAACTAAAAAATAAAGCTACCCATGATGCAAAGAGAGAAGTGACCATTTCTGCAGAGTGGAGATAATGAATAGATAATTAGCTTCATAAAGCCTGCATGGAGACACATCTGAGTTACTGATTGCTTTATCACTCATGCCAAGCACAGTGCCTGGCACACAGCAGATAGTAACTATGTGCTTAAATGAATATACAGATACAGCAAACATTTGAGAACTGTCAGATCATTTTGATTTTAAGTGTCATTAGTAAGCCTAGAACTTGAATATTTAAATTATGGTGAAAAGCCAATATTCTCAGGGCTTTCAGTATTTCCTACCTATACTCTATCTAAAAGTTCATTATTCTCCTAAACAACTTAAAAGATAGAGCCATAGATGAGTAATTTGCATCCCATTTGATTAGATACTGAGTAAAACACAAGCGATCACCTTCCAGCCCTGTTAGTTCCCACTGACACCCATCAGATGCTTGAGCTCCACTGACCATGTTGTCTTGACATTTGCTTCATATTTTTTTTTTCTCTCTCTCCTCCCTTTGAGAAGATGTGCTCTTTGGAGACAGGAACCAAGTCTTGTCTTACTTTCCCTTTCCTGAGCACAGAAGGTACCTCCCAATGTGTTGAATTAATTAAAATATAAGCCTTGTATGGAAAAATCTTATCCTAAACTGTCCCTGGATAAAAAACAACAACAATAAAAACTAAGTGATGTCCCTTTGGGAGTTCCATTCCCATCTCTCTTTCTGTCTCAACGTCCCCAGGGTCCCCGTCGCTCGTCTGTAACATGAAGGCATGGTTCTAGGCAGCTTCTACCTCCAAGATTTTATAAATTGAAGACATTCTTGAAAATTTGTCACCTGACTGGATTTGTTCACAAACTAAACATTTTGGAGACTGTAGTAACTAAGGGAAAAGTAGAGTTTCCCAAATCATCTCTTCTTTCAGTCCTTGTGGAAAAGTCATCAGAGAAATGTTTCCTTTATAGAAACTTAACTATCACAAGTGGTTTCCCCTTTAAATATCTGCACCTAAGTCTTTCCATTTGATTTTTTTTTGTTCTAAGAACCTTCCTACAACCAGGAGGCATGAGGCTATCTAATTATCTTTTTTTTTTTTTTCTTAGATAAGGTCTCACTCTGTCACCCAGGCTAAAGTGCAGTGGCACTATCATGGCTCACTACAGCCTCCATCTCCTGGGCTCAAGTGATCCTGCCATCTCAACCTCCTGAATAGCAGGGACCACAGACACTTGCCACCACGCCAGACTAATTTTTATTTTTTTGTAGAGATGAGTTCTCACTATGTGGCCCAGGCTGGTCTCCAACTCCTGGGCTCAAGCAATCCTCCTGCCTCGGCCTCCCAAAGTGCTGGGATTACAGGCATGAGCCACCTCATCTAGCCAAGACCTGTCTAATTCTTTCAGCCAGAAAATCCCCCACAGCACCCTATGAGTCTTACAGCAGAGAAGAGGCCCATTCTTTTGTTAACCACCATGGGGGTTGGGGTAGCCAGCCCCCAAGATGACCTGCAAGCATCCCCACCTCCCTGTCTGCACAACCTTGCAGACAAGGTGTGTCCCCTCCCACACTGTACCAGATTCACTTTATGATCAATAGAATACAGAGAAGTGATGGCATGTCACTTCCTAGATTAGGTTATCCTAGACTGTGGCTACAGGCTCATATTGTCTGTCTTCATTTGCTGTAGGGGAAGCCAGTTGCCAGGTTGCAAACTGCCATATGGAGAGACCCACATGGCAAAGAACAGAAGCCCTCAGTCCAATACTTCACGAGGAACTGGAGAAGCCAGCTGCCATGTCATGAAAGTATTCAGGCAGCTTAGGAGAGGACCACAGAGCAGAAAATGGAAATCTCTGCTAACAGCCAATGGGCACCTGAGGCCGACCAACAACCACATGAGTGAGCTTGAAAGCAGATCTCCCAGTCAAGCCTTCTGATGAAACTGTGGCCCACGTCTGACTAAACCTCAAGAGAAACCTTGGGTCAGAATCACCTACCCAAGCTGCTCCTAGATTTCTGCCCATAGAAACAGAAATGTTTGTTGTTTTAAGCTGCTAAATTTTGGTGTGATGTGTTACATAGCAAGAACAGATATCAAAATATAATCATCGATCAAAGTTTTTTTTTCAGTATTATGCAAATACCAACTGCACATCCTTAGGAATCCTTTTTATCGTTATGAACCTTTTCTGCCCACCACAGTAAGTGGTGAAGTCTAAGTGTTCTAAGATGTGGAGTGTAAATTAACAATATCCTAAGATATGGAGTCTGCATGATCAAGATACTTGTTTTTACAGCATGTGGCAAAATGTCTTCTTCCCTTTATGCCTCTGATATTTAAGCCTTAGGACTACTTTATTGGAACCCATCTCTATAAAATATTGTGGAGATGTGACCCAGATCAATAACTGCCTTTCTGGCCAATTAAAATACTCATGTATGTATCCAGTGAATTTACAAGTTGAATAAGAACAGGATAAACTACAAGATATTCATTGATACCAGTTCACTAGTTTCCTACCACATTTTAAAAATCAGGGCATTGGACCCATATGTGACAAGAGGAGTTGCTAAAAGGAAAACATGCTTGTAAGTGGAATCCTTGATATTAGTCAAGACACTATTTTTTTCCTTTTAAATTGTCTAAAAATGACAACATGACAAATATTTACAAACAAATTAAAAACATACAACTGATTCGGGATTTTGATAGAATGTAGATAACACATTTGTTCAGAATATTGAACTAGAAATCAATTCTAGTTTGAATATAGGGATTTTCCTTATCTCACTGTGGCTATGAAACAACAGTTACAAATTTATGGCAATGTTAATAGTGACTGTTTACTGAGTACTTGTGTGATTTATACATACATTTTCACATCTAATTCAGACTTCTGTTTAAGTTGAATTTGAATAATCATTATTATCCCATTTTATGGATGCAAAATTGAGACTGAGAGGGTTTCCATAGTTTGCACACAGCTAGTAATAATGGACCCAGGATTCAAAGCCAAGCTTTTCTGAATCCAAGGTTCACACTATTAGTTATATGCTATATTGTCATCCTATATTATTATTTATATTGATTGTATTAATGGCAATATATTAGCAATTGCTGTATTCTTATAGCAAATCTATAACTACCACTAACAACAACAAAAAATCGTCACTTTCAAAAGGATTTTATTTTAAGCTCAAGTTGAGAAAAGCAGCTTCCACTTACTGAGAAGACACTCAGAAAGGAACAGTGAAAGGATGATGGTGGTTTTGAGCTTCTAAACTCTCTCTATTCATCTGATGAGAAAGAAGACGGTGTCAGCATTTTATCGACACACTTTCTTCACAGGCCTGCATTTTGTAACTGTCACCGTCTCCCAAGGTTTAGAGTTGGCCTTTTGTCTCAGAATATCATTTCCTTTTCAGTGTTCCTATTGAGGGTAAATATGATCTTAATATATTTCTGAGTATTCAATGCCAACCTTTAAAAAAATCTATAAACATATAATTAGATTTTTTTTCCAGCAGAGAAGGCCATTTATGTTATTCATCTTCTCTTGGAGTCTGAGCTAGAGTCCTTTGGTTTTGCTAGTTAGGATTCAAATCAGGCAGCCTCATCAGAGAATTTCCGGGCAGCAGTCACATTGGCGCTGGGTAATGTTTGTTACTCAGACTTGAGGGGTAATGGGGGAAAAGGAGGACGGCAAAGCTCACTAAACTCTTGAGCAGGTTAGCATCTTCCGAATACTGCGTTGTCTGCTGTTTCTGCCACTCTGCATACATCACAACTGTGAAAGGCATCAAAGGAAAATGGAAAGAGAAATAATACAACTCATGGATTCAAACACACACATAGTTGCTGATTGTTCATTAAAATACATATCAACGGTGGGTAATTGTTGCCTCTTATTCCTCAGCTCCAGTAGTATCTGTCTTTGGTTTTTGTGTCATTCTGTGTATGTGTCAGTGAATGTGGGTGATAGTCTAAGAGGTGCTGCAAATTCACTGAATAGTTAAGTGATGTGATTCTGATGTGTTTCTTTTTCCTTCCTATTCAAGTGAACTGCCCCATTTTGAGGATGATTTGCTACAGTATTACTGCCACTGCGGTGTATAAATATCTTTGGCGAATTGAGAGTATACATGTTTTTCAAATAACTGTGCCTGACTAGTATCTCCATAGGGTCTCTATCTCAGACATCTTGAGTTCATTCTCTTATTTCCTAAGTTGTTTTTCATTGCTTTCTTCTTTTAAGCTAGATGCTTCTTAGTACCTTCAGGCCACTACCCCCATTTTAAAGATGGAGAAATACATAAAACATTAACACTTTATTCAAGATCACAAATGAAAACCTCATAGCATAGGTTTATACTATCCCGATTTACTGAGCTATGTACCTAGATTAAAGCAGCCTATAAATGCTTTATGCACCATTGCTCCAGAAGGGATAAACGTGATCCCTGAATAATCATTGACAACAATCCCTAGGGAAAAAAATAGTATCTTGACTCAGACAACTGTTATAATAGCAATGACAACACTAAAATAGAAAAATTAAATCAATGATTTCTAATTAGATTAAATTGGTGTTAGAATACACTTATTATTTCTGTTTTATCAGATTAAGTAAATTTTGTTTCCATTTGTCTTATTTTTGGGAGGTTTAGACAAACTACATCTATTTGATTGAGTCATTAAAACAGTTAATACAATTTAAAACACATTAAAGTACATTCTTGTTTTTTTTTTGCTGACATTATCTTAGACTACCTTATGAAATATCTCTGAGGATACTAATGCTTTACTTGTAGAAATTTGCAACTTAGATGAGTGAATTAATAGTTAATCAAAATAGTTTAAACCAGAGGGCTCCAGACATTTTTGATAATGTATACCTATAATTAAGGAAATCTGAACATGCACCCTAGCCTAAGCATGTTTATTTTTCGTAAAGTATACACATATACTACTTCATATCATAAATATTAATAAAGCTTAGTTTCTTTCTTACATTTTAGATTTAAAACTATCAGTAGCAGTTGTATTTTTCTTCCTCCACCACAAAGGTTGATTTTGGACAGATCCCATTTTAGACAACTGATATACACTGTTGTGAAGTTTCTACTTTGCAAGTGGAGGTTCTTCTTTTTTTAAAACTTTATTTAAAGTATTTATTCTTTATCATTCATGTATAACTGTTATTTTTGGTATTTGTGTAGCTTTATTGCAATGTTAGTGTGAAAATAAACACCATAACTTTAAAAGACTAAAGTACAATTCAGTCTTCTGATCTAAAAGCCAAGGGTGTCAAGTGGATGTAAATCAGAATATCTAGTTATATGAGAGAGGTGTTAGGGCAGTGAAAAAAGGAGGGCATAGAAGTGTCAAGTATTTGAAGGTTTTCTATGAGAAAGTGGCTCCAGGCTGGGTGCAGTGGCTCACGCCTGTAATCCCAGCACTTTGGGGAGGCTGAGGTGGGTGGATCACCTGAGGTCAGGAGTTTGAGACCATCCTGGCCAACATGGTGAAATCCCATCTCTATTAAAAATACAAAAATTAGCTGGGTGTGATGGTGTGGGCCTGTAGTCCCAGCTGTTTGGAAGGCTAAAGCAGGAAAATTGCTTGAACCCGGGAGGCAGCGGTTGTAGCGAGCCGAGACCATGCCATTGCATTCCAGCCTGGGCAATAAGAGTGAAATTCTGTCTCAAAAAAAAAAAGCTCCAGTTTGTTTTGTATCTTTCTAGAAAGACTATTTGGGACCCAGTGGAAGGTACTGGGAGGCAAACTACTTTGCTCAAGGAAGAACATTTTAATTTATAGGTTTATTCAAAATATAGACTACCCTAGTGCAACCCGTCTTATCCCCCAACACAGTCAATCCCTTATCTAAGTGGGGTCTGGAGCTACTGGGGAATTGTAGCCAGATTCTTGCACAGGGAAGAAGTTGGAGCAGATAATCTCAGGTTCCTTTTCATTCTTAAGTTCTGTGATTTTATAATAATCAAAGAACAATTATTCAGAAGACTGGTAACGTGGAATCCCTTTGCCACAAAGAGGTGTATTGGCTGTGTTCAAATGTGCAAAGGCATTGTAGGAGGTGGAGGTTGAAGAGAGGTTCCGCTAGTCCAGAACCACAAGAAATCCAACTTCAATTGGGCAGAAGAGACAGTTGCGAGCTTCAGTCACCACACATTGGATTAAGTGAGTTTCAGAAGGTTCTCCTATAAACAGTCTTTGCAGAGGGAATAAAAAATTATCCATCTGAGAAGGTCTGAACTTAGGAGTAAGCTGATTCACACTTGGTTAATTGGCTAAAGCTACTTCCCCTGCCCCCACTCCAACCACCAAAGAAAAGAAAGGAAACTTCCAATAAAGGATAGAGGATAAAGTGTCATTTTAATGCTTCTTTGACGTGCTTCTTTTGCTTACGAGAAATTTACTCTGAATCAGTGGGAGGGGCAGGCTAGTCATGCATTATCTTATATTAAAACAAAATAAATATGTTGTGTGATGCCTCACAGATCCAGAGCCAGAGGCTGTGTGTGGGTTTCTTGTCTGTGCAGTATCTTATAAAAATAAATGCGCCAGAGAATAAAGATCAGATGAAAGTTCCATCACTTATAGGCATGAGAGGCAGAAAATGCCCAGACCCTTCTTCCCGGGTGATGTAAACAGGCAGCATCGTCAGTGAATAGTTCTACTTATTGAGGATTTCTGGGAGCAGAAATCAATGCTATTGCTTACGGGGCAGGTGCAGTGCAAATAAAGCCCCTCATTGCTGTCCTTGGGCTCAGAGAGGCATGAGATCACACAGTTCACACAGGCCACAAGAAAGCTGCCAGCTCTGCCCATCTGGAGGCCGCTGTCGTGATCAACTCCCCATAGAAGTGGGCACCCTGCTCTTCTGCCTCTGCTATGCAGCTCACAGAGTCCTTCCTCAGTAGAGGCAGGGACAAAGCAAACATCTTCTTTTTCAGGCCATGTCCAGAGAGTTTTGCCTCTGGCTGGCACATAGACTCAAAGATGAAAGCGTCAGTTTTACCAACTGGACAGTTAGTGTTTGCTGCATGATGCTCTGATGATTTGTAACCATTTGTAATTTGGCTTACAAAATGAAAACCCGTATGTCTAAAGCATGCCGGTGATGAGGGTAAACTCAATCAAGACTCTGCACTCCATAATTATTTATATGCCAAGAACAAGTGAAGTAATGATTTAAAATATGGATTCCTTAAAATGTTGCCTGGAAAATTTTATAATTTGCTATAAGTCATGAATATTGTCTAAATCTATGCATATGTTTGTTCTTCAGTTGTGTTTAAAAGAAATCCCTTATGTCATGTGAATAAAATTGCGTAAGTTCATTGAGTTGATTTCAAAGTTTATGAGGTTCAAATTATTTCTTTATTTAGAGTTTTAATGGGCTTTCATAATTAGAACAAAATATAGAAAGTAACAGTAAATTCTACTGTTTGTCATTAGCTGTAACTTTGACAATTTTTAAAATTCAGGGTATAATGATGTGTTTAAGGTTTAATTGAGCTTTATTAGTTTTATCCCAATAATTGAGAAATTATAATGATGTAGGCAAGAACTGAGCCAAAGTTTACCTTTGTGCAGCCTGTAAAAATATTCTTGGTAAACCCATGAATCTTGCTAGGAGGCCCCAAGTTGGACAAGTGAAGTAGGATTTATGAAAGACTGATGTACAAACTCCCAAGTGATGAGGCTGTAGCTTCAGATGTAGAGATACATTCACACCTCTGAATTATGTCCTTACATTTGACTGTCTCTCAGGCTCCTTGGACAAGCCCATCGCAAGCAGATTCTTATGTCTTCACTCTCAAAGCATAAGTTTGTGTCCAATTTCTGGGGATATCTTATTTTAGGTAGTGAGCGATTCCATGAATAGTGAAGCAAATCGTGAGCAAAATAGAGAAGATGAAACTATTATTGCAATAGTCATTTTTTAGAAGCAGGTATAACTTACATACCATACAGTTAACCTATTCTAAGTGTACAATGAGTGATTTTTGGTAAATTTTCAGAGTTGCGCAAATATCACCATAATCCAGTTGTAGAACATTTATATTACTCCAAAAAGGTCCCTTGGGTCTGTTTGCTGTCAACTGCTTCTCCCAATCCCCAAACCCATGCAACTGCTAACCTGCATTTTGTCTCTATGGATTTTTCTTTTTGGGGCATTTCATACAAGTAGTCCTACAATGTGCACATAGTCTTTTCTATCTTGCTTCTTTGACTTAGCATAATGTTCTTGAGGTTCATTAACATTATAGCATGAATCAGTACTTCTTTTAATTGTCGAATAATATTCCATTGTATGGATATGTCACATTTTGTTTATCCATTCATCATCAGTTTGTTTCCATTTTGATTATTATGCACTACCTGCTAAGAACATTGACGTACGTTGACCGGGCGCGGCCTGTAATTCCAGCACTTTGGGAGGCCAAGGCGGGCGGATCACGAGATCAGGAGATCGAGACCATCCTGGCTAACACGGTGAAACCCCGTCTCTACTAAAAAATACAAAAAACTAGCTGGGCGAGGTGGCGGGCGCCTGTAGTCCCAGCTACTCCGGAGGTAGTAGGCAGAGGCAGGAGGCTGAGGCAGGAGAATGGCAGGAACCTGGGAGGCGGAGCTTGCAGTGAGCAGAGATCGCGCCACTGCACTCCAGCCTGGGCGACAGAGCGAGACTCCGTCTCAAAAAAAAAAAAAAAAAAAAAAAAAAAGGACATTGACACATTGACGTACAAGTCTTTGTGTGGATAGGCTTTCATTTCTCTTGGGTGGATAACTAGGAGTGCAATTGCTGCGTCATACGATAAATTTATGTGTAACTTTTTAAATGAAACTATCAAACTGTTTTCCAAAATGGCTGTTGTGTTTTACAGTCCCACAAACAACGTATACGGGTCCCAGTTTCTCTTTATCTTTGCCAAAACTTGTTATTTTTTCCCCACTGCTGAAATCTATCATGCATTTATTTATTTATTCTTTATTTTTAAATAATTTCAACTTTTATTTTAGATATGGGAGTACATATGCGCATTTGTTATGTGGGCATGTCACGTGATGCCAAGGCTTAGGGTACAAATGTTCCCATCATTCAAGTAGTGAGCATAGTACCCAACAGGGAGTTTTTCAACACTACCCCCAACCCTGCTTCTCCCTCTAGTAGTCTTCGACGTCTATTGTTGCCACCTTTATGTCCGTGAGTACCCAATGTTTAGCTCCCACTTATAAGTGAGAACATGGATATCTTACTTTCTGTTCCTGTGTTAGTTTGTTTAGGATAATGGCTTCCAGATGCATCCATGTTGTGACAAAGGGCATGATTTAATTCTTTTTTATGGCTGTGTAGTATTCCATGATGTATAAGCACCATATTTTCTTTAGCCAATCCACTGTTGATAGGCACCTAGGTGGATTCCATGTCTTTGCTACTGTGAATAGTGCTGTGGTGAACATACGAGTGCACATGTCTTTTTGGTAGGACAATTATTTTCCTCTGGGTATATACCCAGTAATGGGATTGCTGGGTCAAATGGTAGTTGCATTTTTAATTTTTTGAGACGTGTCCAAACTGCTTTCCACAGTACCTGAAATAATTTACCTTCCTACCTATAGTGTGTAAGTGTTACCATTTCTCTACAGTCTCTAGCATCTGTTGGTTTTTGACTTTTTAATAATACCCATTCTGACTAGTGTGAGGTGGTATCTCACTGTGGTTTAAATCTTTAATTCCATCTTGAGTTAATTTATATTTATGGTGAAAGGCAGGGATCCAATTTCATTCTTCTGCATATGGCTAGCCAGTTATCCCAGTACCACTTATTGAATGGGGAGTCCTTTCCCCATTGTTTATTTTTGTCAACTTTGTCAAACATCAGATGGCTGTGGGTGTGAAGCTTTAGTTCTGGGTTGCCTATTCTGTTCCATTGGTTTATGTGTCTGTTTTTGTGCCAGTACCAGGTTGGTTTGGTTACTGTAGCCTTGCAGTATAGTTTGAAGTTGAGTAATGTGATTCCTCTAGATTTATTCCTTTGGTGAGGACTGCTTTGGCTATTCAGGCTCTTTTTTTTTGTTTGTTTCACATGAATTTTAGAATAACTTTTTTCTAATTCTATGAAAAATGATGTTGGTAGTTTGATAGCAATAGTATTGAATCTGCAGATTGCTTTGAGCAGTATGGTCATTCTAATGATATTAAGTCTTCTAATCCATCAGCATGGGATGTTTTTCCACTTTTTATATTATTTATTTTTTTTCAGTAGTGCTGCCTTTTTTGGTTATGGCCATTCTATCTCTAACAGTCGTTTATTGCACATTAACTTAATTAATATGTGAGCTGATTGGAGTGGTAAGCACCATGGCCAGGGCCAGAGAGACGCAGATGGTGGAGTCAGTGCCCAGTCTATTCCATGGCATTTCACAGCTGGAGGCACTGCTGCGATCTCCCTGTGGAGATAAGGAACTGGAAAGACAATGAGATAAAAGATAGGGAAAGAACTATACATTGTATTTGGGTGTGTATAAGATAGATAGTAAATGGAGGTATGGGGTTTCCAGGAGAAAAGAGTGAAGAAATAGATAAGGAGGGTCGGGGTGACCTCTTGGGGGATCCCATTTTTGGAACGCTTGCTGAGTTCAAAATGGGGTTATGAGTGAATCATGAGAGTCAGTAGGATGGAAACCCAGGAAAATCAGCATTTCAAGGAAAATGATAAGGTTAACAGTGTGAAACACTGCAAATTAGTTGCAGAAGATAGAGCTATGGGAATTGGAAACAAGGATTATAGATGATGCTTTCGAGAAACTCGTAGGCAAAGGAAGAAGAAAACATAGTAGAGGAGACAGCAAGCTTGAGCAAAGGCAGATGTCCCCTTTCCCATGAACCCCTACAGTCACAAGAAAGGGGGAACTTGACTTTATTTGCAGATAGATTTGTAGATCCAGTTTCTAGATCTGTGAAGATAGGGCCTGAGTATCATCCCCACCAGATCCACAGTTGGTTGGACAAAAGAATACAGAGGCCAGTGTGAGACCCATCCTGAGTAACCAGCCTTCCTGCTCTAACCATGTTTTTTCTCTCTCACTTCAACACTTCCCAGTTCTGCAGACTCTAAACAGACTCTAAACCAGGCCCTGGGCCTTGACTTCTCCCTTTCCTTTATCCCACTAAAGGAGACAATGAGAGTTGATTCCACTTTCTCCATATCATCTGCATCTTCTCCCAGTTTGCACTGACAAATCCTGCCTTCTGGGTTCCCTAACTTTAGGGGAATGAGTCTAATGAGTGCAGACCTCATTAGACTGGTCTCTTTACTGCCAGTCCCCTCCCCACTCTGACTCTGGCCTGTGCCTCTTCCCTGGTGAGCAGAAGGCACCTAGGCTTGTCTGTCAGGCTCATTGCCTCCCTCCCTTCCCATGCACTCCCTCTGCTCACATCCTGCCGAACACTTGCTGTTCGCTGAACATCTGCTTGTGTTCTCTTCCTGATCCACTCTCCTCTCTCAAGATGGAAGATTTTCACTCACCCTTCCAAGCTCAACTCAACATATCACCTTTTTTGGAATCATTCTGACCCGCTACCACCCCGTCCCGAGTTAATGCTGCTTCCGCTCAGTTCCTTCATCACAGAGTTTCTCAGCTTCAACCCCACTGACGCTTTGGGCAGGCTAATTCTTTGCTGTGGGAGCTCCCCTGTGTGCTGCCAGATACATCACAGCATCCCTGACCTCGGTTCAGAGGATGCCAGTACGCCCCCTTCTCCTACAGTTTGACAACCAATAATGTCTCCAGCCATTGATAAATACCCCTGGTGAGTGGAGCCTCACAATTGCCTCCGCTGGAGAAGCACTGCCTTACAATCAATGTGTTATCATTATGGAACTCCTTACATGGTCTGAAGATAACCTGTGTCTAGCACTGGGCCTGGCATATAGTGACTGCACAGAAAATAGAAATTCAGATATGCAGAGAAATTAAGAATGTGAACTTTAGAATCAAACAGGATTTTCATCTTTTTTCTAACACCAGTTGTGTGACACTGGAAAATTCTTTGACTTCCCCAAGCCTCAGTGTTTTCATCATAAAATGAAGGTAATGATGCTATCAGGATTATGGTGCAGATTAAATGACACCATTATTTGTAAAGGTCTAATGCACACTTTGGGGCAGAGAGAAAATACTAATGACTGATGCTATAAAGAGTATTCTCCGCTGAGCACGGTGGCTCATGCCTGTAATCCCAGCACTTTGGGAGGCCAAGGCAGGCGGATCACCTGAGGTCAGGAGTTTGAGACCAGAAAATCTCATCTCTACTAAAAATACAAAAAAATTAGCCAGGCATAGTGGCAGTCACCTGTAATCCCAGCTACACGGGAGGCTGAGGCAGGAGAATCGTTTGAACCCGGGAGGCGGAGGTTGCAGTGAGCCCGAGATCGCCTGATTGCACTCCAGCCTGGGTGACAAGAGCGGAGTCTTGGGGAAAAGAAAAAAAAACAAAAAGAATATTATCTGCCTGTTTGACTGCCCAGGCCGCATTCTGTTCCTTTTCCATTATTGGGATGTTCCCAAAACATGGCACAGAACAATTGCTCAGTACACTTTTTTTTGGATGGGGTTAAAGTGATATAGTAAAGGTATTTGTGTGCAAAGTTTTCAGGATGTGCGGAGGCGTGAAGCAACACAAATAGGGCAGGCGAAGTGGACAGGAAGAAAGCTGCCAGTAGATGGCCTCTTCCTGCTTTATCTTCTTTGCTCTGGCATCCCTTCCATTATCTGATCCCTGTGTTGCTTTAAGCAACTTGAGGAGAAAGAAAATACAAATCAGCAGCTGAACTAGACTCAGAACAACCCGGTTGGTATCCTATGCCTTTTATTCAAAGATAAGTGTGTATATGTTTTACTTTTCCTACTAGATTACAACCTGCCTGAGGGCTGAAGGTATTATGACTTGTTTCGTTTAAATCTCTCTTTTCCAGAACTATAGTTCTCGGCAAAGATGATTGGTAGATGAATAAATGAATGTCTGACATTGATAAGTCTACCATTGAGTAGAGCAGTGTTTCTCGGAGCTTTTCCTATTGTGATAAGGTATCAGTGATGACCTGTTATGTTCTCTGTCACAAATCCATTATTTTTACATGGGCAAGATTATTGACTGGAGTTAGAGTGATAATTTGGGGTTTTGAGACAGCAAGATGGGTTCAGCTTCAGCCGAACTAGCTTTTTTTCTAGTTAATTTTTTGACTAGTATAAAAGAATCCTTTTGTTGATTATCATCATCGCTAGCAAATCAAGTTAGATGGCAACTGTTGACACAGAGTACAAATAAGAAAATTAAAGGCAGACCCACCAAGAGGTGAAAGTGGGGAGGTAGGAAGGAATCTGTACTTTCAGGGAATTTTCCTTGAAGTGCAGCCTTTGGACAACCTATCGGAATCACCAACGAGAGGTGCTTTTTAAAAACATGGTTTCCTGGGCCCTCTGTGAGACCCATGGAATTATAAAATGTTGGGGAAAGACCTCCCTAAACAACTTCTTCTTCTTCTTCTTCTTCTTCTTTTTTTTTTTTTTTTTTTTTTTAATGCGAAAACTGCTTTAAAGAAAAGAGCATTTAGCATATGTAGTCAGCTTCTACTGGGAGCTTTATTCAACATGGTTGGTGACAGTAGGCAGTTTCACTGTTCTTACAGAGTATATTTTAAGGTCTTGAAAGACATCATCATAGTGTTAGAAAAAGAGCTCTAGTTTGCAGTGAGAAGACCTGAGAATGGTCTGTCAATGTCTGTGACTCGGGTCAATCAGAACTTCTTTGGTCTTCAGACCTCTTACCTGCTGTAAGAGCTGTTGGTCTTTCTGAGTGATCCAGATGTTCCCTGATAGCCCCAGAATTCACTGGGACCATCATCTTCAAAATCCTCTCTGCAGTTTTATAAACAACAATAGTAGCAAACATTTATATACACTTACTCATTTAGTCCTTCTCAACATTTCTTTAGGGTAGGTTAACCCCATTGTACAGAGAATACTACTGAGGCACAGGGAAGTTAAACAACCAGGAGAGGTTACACAGCTAAATAAACAAATAACCAAAAAGCTTATTTTATATACAAAATAATGATGTCTATATTAAAAAATCAAAATATTTCTATATTCAAAATAGTAGAAAGCACAGTGGACAGGGAGTCAGGAGACCTGGGTCTCACCTGAGTTGCTATCACTAGTTATATGACTATAGCTGGACACTTAACACCCCAGTTCTTATTTTTCCCTCAGTAAAATGTCATTCCAGAACATTCTAGGGTTCCTTCTAGCTTGTAAAAAATCTCCTTGTGCAATCCTCACTAGCATTCCTTAATGTATTTTGCATCTGATTATGCTTTTTTTTTTTTTAACAAAATGCTCAGTATACATCAAATAATGATTATCGTTAAAGATTTGCTTCAAAAGTAAAGTATTTTCGTTAAATCCCTACGTCATATTCCTGCATATGAGTATCTATTAGACAGAGGTATAAATATTTTAAAGATAAACCTTATATTTTCAAAGATTTATTTAACTTTCCTTTTCTTTATGAACCTGTTGAAAAATGAGGATGTCTTGCCACGGATGCCTCGTGTACCCAGAAGAGTCTGCCAGAAATGGCGAAATAGCTTGACTAATCCAGCTGAAGTTAGTTCTCCCTGTCTTAAAACAAGGTGAAAGCTCGTACAATTATTCATTTTGCTGTGAAAATTTCATGTGTTTTTATAGAAGAGTCTTCCCAATGAGTCATATAGACTCCTATAAGCAAGCACACCCCAAATGTTTCCTTTTCATAATTATCTAAAGCACAGACGAGCCTTGAAGAGACAATTGTATAGCTTCTTGTGTTGCTTCATGGGCTTTAAGTGCTCACAAAGAGGATTCCTTATGCTTTAATTTCTCTTTATTTTTCTCACTGTAAAGACCCTTGGGGTAAATGCCAGCCCCACAATCCCGCCGTTATATGGTTACTGTCAGCCTGCTCAAATGATGCTTCCTGTTCATTAGGCCTCTTTTCATCTGACTACAATGTCCTGGCTTTGCAGCAATTCTTAGTCAACGCCCATCTCTTCAATAGCCTGTGAATAGTATTAAATGGTGTTTATGCTAGCTATTGTTGCCTTTTGTGTGGTTTGTCTAATTCACAGAGAAAAGTCTGCTTTTGTGGTCGAAGACCAGCTACGTCATGGCACACCATGTGCCTTCTGATGGGACCCAGTCCTGCTGAGTGATAACATTACAGGCCTGAGCTTCTTTGCAACACAATCCCGCATTCTTACCACAGTCAATACTCTCACAGGCAGACTGGTTTACTCTTTTTATTAAGAGGTAGGGGAAGATAAAGCACAAACAAATACCAGACCCTGAAACAAAACAGAAAAGAAGGGTAAGTTCAGCTGATTTGCAGCTTACTCAGGCAAGAATTGAGAACGCAAGTGAACAGAAAATCACAGATTTATTCTATTAGCAACCAAACGTGCCAGGTGTACCCATGGTGGCAGCAAATATTTCACATTTCAGGACTGAGATTGCATTAGGGTTTCGAGGTATTGTTTAAAATGACACTTAATACCAAGTCACCAGTCTGCTGGGCTTTTTCTAAAGTGCTCACAAAAGAGAAAGGATATTGTATTGATGATTACATTATCCTCTGGTTCAAGAGTCTTTGCAGGGCAGGTATGTTGCTATGTCTTGAAAGGGCTTTTGATGTAAGAAGATCATTATGGGCTCAGTGGTAATTGATCCTTGGCAGCCCTGGGTTTTGGTGCTGTGGGTTATTTCATCCTGTTGCGTTGCGTAATCTGTTTTTCAGCTATCTACAATCTTTTTTATATTCCTAATGGTGGCTTATATTTTCTTTTATTTTGTTTTTTCCCTTGAGACCAGAAGTGCTTCCCAGACACAGTCAGGTGCAGAGAAAGGGAAATACTTTACTATTAGCGGATGGCACACATCCTTCAGTATTAAAAGCATCTTTCTGAATTATGGTTCAGGCTTATTTCCCTCATGTCCTTCTACTTTCTGACATCAAAGCCGACCCAAATGTAAAACTGAACCCAGGCACAAACAAGGAAAAAGAAACTAGGAACCACGGCTAAAACATGTTACAGAGTCCATGTTTTCTAGAAGAGAGTGTATAAACAATATTATTATATTGACATACACTGACAAAATGGGATGCTTTTAATTTCTGTTTAAAATTCTGAAAATTTAGTTCTTTTCTTTAATGAGAAGTTTCAAAGAGAAAGAGGCAAATTCCCCATTTCACCTCCAATCCAAGAAAAGCATAAGGGTTGCTTTTCAAAGGATTAGGGAGTTATTTTTCCAGGATGAGTCATGTCAACCCAAGAAAAGCTGCCCCTCCAACTTGGGTGACAAATGTGTATTGTGCCTGGTGCGACTCTAGCATTGAGATGGTTGCTGTAGTAGGTTATGAGGAAATAGAATTTGCAATATCTTGAGGAAAAGTGACACTATAAAAAGATCAGGGCCAGGCGCAGTGGCTCAAGCCTGTAATCCCAGCACTTTGGGAGGCCGAGGCAGGTGGATCACTTGAGGTCAGGAGTTTGAGACCAGCCTGACTAACATGGTGAAACCTTGTCTCTACTAAAAACAGACAAAAAAATTAGCTGGGCATGGTGGTGTGTACCTGCAGTCCCAGCTACTCAGGGAGGCTGAGGCAGGAGAATTGCTTGAAACAGGGAGGCGGAGGTTGTAGTGAGCCGAGATCACACCACTGCACTCCAGCGGGGGCAACAAAGTGAGATTCCATCTTGGAAAAAAAAAAAAAAAGAGAGAGAGAGATTGAGGATAATTAAGTACCAACGAGGCAGGGTGATGACAAACCTAAGTCCGGGGCAGGGCAGCCAGGTAAGCTCAGACCACTGGAGAGCAGACCTGTGTCGCATTTGCCCTGGTATCTTCAGACATGAGCACAGGGGATGCCGTATTACAGGGGCTGAGTGAGTGTCAGCTGCCTTTCAGTAAATCTCTTGCTGGAAGAACAACAAAAAATTAAACAGAGGGAAGGATGGGGTCATTACAAGTGAGTAAGTAACAAAAGCAATTGCCAGGGGACAAGAATAAACTTTAGGGGATGGAACTTAAGCCTGGAGCAGGGGAGTCCTAAAGAACATGCTCTTTCCTTAATAGCAGTTCTCTGGTTGAGAAAGCCAAGAGCAATGTGGGTGGTAAGAAGTGAGTGAGAAAGGGGAGCTACGAAAACATTCAGGTGAGTGAGTCGAATCTGGTGATGAGTGAGATGGAGAACAGAGAGAGACGGACATTTCAACCTGTCTGACCAGACCGAATCACCCACCTATCTGAGCAGACCGACCAGAGGAGGCTGATGTCTTAGGAAGCAGTGAGGTAAGGTTTAGCAGCAGCGGGGGCAATGGTAGGCATTTCGACTCCAGAAAAACAGTCTGCACTTGATGAAATGGGTTTTCATTCACTTATTCATACAAGTGTTCGCTCATTTGAGATGCATTTAGTGTGAATGATCATATTTATTTGGCAGAACACAGTGCCAGAGGCTCCTGTGGATATCAGGAAAATTTGAGAATTCTTATAATGGCATGCCAGGCTCTTTATCCTCCAACTATTTTAATCTCTACAGTTTGGGTGACTTGGCCCACAGGGGTGCTCACTCCTCTTCTTCATGGTTTACTTAAAAAAGAGAACATCTGGTTCCAGAGGATGGGCTCTACTGTGCTGCTGTTCCTTGCCTCATTCATTCATTCATTCATTTATTCACCAAATATCCATTGAGCCAAAAAATGTATCTGGAACAATTTAAACTCTGGTGATAGAAAAATCAAGGGGGGCTGGGCGTGGTGGCTCACACCTGTAATCCCAGCACTTTGGGAGACTGAGGTGGGCAGATCACCTGAGGTCGAAAGTTCAAGATCAGCCTGACCAATGTGGAGAAACCCCGTCTCTACTTAAAAAATTACAAAATTAGCTGGCGTAGTGGCACATGCCTGTAATCCCAGCTACAAGGGAAGCTGAAGCAGGAGAATCGCTTGAACCTGGGAGGCAGAGGTTGTGGTGAGGCGAGATCTCACAATTGCACTCCAGCCTGGGCAACAAGAGTGAAGCTTCATCTCAAAAAAAAAAAAAAAAAAAAAAAAAGAAAAGAAAAAGAAAAAAAAGAAAGAAAAGAAAAATAAGGGAACATCGTTCCTAGCTTTGAGGGGCTCACAGCTAAGTGGCAGGGTCAGACATAGCAAGAATAATTATATGAATGCAATCTTTATGCAGAGGGTGCTGTCAGAACAGAGAGGACGAAATGCCTACCTCTGCTTGGAGAGCCCATGGAGACCACAGAAGAGCTGGTATGTAAGTTATGTCTTGAGAAAATCTGGTCAACCCTGATAGACAAGGGATGCAATGGTATTCCAGGCAGAAGGACAGCGTGTGCAAAGGGAGTGCTCCTCGTGTTCAGGGAATTGCGAACAGTTGGGTACTGACAGGGTGAAGATGGGGGATGATGCTTGGAAAGGTAGGCGGGTGAAGACCAGGAGTGGTCTTGGTTTCACTGAATCTCACCTCCGAAAGTTAGTCTCCTGCTTTCTTCATGTGGTCAAGCTTCACTTTTATCTCTACCTTGGTTTGTTTGCTAACCCAGGCCCCACTTTCCCCGCTTGAGAATTTGTGTGTGGCCAAACCACTCCTCACCTCTGATGCCAGCTACTTCATTCCTAAACCTCTGCCATTGTCTACAACCAACTTCTCCTGACTGAAGCTGTGCCAGCTTTCCCACGTGCAGAAGCTTGAGTCTCAGGAACTGAAGGGATTTTTAAGATCATCAGACTAGTGGCTTTTTGTGCTTTTTTTTTTTTTCCTGCATGAACAAACATGATAGATGATCTTTTCCTGCAAGACATGCTACCAGTGTAGCACACATATATTTGGCTGCAGGAAATAGGATGAGCAGAAACCCTGTTCCCTTCTTTCCAACTCAAGTGATGCTTAATGGAATGCCAGCAATGGAAAGTGCCATTAGTAGAGGACTAACACTGAAGCTGCCAACACTGGCCCCCTTAAATCACAGGTAACAAATTCCCTGTGACTGATCTTATATCTGATCTCAGCCAATGTTTAACTCCTTTTAAAACACCCTTGGACTTCAGCTGGAATGAGCCTGATGATGGAAATTTCACTCTCTCATGAGGCAATCATCCAATTCTTGGGAAGCTTCAACATTAGACAGTTCTTTTTAAATGGAGTAGAAGTCTCCCTTCTATGACTTCAATTCTCTTGTTCTAATTTCATTCTCTGTGGCTACATTGATAAATATAAGCATACCTCTACCTAACAGTCCTTTAAATATCTAACAATTATTATTCTCATAACGATTCCCTTTTTCTAGTTTCAATATCACAAGATATAGTTTCCATTCTTGGGAGAACTTTATTTTGTCAATATAGCCTTTACAATATGACACTCAGAACTAAAACAGTACTTCCAGTGTAGGCACACCAGCAAAGCATACATCTGGGACTACTGCTGTTTTTATTCTGGATGAAATATTTCTATTAATGTAATTCAAGATCTCATTAGTTCTTCTGGCAATTCTGTCTATTGGCCAGTACTGCAATTTTCATTAAGTTAAACCCCTGAAATGATTTTATTTGAATTACCAGTGGTTTAGGTGTCTCTCACCCTCTAATGTTCAGGCATTTTTTAACCTTATTACAGAACTTCACATTTATCCTGATTAAATTCCACCTTATTAGTTTTGCTGATTGTTCCAAACTGTTAAAATCAATTTGAATCTGCATCCAACATCTAGCATATCAACAATCTTTCTATCTTTGTGCCATTACTAAATCTAGTAAGCATGCTTATTTTATTCTAATCCAAATATTTAAGCAAAATATCAAATAGGTGGAAGTAAATACAGAGCCTAGTGGTATGCCACTAGTGACCATCTTCTCTTTCTACATTGTATTGATGTTAATTAACATTAATATAATAAAATATTTTAAATAATTGTGAATCCACTAAATTCATCCTATTTGTCTGTTGATATATCATGAATGATACTATCAAAATAATATTATTTTGGCCGTCAAAATATACAACTCATTTCCAATGAAATTCTTTTTGAAATGCAAATGAAAGTTACCATTTTAGTTCAATGCACTCTCATACACGGAAAAGAAGGTCTTTTAAATTCTCACTAAGAGAATGAGTAAGAACAGAAACTATAAAATGAAAACAACGAATTTGTCAAATGTTCATATAGAAAAAAAATCTCAAAGGCAAAAGACAAGCAAAAAACTGGAGAACTATGTTCCATAGATAGAAAGGGCTAATTTCATTACTATACAAAGAACACTCATGTGAGTTTATTTTTTAAAAAAGGTGAACAACCCAAAGGAAAATGGGCAAAAGACATGAATAGGCAATTTATACACCCACAAAAATGACCAATTAACAGCCAAAGAAATGTTTAAACTCACTCACAATTAAATAGCTGGGAATTAAAATACAGATGAGATACCATTCTTCCTTTGTCAGCTTGGCGAAGATTTAACATTTGATTGTATGCAGTGTTGTTAGGAGCATGTGCGAAGAAACCTTCTCATATGATTTGTTGTAAATTGGTACCACCTCTGTGGAGGTCAACTTGAGATTATCTGTCAAAGTTTAAAATACATGTACTCTATGGTCTAGCAATTTTGTTTCAGGATTTTGTCCCACAAATATGTAGTAGTCCTACAAAGTATAAAGAAATAGAGAAGCTCTACAGGATGGACTGATCTATCACATGTCAGCAATGAGACCTTTGGAAAGTTACTTAGCCCCTTTATGACTCAGTGTCCTCATCTGTAAACTTGGGATAGTGGTAGTCTCTGCCTAGTGGGATCTTGTGAGAAATAGAGGAGTTATTTAGAACAGTGCTGAGCACATAGTAAGTGCTATATATATGTTCACTTTTTTACTAGTGTTATTTAGAAAGGTGTCTATTTCAACCTTAAAAAAGTCCATCAATAAAAGATCAACTGATTAAATCATGGTGTATACATACAATGTGATATATGATCATTACAAAGAATTAGGTAGTTTTGTAAGTGCTGATTTGAAACAATGTCTAAGTTATACATACACGTACGTAAGAGAAAGCAGAACAGTATGTACATGATCTTAACTGGGTAAAAGATAGGCTATATCACATATATGTGATATGTACATTATGGTTTTTTGTAAGAATAGACTATTAGTAGTGGTTATAGCTGAACTGTGAAACTGGGGAGGGAGAGAAAGGCTTTTAATTTTCCTCCCTTTTTTTTTTTTTTTTTTTTTTTGAAACAGGGTCACATTGCACTCCAGCCTGTTGCCCAAGCTGGACTGCAGTAGTGCAGTCATGGCTCACTGCAGCCTCAACCTCCCAGGCTTAAGTGGTTTACCCACTTCAGCCTCCCAAATAGTTGGGACTACAGGCATGCACCACCACACCCTCCTAATTTTTGTATTTTTGTAGAGATGAGGTTTTGCCATGTTGCCCAGGCTGGTCTTGAACTCCTGAGCTCAAGCCATCCACCTGCCTTGGCCTTCCAAAGTGTGGGATTACAGGCATGACCCACCATGCCTGGCCTCATTTTCATATTATATCCTTCTGTACTGTTGGAATATTTTAAAAATCATGTATATATAGTACTTTTATACAAAAAAAATTCTTGCAATCTATCCAAGGTAATTTTTTTCATGAAAGGGAGGTAAGCACCTTAATATAAATGCTAGAAAGGGAAAATCAATGAGAAAAACTTTCTCTGGGTATCTCCAATATTCTCCAAGAAGTAATGGGGTATTCTGGCACTTGGGAATCAAGAAACACCCTACATCTAATCCACCTGTAAGTCCTATTGACTCTACTTTCAAACTATATTCAGAATCCAACCACTTTTCTTCACTGCAATGACCAGCACAGCAAAGTGAGCCTCTACTCTTGCTTACTTGGATTCCTGAAATACTGCCTTTCTCTGCCCTCAAAAATCTATTCTCAACAGAGTAGCCAGAGAGGCATCCTTTGGATGTGTGATCGTGTCACTCCTGTGCTCAAAATCCTCCAAAGTTTTTCCATCTCACTCACAGCGAAAGCCCCTATCTTCATAGCATCCTGGAAGGACCAGGTTCACAGCAGCCCAGAAGGACCAAGCTCCCTCACTGTGCATCTGACATCGGCTCCTAAAGCTCTCCCTCCATTCTGCTCCAGCCATGAGGGCCTCCTTGCTTGTTTTCTAACATATCTGGCTAGCTCCCACCTAGGACTTTTGCATTTGCCATTCTTCAGCCCAGAACACTCTTCCCCAGATACACACAAGGCCAATTCCATCAACTCCTTCAAGTCTTTACTCAAATCTCATTTTCTCCATGAAGTTTACTCTGACCACTCTTCTTACCATTGCAACCCACCTCTCCCTGCAGAGTTGCACCACAAACTCTCCACCCTCACCCCCAGTGTGTACCACGCTCTAATATATCTATTAGTTTCCTGGGGTTGACAGGACAAAGTATCACAAAGAGGCGGCTTTTAACAATGGAAATTAATTCACAGTTTTGGAGGCTAAAAGCCCAAAGTCAAGGTGCCAGGAGGGCCCTGCTCACTCTGAGACTCTGAGTGGAATCTTTCTTTGCCTCTTCCTTGCTTTTGGTGGTGGCCACCAATCCTGGCCACTCCTTGGCTTGCAGCTGCCTCACTCTACTCTCTGCCTCTGTCATCCCATGGCCTTCTCCTGCTGCTGTACCCCTCATATTGATCATACTCCTGTGTGACCACATTCTAACTTAACTGCTTATATCTGCAAAGACCCCATTTCTAAATAAGCTCACATTCTAAGGTACAGAGGGTTAGGACTTCAACATATCTTTCTGGAGGACACAGTTCAACTCATGCCACGTATTATATAATTTAATATTTTATCAGAGTTACTGTTGTTATTGTCTTTCTCTTTGCATAGAATATAAACTCCATAAGAAATTTCATTATTTTATTTTTTTGAGATGGGGTCTCACCCTGTTACCCAGGCTGGATTGCAGTGGTGTGATCATGGCTCACTGCAGCCTGGACCTCCTGGGCTCAAGTGATCCTCCTGCCTCAGTCTCCTGAGAAACTGGGACCACAGTCATGTGACATCATGTCTGGCTAATTAAAAAAAATTTTTTTTTTTTTTTTTGAGACGGAGTTTCTCTCTTGTTGCCCAGGCTAGAGTGCAATGGTGCAATCTCGGCTTACTGCAACCTCTGCCTCCCAGGTTTAAGCAATTCTGCCTCAGCTTCCCAAGCAGCTGGGATTATAGGTGCCTGCCACCATGCCCAGCTAATTTTTGAATTTTTAGTAGAGACAGGGTTTCACCTTGTTAGCCAGGCTGGTGTCGAACTCTGACCTAAGGTGATCCACCCACCTCAGCCTCCCAAAGTGCTGGGATTACATGCATAAGCCACTGTGCCCAGCCAAAAAAATTTTTTTATTGGTAGAGATGAGGTCTCATTATGTTGCCAAGACTGGTCTCAAACTCTTGGGCTCAAATGATCCACCAGCCTCAGCCTCCCAAGGTGCTGGGATTATAAACATGAGCCACACTGAGCCCAGCCCCGAAGGAATTTCTTTTTGTCATTTTTGTTTACTGATGAAACCCAAGGGTCTGGAGCAGTAACGTAACCATTGGTAGACATGTAGTCAATGTCTTCTAACTGGTACTGGGTATCATCACACGAGTATACTGGTCAGTAAGATCATTCCATCCACTATGCTCTAATTATCCTGTTACCAAATGTCCTTTGGTTTCTTTCTAAAGAAAACACTGAGCAGCTGGAGAGAGATTCTAGCTACCTGGTGGTAACATTTCTCATTGAAAACGTATTCTGGACACCCAGCCTTCAGTAACTTATTGAACTTGCCATTTAAGTGTACCTATGAGTTACGAAGCTCTAGCAGCTTCTTTCTAGCAAAACAGAGGGAGATCTGTTCTACCAAACTCATAAGACTGCTGTGAAAGTGGCCTGCAGCTTTATATAATGCCACAGCAGCAACCTGTGATCCTGCCACAGCTTTCTTCAGCCTCCTTCCCTGGGGGAGATGGAGAGCCTAACCCCAGTCCTGGATTCAAGGCATGAGACTGTTACAGTGTCCCTTGCACACAAGCACTGTGAATCCCTTTCACTGTAAAAAGGACATATTTCTGTTTACTGCTTCCTACCTCTGGACTCGGAGCTCAATAGACCTGTCTTTTCAGCCCTACTCACAATTTTATTTTCTGTCCTGTTTCTGATACAATGAAGCACTTACCTTGCATTTGAAGCCAGGCTACATTTCTGGGTTTTTTTTTCTTTCTACGTTTTATCTGTCATTATTATGCATTTGGAGCAGAGGGAATGAATCATGATCTCTCTGGGTCATCTTCAGCAGTTCTCAATTGTTCACAATCAAAGTTTATTACACAATATAATAAAATTTACTAAGTGAAAAAAAGATGGGTACACACGTATCTAAAAGGATATTTCAAATATATGTTCCATAAGGAAATAAAAATGAGGCTTGTACTAAATGTTAGATCAATTTATTTGTTTAAAAAAATTTTTTGAGGAAGAAATTGCCCTAAAATATTATAATGGATCTGCATGATGGTTTCATAGGTCTGTTTGCTAATTAAAAACTCTAAAGCTGTTTAAAAAAAAAACAGAGAGAGAGAGAGAAAACTTATTTTGGCTTACAACTCAGCCTTTCATGACATTGGTTAGTATGACTATAACCTGGGTGAGCTGATACAACTGAATTTCTGAAAATGCAAAACTGAGGACCTGACCCTCAGCCTATGCCCCGCAAGGAAAAAGGTGGTAGAGATGCAGAGAAGCAGACAGCTGACCACGGGTGTTTACAAGGGAAGGGCAAGTGGTGGCTGTGTTTTAGGATGATTAATCTGGATGTGGTATGTGCTTTGGGGTATAAGAAGGGTGGGGACAGAGAGAGACAAGCACAGAGCCAATGAAATCCTTATCTCGGGGCAATAGGAGTGTTGAAAGAATGGCAAAATCAAATGACATTGCAGATGGAAAAACATCAAGATAGAAGTTAGGGAGTGATTCCCACACCAAATCAAGTCATTGTATAAGATAGAATTGGGCGTAAAGACAAGAGGAAGTTATGAAGGAAGGCCATGTCTTTAATGAGTTAACATCGCTGCTGTTTTGTTGCAACATGGTTCTTTTGTTTTTTTTGTTTTTTTTTTTTTTTTTTTGAGACGGAGTCTTGCTCTGTCACCCAGGCTGGAGTGCAGTGGCCGGATCTCAGCTCACTGCAAGCTCCGCCTCACGGGTTCACGCCCTTCTCCTGCCTCAGCCTCCGGAGTAGCTGGGATTACAGGCGCCCGCCACCTCGCCCGGCTAGTTTTTTTTGTATTTTGTAGTAGAGACGGGGTTTCACCGTGTTAGCCAGGATGGTCTCGATCTCCTGACCTCGTGATCCGCCCGTCTCGGCCTCCCAAAGTGCTGGGATTACAGGCTTGAGCCACCGCGCCCGGCCAACATGGTTCTTTTGACTCCCCCTAAGCTGATGGCAAGCGTGCAGGGAGGGAGCATGAAGGCATTTATACCCTGGCTTTGTCTAAAAGGAGCAAGCCAAGTTAACAAGTGGTTTCACATTCTTCTTGGGCAGCTCAAATTCCAAGAAACCCTCCACAGCTTTGACAGCCGAGTTCACATCAGAGACAAGGCTCTAAGATTGCCCAGCAGCTCTGAGTCTACAAACATCACATCTTTACCCCCACCACCAGGCAGGCATCTGACTGGGTACCTCTAGTCTTTCCAAGGACCCGACTGACGGATAACACATTAGGGCGGAACTTCAGTGGTATCTCACTCCTTCAGCTCCCAATTATATATTTCATGGTTTAAAGAATCAAATATTTTTGCAATCTACTCATCTGACAAAGGGCTAATATCCAGAACCTACAAAGAACTCAAACAAATTTACAAGAAAAAAAAACCCCATCAAAAAAATGGGCAAAGGATATGAACAGACACTTCTCAAAAGAAGGCATTTATGCAGCCAACAGACACATGAAAAAATGCTCATCATCACTGGCCATCAGAGAAATGCAAATCTAAACCACAATGAGATACCATCTCACACCAGTTAGAATGGCAATCATTAAAAAGTCAGGAAACAACAGGTGCTAGAGAGGATGTGGAGAAATAGAAACAGTTTTACACTGTTGGTGGGACTGTAAACTAGTTCAACCATTGTGGAAGACAGTGTGGCGATTCCTCAAGGATCTAGAACTAGAAATACCATTTGACCCAGCCATCCCATTACTGGGTATATACCCAAAGGATTATAAATCATGCTGCTATAAAGACACATGCACATGTATGTTTATTGTGGCACTATTCACAATAGCAAAGATTTGGAATCAACCCAAATGTCCATCAGTGACAGACTGGATTAAGAAAATGTGGCACATATACACCATGGAATACTATGCAGCCATAAAAAAGGATGAGTTCATGTCCTTTGTAGGGACATGGATGCAGCTGGAAACCATCATTCTCAGCAAACTATCGCAAGAACAGAAACCAAACACCACATGTTCTCATTCATAGGTGGGAATTGAACAATGAGATCACTTGGACACAGGAAGGGGAACATCACACACTGGGTCCTATTGTGGGGGGTGGGAGGGATAGCGTTAGGAGATATACCTAATGTAAATGATGAGTTAATGGGTGCAGCACACCAACATGGCACATGTATACATGTGTAACAAACCTGCACATTGTGCACATGTACCCTAGAACTTAAAGTATAATTTTAAAAATCAGATTATTTTTTGAAAATGAGTTAATCTTGATTTCCAGAGTATTTGGACAATCACTAAAAGCTGTGGTGGAGTATAATTTTAGGTTCTGCTGGGATTTAACCACATAAAAATCAAGTATTGGAGTCCACCCCACATATCCCCTCCTTCTGTGTACAAAAATTGATTTCCAATGGTTGAAATTTACACAATAAAGAAAACCTTCATTTTCAGTCCTGCTGATAAAAGAGACAATATCTGCAACCTCCTCATTAATTGACTTTTCTGTTTTCTTAGATTCACTTCTTGAGGGAATCATTAAACATCAGAGAAAATGATTTGTTCCCATTGATTAGATGATGTGCCCATCTGACAGCCATAGTTTTTTAAAAAAGTTATTAATTATGTCATTAATGTAATTTGCAGAATCAAGAATAAATTACTCAGGATCTGACTGTACTGCTGGTTATGATTTTAAAAAATAAATAAAAGCGTCTTTATAGGAAATAAACCTTGTGAAAACAATAATGAATGAAAAGGTCAACCACTCATTTTATAAATCACCACAAAGTAAGGGAAACTTCCCCTGATTACTTAAGTGGTGAGCACAAAAAAGGTAGGTTTTAAAAAATATCCATTTTCCTACTGTGAAATTCTAAGGATCATTGCTACTTGCCAGCACTTAGAAAAGATGTTTTATTGTTCATTGAGATTCCTTTCTGACTCTCATAAACATTTCATTGCTTAAGGTTAATAAGTTATACAGAGCATGGTAAAGCCAAGCTTGATTTGGCTCTCCCCAAAGTCTCTCCTGAACTCTGTGTTCATGTTGACTGGGGATACCGTGTGCTTGTGTAATTCTCTAACTTTTCTCTCCTGGTAATGATTGCCCATAAATTAATTATGACAAGCCAGAATTAACTGCTCTGTAGCCTGGCTGTGGCTGACTGCAAAATTCCAGCCTCTAAGTGAATGTCTAGGTGTTGAAACTAAGTGAACCTTTGGAATTTTCTAGAAAGGAAACTTGATTTCAACAGGTGCAGTGTGTAGACTGTTTCCCCATTAGATTTTAAGGGCCTTAACTGTCACTCCTGCCAGTTCTTTGGGCACACAGAGCTGGTTATGGGTATTTTTTTCCTGACATTTGACAGGTGCCCAGCATGGGAAAAGAAGTTTTCATTTTACCATGTGGGAAAAAGTGAAGACTGGGTTGGCTTCGTGGGCGCATGAGTTATGCAGTCACACAGGGTCCTCTTACTTAGAAGCTTCAGCACTTGTTTTAATGTTCTGTGTTGCTGTCTAGATATTCTTGATTTTGGAATAAGAGGCCCTGCATTTTCATGTTGCCCTGGGCCCAGCAAATTCTGTAGCCTGTCTGGAGTGGAGGGCTAGTGTGAAGCATATATTCACATGCCGAAGTGTCCTTCAGATTCAACAACCACAACCCATTTGCACAAATCAAAGTCTAAGTGTGGAATGACCACGTCTCCCATAGTGTGAATTTCTTTTGTTTCCCTTCCTTTCCTTCTTACAGTAATTGGAAAATGCTCATGATAGTCCTGTTCATGTCTTTGAGGAGTGACGAGAGACTAATAAATGCTGAAGATTAATTTTGCTGATAGTGAATAGAAAATTCCTTAAACATAGGTTCTCTATTCTAGGAGACTGAATAGGAGTTTTTGAAGTTCTCTGTTATGCAGCATGTGCAGCTTTGTTGTGTTGTCGTTTAACCACTATTAAAAAGTGAAATTATTTTTGTATTTGGCTCCCCTGGGAACACATAATGGGATCCTACTCTTTTTTCAGTCATGTAAAATTAATGTAGCACATACCCATTATATGGGTAAGAAAACATAGTCTATGAAAAGATGATCAACATCATTAACCATCAGAGAAATGCAAATCAAAACCACAGTGAGGAAGCTCTTCGTACCTGTTAGGATGGCCACTATAAAAAGATTGAAAACAAACAAACAAACAAAAAAAACAGAAAAAAGCAAGTGTGGGTGAGGCTGTGGGGAGGCTAGAACAGTTGTACACTGTTGGTGGGAATGTCAATTAGTACAGTCATTATGGAAAGTGGTATGGAGTTTCCTCAAAAAATTAAAAGTGGAACTACCATAAGGGTCAAAAATCACTTTTTTGTTTTCAGACAGAGTTTCGGTCTTGTCGCTCAGGCTGAAGTGCAATGGCACGGTCTCAGCTCACTGCATTCTCCACCTTCTGAGTTCAAGCAATTCTTCTGCCTCAGCCAGTGATCCCATTTTTTTATCCAAAAAAAAAAAAAATGAAATCAGAAGCTCGAGAAGTTATCTGCATTTCCATGTTCATTGCAGCATTATTTAAAATAGACAGGAGGTGGAAACTACCTAAATGCCCATCAGTGGATGAATGCATAAAGAAAATCTGATACCTATGCACAATGGAGTACTATTCAGCCATGAAAGAAGGGAATCCTGTCATATGCTACAACATGGATGGAACTCGAGGACATTATGCTAAGCGAAATAAGCCAGACACAGAGAAGCCAATACTGTATAATTCTATTTACGTGAGGTGTCTGAAATAGTTAAACTCATAAAGACAGAAAGTAGAATGGTGGTTGCCAGGGACTAAAGGGAAGGGAAGTGGAAGAACTGCTGTTCATCAGGTATACGGTTTTAGTTATGCAAGTTGGAAAAGTTCTAGAGAGCTGCTGTACAATTATGTGCTCATAGTTAACAATATTGTATCGTGCTCTACACTGAAAATTCTGGTAGAGCCTAGAGCTCATGTTATGTATTCTTTACCACAATAAAAAAGCAAGCAAGCATAATCAATTCCTGTCTTTAAGGGCTGCATAGGCCCTCGATGCCTGTATTCCCTCAACACCACCACATTCACACATGCAGATAATTAGTCTAGATTATTTTAGTCTAGCCTGGGTAGAGTGGCTCATGCCTGTAATCCCAGCACTTTGGGAGGCCGAGGCAGGAGGATCACTTGAATTCACGAGTTCGAGACCAGCCTGGGCAACACAGCAAAACCCCATTTATTAAAAAAAAAAAATTTAGCCGGGCATGGTGACATGCACCTGTAGTCCCAGCTGTTGGGGAGGCTGAGGTTGGAGGATCACTTGAGCCTCAAAAGGCAGAGGTTGCAATGAGCTGAGATTGCTTCACTGTGATCCAGCCTGGGCGATAGAGCCAGACCTCATCTCAAAAAACACACAAGAAAAAATCAGATTACTTTAGTATAGTTTTAGCTGCTCTACATTTACTTTATCCAGAGGATGGGATTTTTTTTTTTTTTTTTTTTTAAAACAATGTCTGGCTCATTTGCCTCAGGTTGGAGTGCAGTGCAGCAATCTCCACCAACTGCAACCTCTGCCTCCGGGGCTCAAGCCGTCCTCCCACCTCAGCTTCCCACCTCATCTTAAGTAGCTGTGACTACAGGCAGGCACCACCGTGCCCAGCTAGGTTTTGTATTTTTTGTAGAGACAGGGTTTTGCTGTGTAACTGAGGCTGATCTCAAACTCATGAGCTCAAGCAATCCTCCCGCCTTGGCCTCTCAAAGCACTGGGATTACTGGCATGAGCCACCGCGCCTGGCCTCAGAGGATGGGAGTTCAGTGCAGTTTTTTCTATAAAGGGCTGGTGCTGGGGTATTGGTTACACTTACTGGGCATGCTTCAGTTGCTGAGAGAGGAAGTGCAGTATTTTTCTGCAGGTGAATTTAGTGTTGGCCTCTTTCTTTTAACTTAATTGGTGATTGGAGGTGTTTATATTTACCTTTGATCTACTTCTAACAGCTGACAAATTTTCCGCTGCTCTCTATGTCAAGTCCTATAGTAATTGTCATCCTGGGACCCACATTGGCTTTCAAGAGGCCGCTGTCCTTCTTTGAGTGCCTTCTGAACTCAAGAAGTATTGTAAAAGGACTGAGCAGGGCTAAGTTCAGCAGATGGAGTTTATCGCATTGGTAAAGTCTTCCACAATACAGGGCAATGTTTGGAAAGTGTTACACGATATGATTCTTGTACATTGGTTTATGTCTATTTCTACCTACATATGTTATAGTTTGCAAAAATGGCCCCAGTCCTTTACCTGTCCCTGCATTCATACCGGTGGCCATGTCATTTTTATACCCTTCCATTTTAACACTGGCGTTAGCCATGCAACCTACTTTGGTCAACAGGATATTGAGCTGACATGATATGAGTAGCAGCTTGAAAAGCACTTGCATCATTGGGTTGGCTCACTCTTGCTCTCTGTCACCTTCCTGAGAAGTACATGCCTGGGCTAGCCTGCTGGTTAATGAGCTGGACTGTCCTAGATCAGCCAATAATAGCCAACTGGTCCTTCAGACTTGTGAACAAGCCCAGCCGAAACCAGCAAATCTATCTACCAACTTGCAGCCTAGCCTTAGCTGTTTTAGCCAGATCAGCTTAACCTCATTGACTCACAAGCTGAATGCGGATTGTTATAATCTATTGTAGTTTTGTGATTGTTTGTCAGGTAGCCTTACTGTGGCAATAGGCAACTGATCTATATGATATTGTGTTGCAGAATGCACTTTTTATATATTTAGGAGACCAGGAAAGGTATGTGGGGTGATGTCTGAAAATTCTCCTGTGAATTTGGACATTCAGTGGTGGAAGTGATTGGCATAACCAGGTGGGATAGAGTAATCAGAGTTGGAAAAAAAACCCTCTGCAAATAAAAAATATAGACAGAGCATGAGAACTGTAGTTGAGTATCCAAATAAGTCCAGTAACTGTGTTCCTGTCGTCTTCTTAGCTCCAGGATCAAATGGAGGGCTTGGCACTAAGAAGGAAGGAATCGATAAATGTTAGTGGAGCAGAATTGAACATTGACTCTCCTGCTTTATTTTCTATTCAGCACATCTCAATTCCAGTCTATAAAATTCAGAGCCGCCTGGCTATACGTAGACATTTCCTGAAATGTGTCATTTTCTTTTGATGGTGGCTGAAAGACTGATTGTTAAAAAATGTATTTAAAAATCACTAAATTAGAATGTTGTGTAATTTAGCTTTAAATTTCTTTCTGCTGAACAAATCCATTTAATGGAGATTATGCAAAGTAATAGTGTAACTGTTATTTGATAGTAAGTATTTAAAATATTTAAAAGAACAAATGGATTTATTCACTCTGGCTTCCAAAACAGGCACACATATCTATGCCTAACATTTGGTGCCTTTGAGGCAATATGTAGTGAATTTTACATATTGAAACACAGTTTATACCTGAAAACAGTTAACTTTATTCCAAAAATGGTTTTATTTTTAAAATAAAGGAATTAGATGGCTTTTATTTTCGGCAAGTGCAATTTAGTGAAGTTTCATTACATTTAGAAAAAAACGTAATCATGAAATGTTTTTGTTCATTTTGGAAGAGGTTTCAAAATTTAAAAAAAATTTAAATTTTATTTGGAAATCTTAAAATTTCCAGAAACACTATCCTGCCTCAAACTACCATCTGATAAGAATGTTATTAGATTGATCTTCACAGGTTATTTTCTCCCATTTGAAAATGGGTTTGTTACAAAAATCGATTTTGTAAAGTTTGAAAACATTGTATGAAGTCACTTTTTCACTATTTTCTTCCCTACCCAACTTGTCATTTCTTAACCTCCTTGTAAGAAAGAGGCTGCCATTGTGGACTCTGGAATTGCAGAAAGTCCTGATTAGAAAGATGGATTAAAAACTTATATGTAAAACTGAAAACTATAAAAACCCTTAAAGAAAACCTAGGAAATACCATTCTGGACAGAGGCCTTGGCAAAGACTTTATGATTAAGATGCCGAAAGCAACTGCAACAAAAACAAAAATTGACAAGTGGTACCTAATTAAACTAAAGAGCTTCTGCATAGCAAAAGAAACTATCAACAGAATCAACAGACAGCCCATAGAATGAGAGAAAATATTTGCAAACTATGCATCTGACAAAGGTCTCATATCCAGAATCTATAAAGAACTTTAACAAATTAACAAGCAATAAACAAGCAACCACAGTAAAAAGTGGGCAAAGGAGATGAACAAACCCTTTTCCAAAGAAGACATACATGTGGCCAACAAACATATGAAAACATGCTCAGTTGGGCATGGTAGCTCACAGTATAATCCCAGCACTCTGAGAGGCCGAGGCGGGTGAATTGCTTGAGACCAACCTGGATAACATGGTGAAAACCCGTCTCTACAAAGAATTAGCCAGGTATGGTGGTGTGTGCCTGTGGTCTCAGCTACTTGGAAGGCTGAAGTGGGAGAATCACCTGGGCCTGGGAAGTCGAGGCTGCAGTGAGTTGTGTTTGTGCCACTGCACTCCAGTCTGGGCGATGGAGTAGAATGCTGTCTCAAAAAAAAAAAAAAAAAAAAAAAAGAGAAAAGAAGAAATGGGGTCCACATCTGTAATCATTAGAGAAAAGCAAATTAAAACCACAATAAGATACCATCTCACACCAGTCTGAGTGGCTATAGCTAAAAAGTCAAAAAATAACAGATGCTGGTGAGGCTGCAGAGAAAAGGAAAGGCTTATATACTGCTAGTGGGATTGTAAATTAGTTCAACCACTGTGGAATGTAGTGTAGCTTTAAAACTTAGAACTACCATTCAACTCAGTAATCACATTATTGGGTGTATACCCAAGGAATATAAATCATTCTACCAAAAAGACACATACATGCATATGTTAATTGCTGCACTATTCACAATAGCAAAGATACGGAATCAACATAAATGCCCATCAACATAACTGGATAAAGAAAATGTGATACATATACACCATAGAATACTAGCCAGCCATAACAAAGAATGAGATCATGTTCTTTGCAGCAAGATGGATGGAGCTGGAGACCATTATCCTAAGTGAACTAATGCAGAAACAGAAAACCAAACACTGCATATTCTCACTTATAAGTGAGAACATTGAGCACACATGGACACAAAGAAGGAAACAACCAACACCAGGGCCTACTTGAGGGTGGAGGTGGGGGAAGTATGAGGATCTAAAAACCGCCCATTGGGTACTATGCTTACTATCTGGGTGGTGAAATAATATGTACACCAAGCCCCCATGACAGAATGAAACTGCACATGTACACCTGAAACTAAAGAAAGAAGACTTTTATTTCAACCAGACTGTGCTTTATTCATGTTACGTACCTAATATATTTCTATATACATGTGAGCTAGATCACTGATAAAGGAGATTTGTTTAGAGGAAGAATTGTGTATTTGTCCAAATAAAACTTTGAAGATACTGTAAAATTCCATGAAAAAAAAGAATGCCCCAGTTGATTGTATATTTAGCTCTGTACAGTTCACTCATGGATAAATGTATACCCAAATGTGCTTTCTTGCTTCATAAAAAGTTTAGCCCAAAATAACAAACCAACAATCCTCTTGATACGGTTTGGTTGTGTTTCCATCCAAATCTCAACTTGAATTTTATCTCCCAGAATTCCCATGTATTGTGGGAGGAACCCATAGGGAGGTAATTGAATCATGGGGGCTGGTCTTTCCCATGCTATTCTCGTGATGGTTAATAAGTCTCATGAGATCTGATGGGTTTATCAAGAGTTTCCACTTTTGCTTGTTCCTCATTTTCTCTTGCCGCCCCCATGTAAGAAGAGCCTTTCACCTCCCACATGATTCTGAGGCCTCCCATGTGGAACTGTAAGTCCAGTTAAACCTTTTTTTGTTCCCAGTTTCGCGTATGTCTTTATCAGCACTGTGAAAACAAATGAATACACCCCTCTATCCAAAATAATGAAACCTTAAAAATGTATATTCATAATTTAAACACTACTAACTTCATTTTGCTATTTTAATAAGAAGCAGCACATGTAGAAGGTCTGCTGCCATGATATAAATTCAGCACAAGAATGAGAAAGAGTCTGGAAGACATTTTAAGAGCCTCATTTAATACTTAAGGTCTTAGGGTTCACTGCATGAAAACAAGTCATCTAACTTCCTGGAAAGTTAGGAAAAATCATTCCTTCTGTTGGGTATGTTTTCTGAATGCTGAAATACTGGATTATGAGATCAGATTTTATTAGTGTGGGTGCTAATTCTATCTAAATCTTATTAAACTTCTACTATACCCATAAGGCTTGTTCAAGATAGGAAAACAATTTTAAAAAGAGAATTATAGCAATCGCATAGCTATTTGAAAAGAAAGGACTAACTGTAACATACAGATAATTAAGGAAAAATTATTTTGTCCTTTCTAAATTGTCTGGGTAACTATCTTAATTGTCTACTTGGTGTGCCAGAGTGACATCTGTCCTGAGGTGACTGTAAATCCCAGATTTTAGAGAAGGTAATTCTAGGAAACTGACAGAAGGACTAGGGAGGATAAGAAATTAGGGACAGAATTTATGGGAAAGGTGATTGCCTTCATCCTTGACTTCCCGGCCCAAGGGGAACAAATTCCACACCTTTATGGAGGAGGGAAGTATTGAGATTGTTTTGAGGGCAATTAACCTAATGTCTTTTCACGTATAAAGTATCCTCTCACCTCTGAATGTGCAGTTACACCTCCAACTCCAAGATTAAGGTGGAACACAGGTGATATTGTGCTGCCGGAAGCCATTTGTCAGATTTACACAATGTGAAATATCAATGCCAATGAGATGGAGAACTGAGCAGATTTCAGCTGCCTAGATACTGCTAAGCCACTGGTTTGACTGATTCATTGATTTATTTTTTCTTTTTATCCCATCTGGCCTTATTTTGGGTTAGCTTAGCTGGCAACATATGAGCACGGATCTCTGTCAACAGAGTTATTGGAGGAAAAGGGTGAAGTTCTAGACACAGATAAGGATGGGCTGTTCTCCAGTTCTTCAAAGCACTTCAGCTTCTTGCTTTGCTATTTCACAAATCTCTCCCAACAGGGAACTGCAGAGCACACACAAAAGAAAAAAGGAGCAGAAACAAACCGGTTCCTGTCATCTCTGTTGATTTTTCATTTAGTAGACTTCTTTATGGATTAAAAAACTTTTTTTTCTGCTTCTTGTAAAGCAATGTTCATTGGAGCTTGGCCAATAGATGGTATCATCCTTTTCTGAGTCTATGCTATGGGCGGCCTATGGAAGCATATCTGTTCAAGGCATTCATGCAAATTATTACTTACTGCCCTATACGCTCATAAATTAATAGCTTCTCTGTGGATGAAAAACAGAAATTAGACAACCATTAAGGTTGAACAATGTTTAAAGAATATTAAATATTAATATATGAAATGAAAAAATATTGCAAGTGATATCAGCAGATATGCCCAAAGCATAACAAGCCAAACCCAAGAATGCAAATAATAAAAACATGTTTTCAGCTAGATATTCTGGATGGTTTAGTATTCAAATTAAAGTCGATTTTTTTCCCTTTCAGTAAAAACAAAACAAAGTGCTTACTGCCATTGTCATAGTATACAAGTGCTCATTTTCATACACAGTACAAAAACAAATTTAAGGTGAATAAACTAATAAGGTCTGGGTTATTTTGGTCATTGTGCTTGTGAAAAGAATTTTTTTTTGCAATATTAAAAATGCATTGAAAAAGCAGTTTTCATCAGTCTGTGATTTTAAAATCCCAGCATTTTAATAAATAATTGTTGAGTTGACAAGTGCATCCTAGTGACTGCCAGACACTATAAAATTGTAATGGAAATAGGTGGAAGAGTCCTCCGGGTGATAGGGTGGAATAAACTGCTGCTCTTCGGATGAGTGGCCGTGGTCACTGGTCTTTGGCAATAAGAAATTTAGGAGGAAACCTTTCATGACTAGATGTCCATCCTTATGATCTACCATGTTCCCATTTGGCAGATTGGACATCAGGGGTGTTGATCCTGCACAAACAAAAAGCTGAAAAAAGTTCCAGCTGAGGCACTGCTCCTGCTTTGAATTAGTTGTGAGGTCTTTGGCAAGGCAAACTCTTTCAGCGTTCCCTTCCTCCAAGACCCATTTCCTCTCTCGGTCCATTCCTTGTTTATTACATGAGGCCAATAAGGTAAACCTTATGGACTTCACAGATAAAATCTAAACAAGCACAATAATATATTCAATCATTCAGTATTTTATTTATTGCACATTTACTGTCTGCCAAGCACTCCATTAGTCACTGGGAATACAAACTTGAGTAATTAAAAAATGATAGCAAATGTTTATATCATACATATAGCAGGTATCAACTCATTTCATCTTCACAACAACGTCATGAAGTAGGTACCTCAAATTACCACTTTTTTTTTTTTTTTAACAACTGATGAAACTTAGGCACAAGGCTGCGACATGAACCCAGACTGCTAGCTCGAGTCCACACTCACCACTATACCAGGCTGGACCTAGACTGTAGTATTCTTTCAGGCCCTGCGTCAAAGATAGATCACTTCAAAATAATGTAAAGTGGTGTAAGAGCATTATGACCCCAGCATCCATATGACCCCTGAGGAGGGGTACCTAACCCAGCTTGGTGTGTGTGTGTCCTGCTGATTAGATGGAGACAGGCCATAATTAGCTTCCTAAGTGAGACCTCAACTGGATCTTAAAGGATGGGCAGGATGAGTAGGAAGGGCGTCCTAGGCTGAAATAACCAGAGCAAAGCCCAGGATCAGTCTCAATCGTGCAGGGCTACGCAGCTGTAGTCAAGCTGGGAGTGATGGCAGTTGAGGCTGGTGCTGCAGGTGGGCTCAGATCTCAGAGTCCCCTGCCTGCCAGGCTCAGGGGATCAGAATGATGAAGACAGAATGGAGATATCAGGCTGTGATGAGTTGTGTAGATTGCTGTGTAGAGAAGACAGGGCGTGAGCAGAGGCCAGGAGGTGCTCCACGATGCAGGCAACTGTGAGAGGTACTGCGGGCATCTAAGTACTGCAGTAGTGATCTGTGAAGAGGGACATCCTGTGTGCCAGTGCTTTTCAAACTTCAATATGCTTAAGGTTCACCCCAGGATACTTGTTTCTGATTCAGCCGGCTGAGAGTGGCGACTGAGATTGTGCATTTTTAACAAACTCCCTGGTGATAGCCTTGCTCCTGGTACCACACTGCAGGTTGAGTAGCACGGCTGTATGGAGTGTTCATAGGCTAGAAAGATAGCTCTTTGTTCTCTAGAAAACTTGAGAGAGAGCCCCAGAGGACAGGTGTAAACTGGCACATCTCAGGGTTGCTGCATCTGATTGCAAGACACCTGCTGTGTCACTGACTGTCTGTAGTTGATCTAGACTTCTTATTCCTGAAAAAAACCACATGTGGTCCCCTCCTAGGCATTTGTGTTCTCATCCCTCAAGACTTATTTCCAGCCTCTTCCTTCATTTTCTAGGAAAATGGGGCTAAGGAATGAAGGAAGTCAGTACAGAGGAGAAAAAGCCTGTGGCATTGATTCCAGGCCCCTTTGAAATTTGTTATTTGTTTATCTATTAGGCCCCACATTTCCTAAATTTCTTTATTGCATATATGTATTTATAAAAAATTCAAAAGAATAAAAATCACCTTAGCTTTGAAACATAGCATAGCACCTTTTTGGGTAAATTGAGGCACACCCAGAGGGGTCACAGAAGGAGAGATGGAAAACTCGACCTTAGAGCTTCACTGAACTTGCATTCAGTAAATTCAGAGATTTTTGGGAGATGCACTTTTGGGTTTCTCAGGACACCTTGGGAGTATCACACTGGCGTAGGGTCTTTGGGAGTCACAACTCATGACACTTGCTATGGAAACTGGACATCCTTGAACAACAGGGTGCCCTAGAGGGAGGGACCCAGAGGCCTCAAAGATGTGGGCACCACATTGAATTCTGCCAGAGGTTCGCTCTTCATCCATCATCAACAAGAAAATGTGGGTGTGGCTGAAATTAGTTCCAGTCATCTCTGAACAAAAAGCTAGCTGAAACCAAGGAAGATGAGAGAAGAAATCCCAACCCAGGATTGATACTAAAGAACTCTCATAAGACAGACGTGAAGGGTGGTGGCAGCTGGAATGGTGACAGTCACATCCTAAACATGCCATGGAAGCCCTTACCCAGGGACTCAGCTTCAAGGACAAATGCACTTCCACGACTGTGCTGAGACCTGCTGTACTTCTCAAGCTAGTAATTCCATATTACCCCAGGCAGTGGGGAGGCCCCAGTGGGCTAACTTCTGGTCATTCTTCAATGACTGATTTTCTCAATTTAAAACAGAAAATTTATTTGATACATCTATTTTCCATTGTGTAAGAACTGAATATGCATTCTAGAATCCTTGGGGGAAAAATATCCAAGTGGAAAGAGCATCAACTTTTACATTTTAATTTTAATTCTAGGAAAGTTTTCTAGTCTTAAGTTGTTGGAGTTATGGGGATGTGTAAAGTTGCAGAGGAAAAAAAAGGGAGGGGGGATCTGATGCCTAAAGGCAGTAGAGCTGATTTGAGGCAATTCACTCCACCGTTTTTCCCACTAGGAATTTATATGGCACCGATCATATTCTAAGTACTTCCTAAGCAATAGTGAATGGGAGGCTAGGAGAGAATAGTTAAAAAATATGCTCAGGAAATAATCTCAGGACATTGAAACTGTGGCTAAAGTAAAGCAGTAGGTAGACTTTCTTCATTCAAATTTAGTGAGAAACCCACACAATGCTGACCATACACTTTTTTTGTTTTGAAGTTTCTGTTGAGTGTTTATATTTTCTTTCTCTGGGTAATGTGCTACTTTATAACAATTTCTCTTGTTGCTTTGTGCACTTAGATGGAAGCTTTAAAAAGCAAAGATCCTATCTGTTACTCAAATTTTGTATCTCCTGGGTAGTACATACTCAAGCTCAGAGCACCGGGAAGTACAAACTAGCCTAGCCCATCTGCTTGTCTGTAAATTTACCAATTACTTTGCTAAATGAATGCTTTAATTCTACTCAGACAAAAAATCTGGTAACTAATTGGACCTCTCCACACTGAAACCCCACATATCTTTCTGTGTTTATTTCAATCAATGAGGCACTGGTTCCTATAGCTCCCAACTAACTTTCTATGATTACTAGAGGGGATGAAAGATTGGTGGACATGGCTTGGATCGCAGGGGTTTAGAATTCCCCTCAGCCCTGCCACACACACGGATCATTAAAGAGCAAATAATTTACTGCTCTTACACATGCCCTCGATTCTTCTATTCAACAAAAATTCATTGAACAAATATTAACTTACCCACCAGGTAGTAAGTAACCCAAAGACACCAAATATTATATCAGTTGGAATCTTCCTGAGTTATTCTATCAACACAACCCAAAGCCAAAGGAAGACAAAGAAGAGAAAGAGGAACTGAGAAAATTCACTTGAAGAAAGTAAAATGTGGAGCCATCTGAGACTGGGTTCCCTGGGATGATGCTTAGAGACAGAGTGTCATGTGCCAAGTTTTACTGGGGAGATACACCTGTAATGGAATGAAGACGGTAGGATTTGACTGAGAAGAAGCTGACCCACAAGGCATTTGCAAATGAGGCCTGAGCCACTTCTTCAGGGAGCTCTAGAGCTGGAAGGCCCTTTCAATGCCCAGCATTGAGGCAAGGGTTCTGGCCTTTACATCTCGGTAGTAGCCAGTCATTGGCTGTGAACTGCCTGCTGTGCACCCCCAGGAAAGAGGCATGTCCCAGTTATGTTTTGCCATGTAACAAACGACTCCAGAACATAGTGGCAGTCTACCATATCTTGCAAATTTGTGGGTCAGGAATTCAGATGGGACTCAGCTGGTGGATGCTTCTGATGCATGTATCATTGGCAGGGGTTGCTCGGTGGTACTGAGCTGGTGGGTGGGCTAGTTTGGTCTGGAGGATTAAAGGCAGGTTCACTTTCATGTCTGGCCCCTTGGCAGCGGTGACTGGAAGGGTAGGCTCTTCAGAGACTCTAAACCATATCATCTACATGTGGCTTCTCCAGGATGGTGGTTGCAGTGTAGTTGGGATTCTTGCATAGTTCAGGGTTCACAGAGAATCTGCCAAAAGACAGAGCCTGGAATTTGCTAGCCTCTTATGTCTTGGGCCCCAGAATTGGAACAGTATCAATTCTGCTGAATTCTATTGATCAAGGCAGTCACAGAGCCTGCCTGGAATTCAAAGTGCATGGGTGGGATTCAACCCCATCTCTCAATGAGAGGAGTAATAAAGAATTTGCTGCCATCTTTAATTCTCCCACAGGGCATACACTTGGGTGAAGTGATTCCCTGTGGCGCTGGGAAAGCCTCGTGAAGAGTGCAGCTGTAAGCCATCAGTAGCTGGTCTCCCCAGCAGCTGGGGATTGCGTGTGTCAGTTCTGAAGAGGGGACTTGGTGACATGCCACAGCATCTGCCATAGGAGGAATGGTATTATCCAGAATTAGCCCTAATGGACAGTTTTCACTGGATTATATCCTTGGGAGGAGAAAGGATTGACAGAAGACTTGTCTAAGCAATTTCCTTAGTATAGTTCTACAAGTGGACTTTAAAAACTAGGATGAAGAGAGGTTTGCAGACTTATCAATAAGAACACAGGGTCAACCCTTCAGGTCTACTGATCTGTGATAAGCAGATGTCTGTTGAATGAACCCCAAAGGGAGCTATGCTAAAATCTTTGATCTTTAAGATTCACAGGCAGAAAATGGAAAGAAATGGATTTGAGGGTCTCCAGTTCTTTGGAAAAGTTTGTTCTACCTTTTAAAAATCATAGATTTTTAAAGCTGAGAGTCACTGGTGACCATTTAGCCCCATTTTCGTTTTATAGAAGAGAGAATATCTCCAAGATCACACAGCTAGTTAATGGCAGAGCAATGAGTAGAACCTGGATCTCCTGTCTTCCATTCCCACTCTCCGTTACTCTACATCATAATTTCTAAACTGGAGTTCCTTTGGATGGCATTGGTGTGGTCTCCAAGATGCCCAGGAACCTGGGGCAGAGTTGGTCCAAGTTATAGGATTTCTGATCTCTAACTTTTGGTAGAAAGCAGAGTCATTTTTATAAGGTTTCTACTGTGTTAAGAAAAGTTTTAAAATAATTTCTCTAGAGAACAGTACAAACTTTCTGTGTGTTTCTCTCTCTCTTTTTTCTTTCTTTTGTGTCTGAGTATCCAAGTAACAGCACTTGATGAAAAGATTAAAATTTCTTTTTCTTTTTACTTTGGATTTAATCCGGTTCAGGAGACTCTTCTGGACCTGTGAAGCACAAGTCACTTTGCCATTTCTGATAAAAAGCTGAACAAGACACACAGTCCCTGCCCTCAGAGAACTTACCATCTAATTACATCGTTACATGAAGTCAGCACTGCAGAGGTCCTTGAAGGTCATTATAACTGCTTACAGATAGTAGGGAGTTGCCGAAGATTCTAGCCCATGGGAGTATTATGATTAGATCGCTACCTTTTCAGGAAGATAGGGAGGAGCTGTTTCAAGGATCCAGATGAGCAGGAAAAGCCTGAACTCTGGGGCTAGGAAGGAGGGGCAGATTTATTAGGATGTCAACACTTTAATGGACAGATCCTCAGCTGTAGTTTTAGTTGAACCACATAGCAGACTTGCAGAGCTGACTACATACAAGACTGTGAAGGCTGTAGGAGACAGTCATGTGACTCCTGCTGTCTCTAAGTTCCCACTTTAGGTTAAGTAAAGTGTTCTCTGTTGTCTAGCAGATGCCTAATAAATAGGCTTACCTTTCAGTGGCAAACGAAAACACAGACACAAATTAATGGGCAAAGAAGAGCCCCATTTGTCTGTTTGTGTTGCTTTACAAACAGCTCAGCAAAAGCATCTCAGTGAGCTTCAATCATCCCATTTTCCCTTTTTCTTTTCTCTCATTACAGTCATTATTGGTCACAAAAGGCTGCTCACAAAATAGTGATTATAATTTAATGCATCCTTTCTGAAACCTGCAGGGAAATTAAAGCAAGGAGCTACCTGGGGGAATGGGGAAGAGAAATGAGGTTGGGCACATCTGAGAGGCAATAGCTTTAAGTGCTAATTGTCCAATACCTCCCAGCTGGCTGACCAGGCTGACCTTCGACAGCTTGGGAAAGCTGAGGCCACTCCCTTGCAAATAGAGTCAAATTGTGGTGGCTTCTGAACCAAGGGATCCCAGCTGGGGTCCCTTCTCCATCTGAGCAGTCTAGTGATGTTCCTGAACTCTGAATGAACCCCACGAATGCCTGCCAGTGACGTGCCAGGATCCAAAGTCAGCTCTGTATCAGGCAAGCAAGTTTGTCTTTTGGTTCAGCTCATGGGATCACACAACATCAAGCTCAGAGCTTCTGTGCTGGCATTAGCATGCAACCTCACAAAGCACCAAGAATTCAATTTAGAATGAATTCTCTCTCTCCAGCACTTTCTACTTTCTCCATCACTGTCCTCCCAAGTAACCTGAAATCAGATCCAAATGATCTGATAATAAAAAACTAAATCATTGACATGAAAGAGAAAGATTCGTTTAGTAACTGAAATACATAAATGTTCTTCTAATAGGAGTCAGATCTGATAACAGTGATTAGTGATCAGTTGTGATAACCATTTTTGCTTTTTACAAAAAATCCCAAACCTGCACTGGCTGTTACAGTAGCCACTGGCCACCAGCCACATGTGGCTATTTACATGTAAATTAATCTAATTGAATTTAAAATTCAGTTCTGCTGTCACACTAGCTAATTGCAAGCACTCAGTGGTCACTGGCTACCATATTGGAGAGTGCAAACCACAGTGCAAATATAATAGTAAAATGTAGTAACATAATTAAGAAGTGATGAGTTTCAAGTATTTGCACATTTGTGTTTTCGTACAGTATTTAATAGTAAGTTTAAACAATTTAATTGTTCAATAATAATGGTGCTTAAAACCAGCTCACAGAATTCCTGAAAATGTAGCAGTCAGCTCAGTTGAGCTAGTAAAAATAGTTCCAACGCACCCCTTGAACATTTTTATCATCAAAGAAAGTTCTACTGGACAGTGTTGCCTCAAACAGTGCACCAGCTGACCAATGCGGCAATAGAAATATCCAGAATGAGAATGAGACCTCCTTTCTCCATGCCCCCGAATGGCAGCAAAGATAAAAGACTTTAAGAATCCTAATCTTCCCATCAGTCCTTGCCTTTCTCAGACCTAAACCAAATTCCTTGCCCTTTCTTTGCAGAAGAGAATGAACACTTAATTGTTTTAGAGTGTTTCATCATCCTCTCAGATGCTTTGCAACAAATCTCTCCTCTATCCTCTAGTGCACTCCATAAACCTCTTCTTCCTTCATTTCCTCTCTTCCTCTGACTGTAAACCTATCTTTTTTTTTCTAACTTCATCACAGTAAGGCCCCAGGCCTGTGATTATCAAAGTCACCTTCCAATTCACCAGCATCCCTGGTGTTCTGCATAGAATTCAGGACAATGCTTCAGGCTGAAACCTCACCAGAAATTTATACAACACCATAATGTTCTTCTGATTCCCCAGGCATTCTTCTGTTGATTGGAGCCTGGGATCCGTTTGCTTTCTCCAGATACCACAGCTTTTTTTCCTGGGTCAGAGAATTCAGAGTGAGGTTTGTTTCAGAATAGAATAAGCACACAGAAGACTCTTTCTTGTTGGCAAACCCAGGACAGAATCTTCTTTTCTCTTCTCCAAGAAGAATATACTCAAGAGAATATTCGCAGGAGGTGATGTCAGTGATTTTCATTCTTATTATGACTCAAATTATCAAATGACATTTTGGTACTGAAGAGGAGTGTTTCCAGGGAGTGGGGCCAGAGTGGGGATGTGTTGTTCTAGAGCAAACTTTGACGCTGTCTGTGCAACAGAAAATGCCAAGGAGTTTTTACAAAACACCAAAGCTCCAGCCCTAACCCTTCTAGACTGATTCAGTTAGTCTGGCCCTGGCATCAATACTAAGAAAAAAATTTTGAATTGTGATAAAGTACACATAACATAAAATTTACCATCCTAGTCATTTTTAGGTGTATAGTTCGGTGGCATTAAGTACATTTACATTGTTGTACAATCGCCAGCATCTAACTCCCAAACTTTTTTCTTTTTATTATTATACTTTAAGTTCTGGGGTACATGTGCACAACGTGCAGGTTTGTTACATAGCTATACATGTGCCATGTTGGTTTGCTGCATGAGAACTCTTTTTATCTTGCAAAATTAAAACTGTATCCATTAAAAAATACCTCCCCATTCCTAGACCCTCTCCCACTGGCAACCACCTTTCTACTTTCTGACTCTATGAGGTTGAGTATTCTAAATACCTCACATTATTGGAATCATATGGTGTTTGTATTTTTGTCACTGACTTATTTCACTCAGCATGATGTCCTCGAGGTTCATCCATATTGTAGCGTGAGTCAGAATTTTCTTCCTTTTTAAGACTCAGTGGTATTCCATTGTATGCGTATATTGCATAATGCTACTCTGAACGTGGGTATACAAGTATCTCTGTGAGCATCTGTTTTCATTTCTTTTGTGTATATACCTAGAAGTGGAATTGCTGGATCATATGGTAATTCGGTTTTTCAATTTTCGAGGAACCACCATACTGTTTTTCAATGCAGTGACGCCATTTTACATTCCTACCAATGGCACACAAGGGTCCCAATTTCTCCACGTTCTTGCCAACACTCACTATTTTCTATTTTTTTGAATAGGAGCCATCCTAACAGGTGTGAGGTAGTGTCTCATTATTGTTTTGAGGCATCAGTATTTTTAAAAAGCTCCTAATTAGAATTGGGTGATTCCGATGTGCAAATGGAGTAAGAACCGTGGCTTCAAGGAAGCTGTGGATGCAGTAGGTGAGGACATCTAGTCTACCATGGTGGACTAATTCCATCTTCCAGAGAAACTAGAAGATGGAGCCTTGACTTTGGCTCCTGATAGTTCTAGATCAACTGTTGGCAAATTGCTTGGCTCCCCATACCTTTCTCACTGTTTGCAAATGGAGGTGAGAAACCCTTCTCTGACAGTTGTTGCAACTATTACCTGGCATACATTGCCATGGGAGTCTTAAATTTTTAGAGATGCAGAAAGTCTCACCTGGTCTCTCCCTAAAACTGAGATTTGAGGAAACTGAGCCCCAACAAGAATAAGGGATTTTTCTGAAGATTTCACTTGATGTGTCAGAATCTAAAAGAAGACCCACATTCAGAGAAATTCTGCTCATGCCATCTTCTCCCAGAGGAAAGAAAAAGTGGAACAACTGAGTCCTCTCCACATCTCATTCTTACACAGACATAAATGTCATCTCTTACAGAGACATAAATGACTACAAATAGGTTAAGTATGACCATCTGCTCAAGATGATGTTTAAATTAAAGCTAAAAGCATTAAAGAAAAGGATTCACACGCCAATAATGGACTCTCTTCAAGCCAGGCGGTAGGAAGTAAGTCAAATAGTTTGCCTTAAAAAAAGAGAGAGAAGGCCGCCGGGCGCGGTGGCTCAAGCCTGTAATCCCAGCACTTTGGGAGGCCAAGACGGGTGGATCACGAGGTCAGGAGATCGAGACCATCCTGGCTAACACGGTGAAACCCCGTCTCCACTAAAAAATACAAAAAACTAGCCGGGCGAAGTGGCGGGCGCCTGTAGTCCCAGCTACTCGGGAGGCTGAGGTGGGAGAATGGCGTGAACCTGGGAGGCGGAGCTTGCAGTGAGCTGAGATCCGGCCACGGCACTCCAGCCTGGGCGACAGAGCAAGACTCCATCTCAAAAAAAAAAAAAAAAAAAAAAAAAAGAGAAACAGAATAATCTTTTCTACCATTCTCCACATCAATAATAATGCCATCTTCTTTTTTCTGTCTTGTTTTCTCTTTTTCAAAGACTCTCATGAGTATGATCCCATTGGATTCACGATATTCCTGTGAAATAGGTGGGGTAGATAGAATTCACCCTATTTTATTTTATTTTATTTATTTAATTTATTTATTTATTTTGAGATGGAGTCTCACTCTGTCACCCAGGTTGGAATGCAGTGGCGAGATCTCGGCTCACTGCAACCTGTGCCGCTTGTGTTCAAGTGATTCTCCTACCTCAGCCTCCTGAGTAGCTGGGATTACAGGCATCTGCCACTGTGCCCGGCTAATTTTTGTATTTTTAGTAGAGATGGGGTTTCAACATCTTGGTCAGGCTGGTCTTGAACTCCTCATCTTGTGATCCACCCACCTCGGCCTCCCAAAGTGCTGGGATTCCAGGTGTGAGCCACCCCACTTGGCCCACCCTATTTTATAGATGAGAGCCACATGGTAGAGGAAATAGTGCCTTCACATGTGCAGGTAAAAAGATATTTTTGCTACTTTCAAAGGTGAGCAATTTCCTGTCTGAAGAGAAGCCTTAAGCTTGAGTAGAATTCTTGCCTTTTAAACATTTTTAACCTGCCCAGTTATGAGTTTCAAAACCAAATTTTATTTCACTGCCTTATACAGAGCTTTTGGTCAAGGGTTGGTGGATGTATGTTTGAGGCAAACCATATTATTTTTCTCTTACATTATATTAGATGCTAAACATTTCTCATTTATAATAAAATTTATTATTTTATATTAAGCAGGAAATTATGAACCAAAATGTGTATTGAATAATTATCAAAATCACCTAAGGATGTGATTAAAGACACTGAGGTATTAGAAATGAAATGGAAGCAGGGCAAATCAGACACCTTCCAGGGTCCACTTTCATGGACAAAAATTACCTGAAGGAGTTTGCTGAAGTGCCTTTTCCTTTGCTCTCAGGAGCCTTATATAACTAGTCTCAGGTACTCACAAGAGGGCCCTGCAACATCTCTCAGCTCATTTGAATGTCCCAGTTTTCCCAGATCCACCACCCACCATCGTGGGCACCTTGGACAGCTCTTCCCCAGGGGCTGGAGCAGGACCTCTCCTTGCAGAAACCCAGCCTGTTTTCTCCTGTCTGCTCTGATCATCCTGCATGAGGGAGCTCTGCCACCTCCCTGAGACTTTGCTCCACAAAGTAATCTCACCACCAAAGATTTTCACTAAGGAATGCAGCTCAAATCACTCTCTTCCAAAGCTGTGCTTGGTTGAGAACTCAAATGAATCACTTGTTACAGGGAGGAACCTGGAAACCAATGAGCCAACCTGCTAGTAGGTCTTCAGATTGTAGTTTGGAGATCAACAACTTTTTTATTTGTAATAATAATTTTAAAATTATTATAATTATGATGATGATTATTATGTATACCCATAGGGTTGTTCAGAGGATTAAATAATAAATGCTTATGAAGTATTTAATACCATGACTGGCATGGGATAAACTCTTAGTATTATTAATAAATATTGCTAGTGAAGTGTATGCCACATCACCTCAATGAGGCTAAATTGTGTTAAGGCCAGGATTGGAATCTATATCTCTGTGCCCTACAGCACCGAGAAACACAGTAAGTCTTCAATAGGTACTTCAACAGGACCACACGTTGCCTCTTTCATTATAAAGAGAAGTCAGAGCTTAGTATCAAAAATTGCCAGTGGTGCACCTACCCTACACTAGCTGCAACATCTTTCCCGTCTGTATCTACTCCACTGGGCTAGTGGGAAACTAAAAAGAACTAATATTCATCCGAGTATGTGGACTATTTAAATCTTATAAATAAGCAAACGACAATAGCAACAAACCCACCATTCCCAGTGACTGCACCTTCTTACATCTGTTGAGCCCTCATGAGGTGCATAGTATGGGGGCAAATGTATTTACCATGTATTGGCTCATTCAATTCTGCCCCCGGTCCAATGGGGTAGGAAGTATCACGTTCCCCATTTGGCTGATAATAATAATAATAATAATAATAATAATAGTGATAGTTAATATTTACTGAGGGCTTTACTAGATGTCAGGCAATGTTTAAGGTATTTTACTAGTATTGATTTAATCTTAACAGCCTTTTGAGGTGACAATTCTCTTTGTTTTCCTTTTTTCCTTCTTTCCTTCCTTCCTTCCTTCTTTCCTTTCTGCGTATAATTGGCACGTAATAAACTGCATGAAATAAAGTATATAATTTGATAAGTTTGGGTGTATATAAACATCTGTGAAACCATCACTACCATCAAGATAGTGAACATATTCATCACCTCCAAAAGTTGCCTTGAGCCTTTTGAAATCCTCATTCCTGTTCCTTTCTGCCCCTATCCATACACCCAACGAATGGCCTGCTTTCTATCAGTCTACATTAATTTGCATTTTCTATAATTTTCTACAAATGGAATCATACTTCTTGCACTTTTTGTCTGGCTTCTTGCACTCAGCATAATTATTTTGGGATGTTGTTGTGTATGAATAGTTCATTCCTGTTGATGGCTGAGGATGAGTTTATCATATGGATGTTCCACAATTTGTTTATTCATCTATCAGTTCATGAACTTTTGAGTTTTTTCTAGTTTTTAATGACTACAAATAAAGCTGCTGTGACCATTTGTGTGCAAGCCTTTCTATGGACATATGTTTTCATTTATCTTAGGTAAATGCTCTAAAGTAACATGGCTGGATCATATGATGGTACATGTATAACTTTTTTTTTTTTTGAGACAGAGTCTCACTCTGTGACCAGGCTGGAGTGCAGTGGCGTGATCTCGGCTCACTGCAACCTCTGCCTCCCAGGTTCAGGCGATTCTCCTGCCTCAGCTTCCTGAGTTGCTGGGACTACAGGTGTGTGCCACCACCTCCAGCTATCTTTTGTAGTTTTAGTAGAGACGAGGTTTCACCATGTTGGCCAGAATGGTCTTGAATTCCCAACCTCAGGTGATCTGCCCACCTTGGCCTCCCAAAGTGCTGGGATTACAGGTGTGAGCCACTGCGCCCGGCCACGTGTATAACTTTTTAAGAAAATTCCTACGTGTTTTCCAAAGTGATTGCAGCATTTTACACTCTCACTAGCAGCGTTTGAGAGTTCCAGTTCCTCCACATTATTCCTAACACTGGTATGATTACTTAAAAAATAATTTAGCCATTCTAATATGTGTGTAGTGGTATTTCTTTGTGATTCTAATATGCACACATCTTCTTTAGTGAAGTGTCTCTTTGAATAATCGATCTTTTTTTTAAAAAGGGTATTAATATTGGTAGTCTAATATAGCTATTGCCATGTGTTAGTATGTCTCCAAGAACAGAAAGAAGGCAAGAGTAAAAAGTGAAAAAAAAGTCTTCTTTAAATCAAATTTAAAAAGGTCATATAGACCTTAAGCCAGAATATATTCAAGGAACTGGCTTTTTTAATGCTCTGAATTGAGTGAGGGTAAGTTCTTTTTGAAGATGAGGCCTTAGAAATAAAGGGCTGATTTTTAATGGACATCAACACTAGAACTCATTGTCTTCAAATGATAGAATATTATGACTGGAGGGGATCTCACTGATGACTAAATTCGGTAGTTATGCATATTTTTTGTTCACGACACACTTTCAAACATAGAATTGTGGTTATTATATTTAAGGTACTTAAATACCACTAAATAAGTCAGCAATAATTACGACTGCAATCCCAGCTACAGAATATCAGCATCTTATAGAGTATATACAGAGATCCACACAGAAGCTCACCCTTTGTTCTTGTGTTTTTGATTGAGAAGAGATGTTTACTGTCCTGAGATGTCTTATATACTCATGAGACAGAATTATCACAAATCCTAGAAACATGACTTTCTTTGACGGGGGCCTGATGTCATGGCATGCGTTTACTCAACATTGGCCATGAATTGTGTATCACTCTCTTTTTTTTCACGTGACCCATTCAGCACTACGTGCCATGTAAAAGATTCACTTGGAAAATATGAAATGTAGATTGTCATCAAAGTTAAAATTTAACATTACTTGAAATTTGTCAGCACACCAGGGTGCCCCTGCCAATAACTGAGAACCACTAAGTTAGTATAAACATTCTTTTAGTAGATATGATCTTGCCTGAGGTCTTACTGTCTAGTAAATCAGAACTAGAATTCAGATCTGATGCCCAGGCCAGTGTCCTTTCTATTGCATTGCCCTATTTCTGCCTCAATTGAATTCAGTAGTTATTTACAGAAAACACTGCATATGTATACTCATAAGCATAAGTAAATAGATGGATTGAAACAACTTTATTTCACATGAACAGGAGCAGAAGTTGAGTTATGATTATGTTCTTAGGATCTCACTAGCCTGTGATTAGAATTCTCAGATTTCTTTCCACTCATTTCTTTCACATTATACATTATGTCCTTTGTTATCATCATTCTGTGTAAACAACGGTCTCTAAAATCACAAATGATCTACTTTTTAGCAAACGTCATGTTCTTTACTCAGTTCCAAGACTCTTCTCATGCTCTGTGGCACCTGACACTTAGTTCACTTCATCTTAAAACTTTGTGCTCATTAGGCTTCTGTGATATTTTATAAATTATACCCTTAACTTTAACTCTTCTTGGCTGGATTGTCTTCTTACCCTCTCTGCCAATCATTGATGTTTCCTATTTCTCTGGCTTTCATTTTCTTGTTACTCATTTATCTCTGCATTTCTTTCACAGAGTTTATTTCTTTTCACTGTTTCAAACTTCATGTTACTTCTGAATCCACAGGGAGCTCTTCCGGTGAAAAGACTCATTGTTATTTCCAATTCTAAAACGATTTTTTCTCCTGGAAGTCTTATTACACTGCATTGGAGCATTTATTTATTTATTATTGTTTTGTTTTTATAATTTAAACTTTTATTTTACATTTGGGGGCACATATGAAGGTTACATGGGTATATTGCGTCATGCTGAGGTTTAGGGTTTGGATCCCGTCATCCAGATAGTGAGCATAATACATAATAGGTAGTTTTTCAACTCACATCCCCCTCTGTCTCCACGCTAGTAGTCCACAGTATCTATTGTTCCCATCTTTATGTCCATATATACTCAATGTTTAGCTCACTTTTAAGTGAGAACATGTGGTATTTGGTTTTCTGTTCCTGCATTAATTCACTTAGGATTGTGGCCTCCAGCTGCATTCATGTTGCTGCAAAAGACAAGATATTGTTCTTTTTTATAGGTGCACAGTATTCCATGGTGTATAGGTACCACATCTTCTTTATCCAATCCACCATTGATGGCACCTAGGTTGATTTTATGTCTTTGCTATTGTGGATATGCTATGATGAGCATGTGAGTGCATGTGTCTTTTTGGTAGAATGATGTATTTTCCTTTGGGTATATACCCAGTAATGGGATTGCTGGGTCAAATGGTAGTTCTCTTTTACGTTCTTTGAGAAGTCTCCAAACTACTTTCCATAGTGGCTGAAATAATTTACATTCCCACCAACAGTGTATAAGCATTCCCTTTTCTCTGCAGCATCATCAGCATCTGTTATTTTTTGGCATTCTATTACCAACCATTCTGACTGGTATGAGAGGGTATCTCATTGTGGTTTTGATCTGCATTTCTTTGATGATTAGTGACACTGAACATTTTTTTCAAATGCTGCTGACCACTTTTATGTTTTCTTTTGGAAAGTGTCTGTTCATGTCTTTGCCCATTTTTAAATGAAGTTATTTGTTTTTTGCTTATAATTTGTTTAAGTTCCTTATAGATTCTGGACATTAGACCTTTCCCAGATACATAGTTTGCAAATATTTTCTCCATTTCTATGAGTTATCTGTTTATTCTATTGATAGTTTCTTTTGTTGTGCAAAAGTGCTTTAGTTTAATTCGGTCCCATTTGTCAATTTTTGCTTTTGTTTTTGCAGTTGCTTTTGAAAGAAAGCCAAACATTTTTGAAAGAATAACCAAAAATTATTTTCCAATGCCAATATTCAGTAGGGTACTTCCTAGGTTTTCTTCTATGATTTTTATAGTTTGAGATCTATCATTTAAATCTTTAATCCTTCTTGAGTTACTTTTTGTATGTGGTGAGAAGTAGGGATCTAGTTTTATTCTTCTGCATATGACTAGCCAGCTATCCCAGCACCATTTAATGAATAGGACGTTCTTTTCTCATTGCTTGTTTTTGTCAGCTTTGTCAAAGACTAGAGGGTTGTAGGTGTGCAACTTTATTTTGGGATACTGTATTCTGTTCCATTGGTGTATGTCTATTTTTAAAAAATCAGTACTATGCTCTTTTGGCTACCGTAGCCTTATATTAGTTTGAAGTCAGGTAGTGTGATGCCTCCAGCTTTGTTCTTTTGGCTGAAGATTGCTTTGGGCACTTGGGCCCTTTTTTGGGTCCATATGAATTTTAAAATAGTTTTTCTAATTCTGTGAAAACTGACGTTGGTAGTTTCTTAGGAATAGTCTTGAATCTGTATATTGCTTTGGATAGTATGGCCATTTTAACAATATTGATTCTTCTAGTCTATGAGCAGGGGATGCTTTTCCATTTGTTTGTGTGATCTATGATTTCTTTCAGCAGTGTTTTGCAGTTCTCTTTGTAGAGATTTTTCACCTCCTTGGTTAGCTGTGTTGCTATGTATTTTATTTTTTGTGTGTGTGTGTTGATTGTAAATGGAATTGTGTTCTTGATTTAACTCTCAACTTGAATATTACTGGTACATAGAAATGCTACTGATTTTTGTACATTTATTTTGTATCCTGAAACTTTACTGAAGTCATTTATCAGTTTTAGGAGCCTTTTGGCAGAGTCTTTAGAGTTTTCTAGGTATAGAATCATATTGTCAGAAAAGAGAAATAGTTGACTTATTTTCCTATGTGGATGTCTTTTATTTCTTTCTCTTGCCTGATTGCTCTGGCTAGGACTGTGTTGAATAGGAGTGGGCAGAGTGGGTATACTTGTCTTGTTCCATTCTCAAGGGGAATGGTTCCAGCTTTTAACTGTTCAGTATGATGTTGGCTGTGAGTTTGTCGTAGATGGCACTTATTTTGAGGTATGTTCCTACAGTGCCTAGTTTGTTGAGGGCTTTTATCATGAAGGAATGTTGGATTTTATCAAAAGCTCCTTCCACATCTATTGAGATGATCTTATGATTTTACTTTTAATTCTGTCTACAGAATACTTCATCCGGCAATCACAGAATATATATTTTTCTCATCTGCACATGGAACATATTCTAAGATTGCCCACATGCTTGGTCCATAAAGCAGGTCTCAATAATTGTTTTAAAAAATCAAAATCATACCAAGCATACTCTTAAATCACAGTGCAATAAAAATAGAAATCAATATCAAGAAGAGCTCTCAAAATGACACAGATACATAAAAATGAGGCAACTTTAGCCTGAATGACATTTGGATGAACAATAAAATTAAGGCAGAATTTAAAAATCTTGGAAACTAATTAAAATAGGGACACAACTTACCACAATCTCTGGGATGTAGATAAAGTGGTGATAAGAGGGAAGTTTACAGTGCTAAACAGCTTCAATCAAGAAGTTATAAAGATCTCAAATTAACAATGTAATTTTGAACTTAGAGGAATAAGAAAAAAGAGTATACCAATACCAAAGCTAGCAGCAGAAAAAAGAAATAACAAAAATTATAGAAGAACTGAATAAAGTAGAGATGCAAAAATCCACACCAAAGATCAATGAAACCAAGAGTTGGCTATTCAAAAGAACAAACAAGATTGATAGACTGCTAACTAGATTAATCAAAAGAGAGAGAAAGAAGATCCAAATAAATACAATTAGAAATGACCAAGAAGACATTACAACCCATCCCACAGAAATACAAACTATCCTCAGAAACTATTATGAACAACTCTAGGCACACAATTTATAAAATCTAGAGGAAATGAATAAATATTTGGAAACATACAACCTCCCAGGATTGATCAAGGAAGAAAGTGAAAACTTTAACAGACCAGTAACAAGCTCCAAAAATGAATCAGTAACACAGAAAACTACCAACCAAAGAAAGCCCTGGACCAGGTAGATTCACAGCCAAATTCTACCAGATATACAAAGAAGAAGTGGTACTAATCTTACTGAAACTATCCCGAAAAATCAAGGAGGAGCAGCTCCTCCCTAGCTCATTCTATGAAGTCAGCATCAGCCTGGTACCAAAATCTGGCAAGACACAATGAAAAAATAAAACTTCAGGCCAATATCCCTCATGAACACAGACACAAAATCCTCAATAAAATGCTAGCTAACTGAATGTAGCAGCACATCAAAAAGTTAATACACCATGATCAAGTAGGCTTTATTCCTTGGATGCAAGGCTGGTTCAACATATATTGGAGCTTTAAATCTACTCTCCTCATCCTTTGACTCCTCTTTCATATTCTTCATCTCCTTGGCTCTGCATATCTTATTATTTGGTGATTTCTTCAGTTCTCGCTTCTGTTTTTCTTAACCATGCCTTCAAAGTATACAACCTAGAATTTTTTCTACCTATTCAGCTCCAAAATTGAATTGGTAATACAGAAGACCACATTTTTCTTTTTTAAGATTTATATTTGATTCTTTTTAAATGTTTGTTTTGTTTTCATTATTACCATTTGTATTTCTTTGGAAGAGAGAGAAAAAGAGAGAGACAGACAGACAGACAGAGAACTTTACTTAAAACCAGGCTGAAAACTGCATTCCAAAACACACAAGGAAAACATTCACACACACACACACACACACACACACTCTTAAAATTCAACATGTTCAACATTTGGTAGATAAATTTACCCCCAATGAAATGAAAGTAATAGAATATCTTTAAATGACATAATAACAAAGAGGGTTAATATTTCAGAACAGAGAAGAAACAAATAACACCAATTGTAAAAGAATTTATTATGAACCCAAATGAGCAAATATGAATAAAAAAGATGGACATGCAAAAGAACTAACTATAAATCCTGAAAATGAAAAATATAGCTATTCATTTATTAACTCATTAATTATAATAAATAAATATTGTAAATAAAATAATATATGTTTATTATTGTTAGACATTGTTCTAGACAGTGGGAATAAAATAATGTAAAAAAGAGTAAACATCCTTGCCTTCAGAGAGATTTCATTCTTGTGAGAGACTAACAGCCAATAAGCAAGATAAACAAAATAAATTGGTGGCTCATGCTTGTACTCACAGCACTTTGGGAGGCTGAGGCAAGAGGACTACTTGAGCCCAAGAATATGAGACCCTGTGTCTACAAAAAATTAAAAAATTAGCTAGGCGTGGTGGTGTGCACCTGTAGTCCTAGCGCCTCAGGGAATGAGGTGAGAGGATTGCTTGAGCCTGGGAGGTGGAGGCTGTGGTAAGCCGTGATTGCACCACTGCAGTCCAGCCTGGATGACAGAGTGAGATTCTGAAAAGAAAAAAAAAAAAAAGAAAGAGAGAGAGAGAGAGAGAGAAGGAAGATATATAGATGTTAGGTGGTGGCAAGTCCTAATGACAAAAGAAAGGCACAAAATAGGGATAGAGTTTTTAAGTGTGCCTATGATTAAAATTTTAAAGAGGATGGTCAGGAATGCTCTTAATAACATGATATTTGAATTAAGAAAGGGAAAGAACAAGCCATGTAAACGCCTTGAGGAAAGAATGATCCAGTTATAGGAAACACCCATTGCAAATGCCATAAGGCAGGAGCTTGTCTAATGCTTTTGAGGAATAGCAAGGAAAACAACATGACTGAAATGGTAGGAGGAAGGGGAGATTAAGATGAGGGCCAGATAGTGTAAAGCCTTGTGTGCCACTGTAAGAACTTTGACTTTTACTCTGAGAGAGATGGTAAGCCATTGGAGGGTTTTAGCAGAACAGTGACATGACATGGCTTCTGTTTTATCAGGATCATTGTTGTGTTGGGTATAGATGAAAGGGGGTTAAGGGTAGAAGCAGGGAGATCAGCTAGGAGTCTGTTGCCACAGTCCAAGTGAAAAACAATGGCGGCTCCTACCAGATTGGTAGCAGCGGAAGTCATGAGAACATTTTGGATTTTGATATTCATTCAAGATAGAGATGACAGAAACTGTTGATGAGTTTAAAGTGAGATGTGAAACAAAAAGAAATGAGAGTAACTTACATCTTCTACCTATGTAACTAGAAAATTAGCATGGCTATTTACTGAGTTGGAAAGCATGTGGGAGACTCAGGCTTGTGGAGGAATATCAGGAGCTTTTTCTATTTCATTTATTTATTCATTTATTTGCTTACTTATATTTTTGAGACAGGATCTAAGTCTGTCATCCAGGCTGGAGTGCAGTGACACGATCACAGCTCACTGTCACTTTGAACTCCTGGGCTCAAGGGATTCTTCCAACTCAGCCTCTTAATTAGCTATGACTATAGGCAAAAGCCACCATGCTTGGCTAACTTTTAAACTTTTTGGTAGATATGAGGTCTTTATATTGCCCAGGGTGATCTCCAACTCCTGGCCTCAAGCAATCCTACCACCTTTGCCTTCTAAAGTGCTGGGATTACAGGCATGAGCAGCTGTGTCTGGCTTCAGTTTTCAATTTGAGATACCTATTAAGCATTCTAGAGGAGATGCCCAAGGTGGTAGTTTGATAAACAAATCTGGAATTCAGAAAAGAGGCCAGGATGGAGATACAAATTGTGGAGTAACCAGCATATAACTGTACTTAAAGCCATAAAAAACTGAAAAAAAAACAAAAAAAAACAAAAAAAAACAAAAAAACTGTCACCAACCTAGGATTCTATAACCGGAAATATAATCCTTCCAAATTAAAAGAGAAATACAGACTTCCACAGGTCAACAAAAAATGGGGAGTTCATCAGCAGCAGATCTGTAAGAAATGTTAAAAGAAGTTCTTCAGGGAAAAGGACATATATCAGAAAATCAGATCTACATCGAGCAATGAAGACTGTAGTATAGCAGAAGGAATAAATAAAGGTAAAATAAAATTTTCATTCTTAATTGATCTAAAAGATAACTATTTGTTTAAAGTAATAGTAATAATGTGTTGAGGGATAGTACATATGATTAGGTGAAAGAAAGATGACAGTGTCATATCAGGTAGGAGAGAGGAATTGGGAATAAGTTAAGTTACACTACATGTGAAATGGCATACAATTGGCCCTTTGTATCCATGGATTGAATGAACTGCAGATTTAAAATATTCAGGAAAAGCAATTCCACAAAGTTCCCCAAACCAAAACCTGAATTTGCCACACATCAAGTTCTCCATTCAGTTCACATAAGTGAATTGATGTGTAGCCATTGTATTAGGTATTATGGATAATCTAGAGATTATTTAAAGTATACAGGAGGATGTGCATAGATTATTTGCAAATACTATGCCATTTTATATCAGGGACTAAGCATTCATGGAATTTGGTATCCTTTGATCACCAGGGAGAAACCAATCCTCCATAGTGATCAAGGTCAACATTCACAGTGCTAAATCGTATTGATAGTATGTACCTTGATATGATGTGATAAAAATGGCACTTTATCTGTGTGGTCTTCCTCCCCCAAAACATATAACCCCAGACTACCTGTGCAAAACACATCAGACAAATCCCAGTTGAGGGACACGCTACAAACTACCTGACTAATGCTCCTCAAAACTGTCAAGATCATCAAAAACAAGGAAAGTCTGAGAAATTGTCACAGCCAAGAGGAACCTAAGAACACAGAAGAACTAAATGTACTGCGGTATCCTCAGTGGGATCCTATAGCAACAACAAAAAGACATTAGGTAAAAACTGAGGCAATCTGAATAAAGTATGGACTTTAGTCAATAAAATGTACCAATATTAGGCCGGACGCGGTGGCTCAAGCCTGTAATCCCAGCACTTTGGGAGGCTGAAACGGGTAGATCATGAGGTCAGGAGATCGAGACTATCCTGGCTAACACCGTGAGACCCCGTCTCTACTAAAAAAATACAAAAAACTAGCCGGGCGAGGTAGCAGGCGCCTGTAGTCCCAGCTACTCGGGAGGCTGAGGCAGGAGAATGGCGTAAATCCGGGAGGCGGAGCTTGCAGTGAGCTGAGATCCGGCCACTGCACTCCAGCCTGGGCGACAGAGCGAGACTCTGTCAAAAAAAAAAAAAAAAAAAAAAAAAATGTACCAATATTGGCTCATTAGTTGTGACAAATATCCCATACTAATGTAAGATGTTAATCATAGGGGAAGCTGGGTGTGGAGGTGTATGTGAACTCTTTGTGTTTTCTTTGTAATATTTCTGTAAGTCTAAAACTATTCTAAAAGTAAAAGGTTATTAGAAAGTGAGCTTACTAAATGTTGCATCTGCTGGTGCCTTGATCTTGGACTTCTCAGCCTCCAGAACTGTGGACAGTAATTTTGTTATTTATAAATTATCCAGTCTAAGGTATTTTGTCATAGCAGTCTGAATAGACTGAGACAATGAGTGTAGTAGAAACCCTTAAAATCTGGCTTTAGTTTGAGTTCTGTCTCAGCAACTTATGAAATATCATAAGCTGAACAAATGTATCTCTCTAAGCCTACTTTCTCTTCTTAAAAATGTTTATAAAAATATTTCTGGGAGAATTTTATTATACTAAAAACAATTTATGGGAGGTTAGAATTAGAAATGACAAGAATGGGCATGGTGGCTCACGCCGGTAATCCCAGCACTTTGGGAGGTGAGTGGATCACTTGAGGCCAGGAGTTTGAGACCAACCTGACCAACATGGTGAAACTCCATCTCTAATAAAAATATAAAAATTAGCCAGGTGTGGTGATGCACACCTGTAATCCTAGCTACTTGGGAGGCTGAGGCACGGGAATTGCCTGAACCCGGGAGGCAGAGGTTGCAGTGAGCTGAGATCATGCCACTGCACTCCAGCCTAGGCAACAGAGTGAGACTGTCTCAAAAGAAAAAAAAAGAAAAGAAAAGAAAAAAAAGAATTAGAAATAACATATACGAAAACGGTAAACTTACTGTAGGAACAAATGTAACAGCACAGTTTCACCGAGTTCACCCAGATACCTTAAATACATGTTCCATGGTTCACCAAGTTCACCCAGATATCTTAAATACATGTTCCATGGTAGTTCACTCACATTTTCATAACGCTTTCTAGATAATAGAGTGACTGAACTTGTTGGAGTAAAATACCAATATGAGCATGCTCTTAAATTGCAACTCCAAATGAGAAAAAAAATACATCTTTTATGGATGCAATTGTGGATCTCTAACAGGGCTTCTTCCTTGTGGGATTAATATTAGAAAAATACTGTATAAAACTTCAAAGGAGGAAAGAATTAAAAACTTCTACAGCAGAAAAGATGCAAATTCCCTGAGGACTTGTGCACCTGAATTAGAGATTGTTATCGAAAGCATCCAATAAAAATTTTCCAGGTGAAAAGCAAATAAAATGAAAGACTGTCAATAAGTAAAAATCCATTTACATGGATACGGGCAATACAGGTAGCAGGATTTGGCTAGTGATTCTCTGAAAATGTAAAACATCCTTGGCAATTTGTAGGTCTCATTCAAGCCCAAATCACCCTGAGTTTTGGAAGTAAATGAGTGCAGCTGCCAGCAGGCAAGCTGGTGACTGTGTAACACATTGACAGAGAATCATGCATGTTACAGGACATGATGTTAGGTGGGTTGAACCAAGGACAGATGCTTTGCAACAAACTTTTCACAGTTTAGAAAGGAAATCGTTCATAGGTATAAAAGAAGGCAATTGTAAGATTCTCTGTCATGAAATTTGTGTCTCTAATATTAAAATTTAAAAAAATGTAAAAAAAAGACTGAGCAAGTTTTCTGGTAAATAGGAAAAGTTAGTATTTAGAAAACCATTTCATCAAATTATCTGAAATTTCTATCTCACATCCAGGAATAGAGGTCTCCTTGTCTTCTTTAAAGACAGGTTTGCTTTTACTTACTTACTTGTACATGTTTGCCGAACTCTGTCCCTGTCACTGTATTTCTAACAGTAAATTAACAAGAATGTTGCTATTTGGACTCCATTCTGCCCAAGCCATTTGCTTAGGATGCTACTTCTAAAGTTTCCTTCATTGTCATCAGATGTTCTGTATCTAAGGCAGTGTTTCTCCATCTGGGGTCCTCAGATGCTGGAAGGTGTATTCTTTCAGGTCTGGGGGAACTCTATAAGAATATTGGAGTTTTGAGTTTTTATTTTGATGATAATCAAATGTACTATGCAATTAAAATAGTTTTAAAAGAGAAAAATGGTGGAAGAATTGGATTATAACATAGCGCATGGTAGGCATTATAGGCCAAACTTAAAACAAAATATCTGCGTTGTGGCAATCAGCATTTGTTTGTTTGTTTGTTTGTTTGTTTTTTGAGAAAGAGTCTTGCTCTGTTGCCCAGGCTGGAGTGCAATGGCGTGATCTTGGCTCACTGCAGCCTCCACCTCCTGAGTTCAAGTGATTCTCCTGCCTCAGCCTCCCTAGTAGCTGGGACTACAGGCGCCCGCCACCATGCCCCACTAATTTTTTTTTGTTTTTAGTAGAGACGGGGTTTTGCCATTGTTGGCTAGGCTGGTCTTGAACTCCTGACCTCAGGTGATCCGCCTGCCTCAGCCTCTCAAACTGCTGGGATTACAGGCATGAGCCACCACGCCTGGCCAGCAATTAGCATATTTTCATATTACAAGTTTGCAATGATGTTTCAGCAAAATAACGTCACACTTTAATGTTGTTAATTGAAATTTCATTATTTTTTATTATACTTGATTTATAACAAGATCATAGGCATTAAGAAGTTATACCTAGTTTTATGTTTGCATATTTTAAGTAACATTAATAAACAAGATTATATATCAACCTTTAATGATATAGTTTTCCTTTTAAAAGAGGTCTCTACATACCTAAGCTTGAAAAGTACTAATCTAAATTCTCTTCAACAAGCTGATGTATTTTCCATGAAAGAGCACAATGATAAAGTTAGTCAAAAAGTATGCCTGCTATGGAAGTTTCTCAAAAAAAATTGAAAAGAACTACCATATGAGTCAGCAATCCTACTTTTGTGTATATGTCCAAAAGAATTGAAGTCAAGATCTTGAAGAAATGTCTGTACTCCCATATCCACTGCAGCATTACTCACAGTAGCCAAGATATAGAAACAATTTAAATGTCCTTTGATAGACGAATAGATAAAGAAAATGTGGCACATACATATAATAGAATATTATCCAGCCTTTGAAAAGAGGAAAATATTGCCATTTGTGACAACATGGATAAATTTAAAGGACATTATGTTGAGTGAAATAAGCCAGACACAGAGGGACAAATACTACATGATAATACACATATGGGGAATCCAGAACATTTGAACTTATAGTAGCAGAGAGTAGAATGGTTGGTTCCTGTGGCCGGCGGGAGGGAGAAGGAGAGGTATTGGTCCAAGTGTACAAAGTTTCTGTTATGCAACATGAATAAGTGCTAGAGATCTACTGAGTGACATAGTGATTAGAGTAAACAATACTGTATTACATACTTTAAAATTTGCTAAGAGAGTAAATCTTATGTTAAGTATTCTTATCACACACACAAAGTAATAATCACAAATAAAGAGGGCTGGGGGAACCTTTTGGAAGTGATGGATAAATTTATGGCATATACTGAAGTGATGGTTTAATGGGTGTGTCCACATCTCCACACGCAGGTTTGTGTACCGCTGTTTGTGTAACAATCAGTAAAGTGATTAAAAAAAAAAAAAAGAAAACCTAACTGTCTAGATCCTAAGAAGGGGCTACTTACTGGATAATTTGGTCACGTGACACTGTGATCTATTAAGGGATCCATGTCATAGGGTCTTCACTCCCAGGAGACCCCAGGAGTAAAAAGCCAAAGTAACATTTGGCAGCTCTTTCTAGGTGCCCTGTGGCTCCAGCCCCCTGCCTCCCACATGCAGCATCTTCATCACTTTGGATCTATCTTAATTTTCTGTCTTCCTCGGCTCAGTGGTTTCTGATCTTTTGTATATGAGGTCTTTTCTTCAAGGGAAAAACATTAGACCCCCCTAATCAAAAGATCATTGTACTTTCCATGGAGAAAATATATAATGACAAAAATACCATAAATTCGATAATGCTATTAAATAAATTTTAGAATTTTAATCATAATAGTAGTTGTATGTTTTTAAAAACTGGCCGTATATACATGAATATTTCTCATTCTGCCTCCTGAGAAGGCTTCCTCTACATATGGATGGAAAGACCACTTGAAATAACTCATGACCCAGCAAGGGCCCAAGGCCCACAAGTTGGAATTGCTGTTGTAGCAGTTTACAATGTCAGCATAGAAAACAAATTCCCGGCCGGGCGCGGTGGCTCAAGCCTGTAATCCCAGCACTTTGGGAGGCCGAGATGGGCGGATCACGAGGTCAGGAGATCGAGACCATCCTGGCTAACACGGTGAAACCCCGTCTCTACTAAGAAATACAAAAAATAGCCGGGCGAGGTGGCAGCGCCTGTAGTCCCAGCTACTCGGGAGGCTGAGGCCGGAGAATGGCGTGAACCCGGGAGGCGGAGCTTGCAGTGAGCTGAGATCCGGCCACTGCACTCCAGCCTGGGCGACAGCGCGAGACTCTGTCTCAAAAAAAAAAAAAAAAAAAAAAAAAAAGAAAACAAATTCCCTCCAAGGCAGACAATCACCATGGCACTTCTGGACATCAGTAAGAGCTACAAGAAGGGCAGCACCATCAGATAGTGGGATAATTGACATGGAAATGACTTATGTTAAGTCACCTGAATTGTGCTTACATATATGAGTGTATGTGTGTGTGTATGTACATACATATGTCAGACATATATACTATATATGCTGATATATACGTATACATATATTAGATACATATTATATATCAGATATATACATATGTTAAATTAATACATATAAATATATATGTATATATACACACACATAGATTCTACCATCCGTTTGCAGGCCTGAAGCAGAGAAATTTTTTGGCATGACTTCGGCAGATTTCCTTGTTTGTGAAACAGACACTAAAAGAGAGGACTTTAGGAAGCAGAAAACAAATTATTCATTTTTTAAAACCTCTTCCCCTTCACAATGTTGCTACCTTGTAATGTACAACAAACAAAACTCAGAGTGGTGACACTATTTCCTTAAAAAGAGCTCCTGGTGGTAGAAAATTGGGCAGCCAATTTTAGAGAGTGGTTGAATTCCAGAGTGTTGACTGTTGCCTACTGAAAGAGTAAAAATGTTATCACCTGTTTAAGCACTGCTGACTGATGTACATTCAAAAGCAAATTCAAACAGTTGCACCCACTTTTCAGGCATCAGGGAAACCAGATGAAACTAGTGTCTCAAAGATATGGTATCAATGGAAACTTTTTCTTTCTCTCTCTCTCTCTCTTTTTTTTTTTTTTTTTTTTGCAGTGGAGTAGGAGAGGAAAGGAAGAATTGCATTAAAATGTAATGTTTGTCAATGACTGTGATTAAAAAACAAAAAAGGAGAAGCAGCAGCAGGAAGAAAGGGAAAACTTCCCAGCCCACTGCTAGCTAAGGTGTGCCGCTATCTGAATATATTGGTAATGCGAGGGGCTGATTAGTCTGGAAGGCTGCCTACAGGTTAGCAGGCCTCATTTCAAATCTCTGACAGCAATATGTGCCGTTTCATGCTTCATCCTCATTCCCCATGTTCAACACAAACCGGGGTCACTCTATATATGGAAATCACTGTCTTCAGGGCAAAAAAATTAAAAAAGGTGAGATTGCCGCTTTAACCTCACTGGCCTCAGAAAATATGTTTTAGTCTGATACATTATACTAGTAGGAATTATTTATCAAGAAGATACAAGCTTGATATTTCAGAAATAATGAGATGTTCTGGTTTTGCAGCTGAAATTTTATGGTCCACAGAGCATCAGCTATGAATCCAGGGGAATGAAGTAAACTTGCAATGAATGATACACACCGTGCAGCCAAAGAAAAATGGCTGTGGAAAGGGTAATATGAAAGTTATAACACAGTACAAAGCTTTCTAGAGCTAAAGTTCCTTTGTTGCTATGAGAGGAAATATATTTTAAGGAATGATAAAAAGAATCCATACATAAAAATCTCTCAGACATTTCTTCCCGGTATTTTATTTGGCACAGGACGTATGGGGTGAGAAAACTATAATAAACATTACAGTCAGTCTATGGTTTACGTGAAATATTTAAAAACTCACAGCAAAATAATCTGAAAAGTCCTATGACCTGTCACTGTTGTGGAGCACCCTGACATTAATGTGGCAGCGGGAAGAAGAAAAAAAATGAATAAACATACATGATATTGCTTTCTGGAAATGTAGATTTTGCTTTCATTTTTGTCGACCAAATTGTCGTAGTGATAAAAGGCCATTTGCCTTACATTTCCAGGACTTGAAAAGAATGCCCAGGAAATGCCAGGAAAATACTAACCTAGAAAAGTGACAAGCCACTTTTCGCCACCATACTTTGGTGTGTATCGTCCTTAGCAGGTCCTTCTCCAGCCCACAACTGAATTCTGACCTTTCCCTGTTCTAGATCCACTTCCTAAGATCTTTGAGACCTATCACAGTTCCAACATCACACAAAGTCAGGCTTGGCTGTGCCCCAAGGAGCAGCAATTTGAAATCATCTACTGGTGATTCCAGTCCCCCTTGGGATATTTAGCCAACAAGTCTAATCATGAGGACTCTTCATTAGAGCACACAGCTTTGAAAAGCATGCTTCCCAGTACAGAATATTAGAAAATCAACATCAATAATTTAAAACCCTTTGCAAATATAATTACCCAAAGTGGTAGGCTTAAATCAACCGCCTACAGACCTGTGTGCATTTTCACTGTCAGTCAAGGTCACCAAAAAGCATTCATTAAATACTTGAGGGCAAGAGGTGCTATGTTAGGCTGTGTACTGGGTATCAAGCAAATAGAATAATTTCCGTCCACATTTTCTCTGCTGACAAATGGAGATAGCAACACTTACTTCACAGGGTTGTTCTGAGAATGAAATAAGTTAATACATGCAGAGCACTCAGGATAGGGCCTGGCACATTTTGTGCAATAGGGTAAAAAGCCTTGTTAAGTGTTGTCAGTTTCCTACACTCATAACACATGACAAAGATGGCTCTTTGATGCCAATATCTATTATTGCTTAGTAATAGAATACCTGATTTTCAATCAGCCACGTGGCCATATGGAATCAGGACTATTTTTCCCAGCTTCCTTTGCAGCTAGGTATGGCCATGTGTGGGAACAATAGAAAGTGTTGTGTGAGTTTCCAGGAAGTATTCTTACAGTGTCCCTTACTTCATCCTGTTGTATAAAATGTGGCTGTTATGGCCAGAGCTCAAGCAGCTATTTTGGACCCTCAGCTACATGCCAAGAAAAGCAGAGCATAGGAGGAGCCTGGGACCGAACTGCCTTCCTAGCCCTGGACTTTCCATCTTGGGAGTTCTTTCATATTGGAGAATTACATTTCTATTTGTTTTAAGCTACTATTATTTTAGGTTTGCCTTACCTGCAGCATAACTCAATCCTAAAGGACATATCCCTTTTGAAATTAAATGCCCTCTAAATTTTTTTGTAAGTGGAAAAGAAAGCTTGCTGAAGAGAGTACTGGAGTCCCAGGCATACCTGCTGTGGCAGATATCTCAAGATAAGGTCGTGGCTGAGACAGACACTAATATATAACACATATAGCAAATATTAAAAGGTCAGGTATTTATAAGTCAACAAAAAGCCTTGGGTTTCATTTTCACCTTTCCTCCTTAAAAAAAAAAAAAAAAAAAAAAAGGTGGCCATGGGCCTTGCAAACCACCTGGGAGTGGTCCTAACCCTGGGTACAATGAGTGCCAAGTGGAAAGGGATAGCAGCCTTCTAGAAAAATTGAGACAACTTCCACCCCAGAAAATATTGTTCTTAAATGTATAAAGAGGTAGAAGTCTATGGTTTGTAAATGACCCTTATGCATTTGATTACCACTCAGATACATTTTAATCACAAATTTTTGCTGTGTACTTTGGGTTGCCAGATGATTTTGTTAAAAGAAAAAAACCTTAAGAAATTAAATTGAACCGAGTTAAACTGAGCAAAGAATGATTCACAAATTGGGCAGCCCTCAAACCAGGATAGGTTCAGAGAGACTTCAGTGCAGTGACATGGTGGAAGATTTGTGGATGGAAAAAGAAAAGTGAGTACAGGAAACGGAACCCGGGTACAGAAACAGCTGACTGGTCACAGCTCGGTGTTTGCCTTCTTTGAAGATGGTTTGAACGGTTGGTCACTTTGATTGGCTGAAACTCAGTGATTGGCACAAGAGAAGGTTACAGTCTGTTTACACATCCAGTCGCATTGCAGTTCACTATGTATGGAGAAACCTTTAGGCCGAGCTTAATATATGTAAGGAGGCAGTTTGAGGCTAAACTTTTTACCAGTTTCAATAAATACACCAGACAAACTTAATTTTAAAATGTAAGCATGTTTTCTATTTTATCATATATGATTTATTTTATACTATTGGGATTTTACTGCTGATCAGTTACATATCTTACATTTTACATTTGATCATATCACTTTTTTGAAAATTTTATTTTTTACAAAAATTATATTTTGCTCCCAGCTACAGACATTGTTGGCTGCTTACCCGATATCCATTCCCTTTCCTTCTTTGCAAACTCCAATTTTCTTCAGGATGATAGATTCAGTTAAGTTGAGTAGTATTCAGCTTCCCCAGGCCCATGAAGATAAGGGTGGCCATGTGACACAGTTTTGCCCAATTAGAAGTGAGTGCATGTCTGATGGGAAGGGGCAGGAAATCTTTTGCTTTCCTAAAAAAAGAAGACAGATGTGACTGATTCTGCTTTAGATGTTAACTTGATGGCTGGAGCTGCAGGAGCCATTTGCCAGAGGTGATGGACAGAAGGACAAAAGTCCACAGGCTAGAGAGATGGAGTGGAAAGGCACAAAAAGCCTGGTTTTCTGATACCATCAGTGAGGAGATGAACACTCTCAGTTACCTACCTCCACCTTCTTTTCATGGATAAAAACAGCCCTTTACTTGTTTAAGCCAATGTTAGTTGGGTTTTTGTTACTTGCAGTCAAAGACTGATTCCTAACTGATATAGTCCCAAGCAAATAAAATAAAGAAAAAAAAACCCCAAAACTCCTTTCTTAATTACTCCACACCCAATATGTTCAAAGATGAAATTTTTTAATGATTTTTGTAAAAGATTTTGAACTTACCACATGTATTTCTACTGCCACCCCCTGGATCCATAAACTCAACATAAAGAATTTTTGTTTAAAAAGTTTGATAATATGCAATGAAGAGAAATTGAAGAGGTTCATAAGTGGATGAGGGAACTGAAAAACATTTCTGGATGAAAGGCAGTGAATGGAAGATTATTGACCAAGACACAAAGCAGAGGTGGACGAACAAAGCAAGCCGCATAGATCATGCTGGGCTGAGAAGCACTGCCTGTCTATACCGAGCTCCTAGCCAGCCTTCCTGTGGCCTAACTCTGAAATATGAATCAAGAATCACCAGATATTTGAAGAAAGCCTAACAAACAAAGTTAAGCAAACAGAAAAACTGATCGAGAAAAAAGCGAAGACAATTTTAGGAACAGAAGAAAAAAAACCCTGAGAAACAAATTCTTGGAAAGAAAGTTGAAGTAATATATCATGAAAATGAATAATTAGAGAACTCTTGAAAATGAAACACTTGATTATTTAAATAGAAATATTAATAGGATGCTTGAAGAATATTTGGAAAATAAATAATTGAAGAAAAAACAGAAGAACACAACCCTGAGGCAAGAAATATGAGGCTGGGTGTGGTGGCTCGCGCCTGTAATCCCAGCCCTTTGGGAGGCAAAGGTAGGGGGATCACTTGAGCCCAGGAGTTCAAGACCAGCCTGGGCAATATAGTGAGACCCTGTCTCTACAAAAAATAAAAAATTAGCTAGGCATGGTGGTGCACATCTGTAGTCCCCACTATACCAGAGGCTGACATGAGAGAACTGCTTGAGCCGAGGAGGTTGAGGCTGCAGTGAGCTGTGATCACACCACTGTATTCAGCCTGAGTGAAATCCTATCATGACTGATAATCCTATCTCAAACAACAAAAGAAATAAATACATACAAAAGAAAGAATAAGAACATAGAGAATCAGTTCAGGTGAGACAATAAACAGTTATTAAAAGATGAAAGTGTGGATAATTTGGAAAAGAGAAAATTCACAGAACAGCGACAAAAACATAAAGCAGTTTCCCAGAGTTGAAGGGAGACACAAATCTTCAAACTGAAGGGATTGCTGAGTACCAAATAGGTTGCATAAAAAAATGTCCACACCTACACAATCATTACAAAATTGCAGAATGACATAAAGAATAGCATATATTCAAAACATTTAGTGAGAGAAGAATAGGTCACTTACAAAAGAATTAAACTCTCATCAGACTTCTCATCAGCAATTCTGGATGCTAACAGGCAATGGGCAGTGCCTTCAAAACTCTGAAGAGGAACGCGTTTTCATGGATTTCTATACAGCTAGAGTATTTATCAGTCATGATGGCAATGATAACTCTACTTTCAGATGTATGAAAGATTGTAAAGTTTATTTTTCATATACTCTTCTTTGGGAAATAATTTGATGATATGTTTCCATTAAATGAGGAAGTAAACCCAAAGAGGAAAACATGAGATTCAGGAAACTGTAGATTCAATCCAGAATAGCAAAGAAGGCAAGGTCTAGGAAGACAATTGTGCAAAAAACCTAGAAAATAATCAGTTCAAACGTATGCAAGTGGATAGAACGCTCCCTGTAGGAGGTCTCCAGGAATGAAGGGATTCCTTTGGATGGGCAGAAAAAATTAAGATGCTAGAAGAACATGATGATTTACTAAAGGTACAGAGTGCCTGAGATAAAATGGGGAATAAAAACTACACAGGAGAAAAAAACCAATACAAAGAAAGTGGCGGTCCAAATATAAAGTAAATGGTTCTAATTAGCTGTAGACTTCATGGAAAAAGAATGAAAGGGATTCTAAGTAACAGACAGAATGAGAAAAATGCTGAAAGGTTATTATAGAGGTTATTATAAGGAGGCGCACGACTCTCCCTCAACCAGATAAGAGAGTCCATCAGAATCTCACGGAAAATCAGAAAGCTGTGCAAAGCATGCTGTGGCTCCAAAGCAAACAGAAATGTGACAGAATTTTCCATCACTGTTGGAGTGTAATCAAGATGATTCCCTTGTAACAACACTCATTGAGCGGAATTGGGGACATTACCTTAGATTTATAGAGAAGAAAATATAATATGAAATGTGTTCTATCATGACACTTGAATCTGCAGTAAATAATGTTAATACGCTAACTTAAAAATAACAACAACAAGGCATTGGAGAGAAGAATAAAGGAGCCAGTGTCCTCACTTTACAAAGTTGGGGGTTGAGAAATACTGCAGCCAGTTAACAGACTGAGCAATAGATGTTTAAGCATCTTCGTTAACTTACCAAGGTATACTGATAGAAGTAAAGCATAGTGGTATAAACATATGAAGATGAGGGGTATAAATGAAGCCAAATATCCTTGAGAAATAAAGAAATGGAGGTGATGTGTTTCATTTAGGGATATTGACATAAACACTGAAAGTACTAACATACTGTTTGTAATAGTTATCTCCAGGGAGTTGGCTGTGGATGGGGAGGGTTGGACAAGGAACCATTCTTTCCATTATAAAGTACTATTTGATTTTTTAGTCATACGCATATATTAGTTTTATTTTAATTAAAATCCTTTCCACATAGAAATTTGCCACAGGAGTTGAAACAGATTATCAAATCAATTTAAGTGAACTTAAAGCAATAGATTATTTGCTGTAAAAATATTTTCATTTATTGAGGGTGTTTCCCCAAGGGAAATGAATATTATATCAAAGAAATCAACTCTTCATAAAGAATATTTTTCAATTGCAACAATATCCAACTTTTAATTACTTTATTTTAAAAAGGAGATTTTTCATGGTTGGTTGAAATCAAAGCACTCAGAGTATAATTTGGAGAATTTTCAAAAGGAAACCATTTCTCTAGATATTTGGGCCTCGCATACATGATTGTATACATAATATATACATAATGTTTCAGGGGTAAATCTGTTGACCAAAAGATTGATCTCCTAAAAACCTTTTTTTTTTTTTTTTGAGACAAAATCTCGCTCTTGTCCCCAGGCTGGAGTGCAATGGCACAATCTCGGCTCACTGCAACCTCTGCCTGCCAGGTTCAAGCGATTTTTCTGCCTCAGCCTCCCGAGTAGCTGGGATTACAGGCGCCTGCCACCACGCCCGGCTAATAGTTTTGTATTTTTAGTAGTAACGGGGTTTTACCACATTGGCCAGGCTTGTCTCAAACTCCTGACCTCAGGTGATCCGTGCGCCTCGGCCTCCCAAAGTGCTGGGATTACAGGCATGAGCCACCGTGCCTGGCAGGTCTCCTAAATATCTAAGTAAACCTTTAAGTATCACAGAGCTAAATTCTATTTAAGTAATTATTGTTTTAAGGCAATCAGCCATGTGTGTGAGTTTAAATTTCCAAAAGCTCCTTGCTTTGAAAGAGTGTAGAAAGAGACAGACTTGTCCCTAGAATTATCTTCCCACCAGCTTTCCAACCTTACCACCTGGCAAGCTCCAGTCATGTTTCAGGACTCAACTCACATAATCTTCTCAATGTCACAATCCCTTTGTGTTCTCACTTGTACCCTACACATACATCTGTCACTGCATTGTTTATATGTTTACCCCCACCTGGAAGTAGACAGCAGGTGCTTCATATCCAGCTTTGTATTGTCTAGTGTCTAGTGCAAGGCCTGTCACCAGATAGCAGCCCTATGAATGGTTTTTAGATGAATAGATGAACCCTCTGTCCTGCCCAGATCTGTTTTTGGTTTGTTTTGCATATATTAAATGCATCGGTTCATTTAGGAAAAAAAGATTATCAGAAAAGCATATAGAAAATGATACAGATTTTTTTAAGTGGAAAGAAAAGAGAAACATAAAATTGTTGACTATTGGAGTAGCATAGAGACTTATTTTCACACTATACTTCCATTTCCTATTTCCTTCCCTCTGTTATTTTCTTTCTTATCTCCCTCCTAATTCCAAAACAAAGGATCTGAAGTGATGCGCAATACAACATATACAAGTGTAGGTCAGAAGGAGCATTAGTGCTAAGACAATGGTAGCCCACCCAAGAAAGATGTTCTTCTGTTTTATAATTATTGATCCCCTATGTACCAGGCAATGTGCTTGGCATCAAGGGTGAAAGAGTGATATGACCCTCATCACAGGGAGATTAGAATATAGTGGAATAAGATTGTTTCTCTAGTTGAACAGTAAATTTGATTCTGAGATTTCAAAAGAGGAAACGCTTTAGGATAAGTTGTTTTCAGTTTGTGTGATAAAATGTTTCAGGAAAAACACTCTTAGACACATACATCAAGATTAAGTGAGAGAATGTATAGGACCTGAAAGTACAAATAAATGTTAGCTATTACATAAGAGACACTAAGTAATGTTTCAGTGGCGACTTTGCTGAGGATACTGAAGTATACATGATGTGGACCCAATGTCTGAGCACAATATAAACCGCCTAGAGCTTTCTACTTTAAGTGTCCATTCAATGGGATTGGTAGAGGCCTAATTCCAGTCCATTGGAGTTTCCTCTCTTTTTCAAGGGCTTAAAATAGAAATTAAGTTTCCAGAGAAAATAAAATTAAATGTATTGCATTCCTATGTTTGTGGACTGAGTCATCCTAATACATGGGGGTAGGGGATAGAGGGCTGTCATGTGGAATTGCTGAGGATCCCTGTGCAGTACTGTGGCTGTCTGCACTGTGGACTGATTACAAACCCTAGGATTAGAGCTGAGTCGTTTGAGCAGTGGTCCTGCGGTGAAGAAGAATTGGAGAGCAGAGATGATGTGGACTCCTGGAACTCACTTTCAGTGAACAGTTTTGAGACTGAATTTGCAAGCAACCAAGGAAGCTTTAACCTCTCTGGTTAGACACAATATAGTCAGTAGAGGAAAAGAATAATGTAAGTGTTAAACCTTGCTAGAGTTTGGTGACAACATTAAATGCACTGATACCAAGGAGTATGTATATCCAGAAATGAGCAATATCAATATAATGGAACTGACTCCATCTTTTGCTTGGCTGCTGACAGATTGCCCAATCTAGGCCAGGCATGGTGGCTCATGCCTGTCATTCCAGCATTTTGGGAGGCCGAGGTGGAAGGATTGCTTGAGCCTAGGAGTTTGAGATCAGCGTGGCCAACATAATGAGAGCCTATCTCTACAAAAAGAAAAAAAAATTAGCCAGATGTGGTAACACAATGCCTGTAGTCTCAACTACTCTGGGGGGCTGAGGTTGCAAAGATCACTTGAGCCCAGGAAGTAGAGGCTGCAGTGAGCTATAATCCTGCCACTGCACTTCAGCCTGGGTGAAGTGCTCAGACAACAACAGTTACAAAAAAGAGCATCTCAATCCTTCTTTCTCTCTGTCTCCCACCTGGGAAAGCTGATAAGAAAGTAGGATTGAACTTTCATTTGGGTGCTGGTAAAAAGTTTAAACCAAATGTGGAATCTTCACCCTGGACCCACTTTCTAACCGCTATGAAAACCTACAGCCAGTCTCTTTTCCTGCTCTCTGTAGAACTCCCAAACCACTATTGGGGCTGAAAGGAAAAAAGAAACAACAACAGCAAAACAAAACTTAATCCAATGGACAAATGAACAACAGAAGATGCAGGGGGGCAGGAGCAAGAAATATACCTAAAAGAAAATATAAAATAAGGTGGCATGAGTAAACCCAAAATATCAGAAATTACAATAAATATGAATGAGTTAAGTTTTTGTTTTAATCAAAAGGAGATTTTAGAGTGAGTTTAAAAAACCATAATTCTTCTCTATGTTATTTATAAGAAATATATCTTTTTAAACACCACACAGAGAAGTTGAAAATAGAAATATACACAGCAAATGGGAAGAAAAATAAAGTGGTATAGCAGTATATCAGACAAAATTGAATTAAGTGCAAAGACACTGAGTGGAACAAAGAGGAACGTTTCATATGTTATACGTACAGTACACCAAAATATGGAATGACCGTCAATCCTTTCTGCACCATACAACATAGCTACAAAACATAAAAAGCAAAAACTGCTAATACACTGGGTAAAAATGACAAATTCATAATCATTATGTGATTTTTCTGAGAAAATCTATTTATGACCTGAATATAAGACCCAGACTTTGTCTTACACGGGGTTTTGGGAAGAATGGAGATGCTAAGGTATTGGTGGATTTTTCCCAAAGTGGGAATGTTCAGGACGTGCTTGCCCTTTATCTGTCGAAGTGTGGATACTCTAGCAAGACTTGCTGATTGGTTGATATGAAATGAGCTGATTAGGGTGAAGCTGTTAGTGTTTGACTGACTTTCTTTTTTTTTTATGTTTTTATTTTTGTTTTTGTTTTCGTTTTCATTTTGAGATGGTGTCTCACTCTGTCACCCAGGCTGGAGTGCAGTGGCATGATCTCGGCTCACTGCAACCTCTGCCTCCCGGGTTCAAGCAATTCTTCTGCCTCAGCCTCACTAGTAGCTGGGATTACAGGCATGTGCCACCACACCTGGCTAATTTGTGTATTTTTAGTAGAGACGAGGTTTCACCATGTTGGCCAGGCTAGTCTTGAACTCCTGACCTCGTGATATGCCCACTTTGGCCTCCCAAAGTGCTGGGATTACAGGTGTGAGCCACCATGCCAGGCCCTTGGCTGACTTTCAGAAGCCACTTTACTGATGCAAAATTGTCAGCAACCAATTAGGACATGTACAAATCCAATTCTTGTATTTATTTGCTTCTCTAGCCGAAGAATAATCAATGCTTTCCTACAAAGAGAGAAACTTTTATTCTCAGAATCCTGCTTTCAAGAAGCCCATAGTATAGTAGTAGGGATAAGACAAGTATACAAGTAACTGTCATACAAAATAAAGCATTCTGTAATGAATGCTGGAATGGAAGTCCAGAGATCTCGGTTTAAATTGCCGCTATGTGACCTTGGGTCAGTCAATGAACACTTCCAGATTTCAGTTTTCAGAAACTGAAATAATAAGCCCTGGTCACTTCACAGTGATGGATGGACATATAATGAATTACTGTAATTTGTAAAAATACTTGGCAAATTGGTACCAAATTTTAAAAAGACATTATCGTTATCCACTGAAATGAGACACAATCAGAAACTTTTTTTTTCTTCTTTTGAGACGGAGTCTTGCTTTTGTCACCCAGGCTGGAGTGCAGTGGTGCAATCTCGGCTCACTGCAACCTCCACCTCCTGGGTTCAAGCCATTCTCCTGCCTCAGCCTCCCGAGTAGCTGAGATTGCAGGCGGCTGCCACCACGCCGGGCTAATGTTTGTATTTTTAGTAGAGACGGGGTTTCACTATGTTGGCCAGGCTAGTCTCGAATTCCTGACCTCAGGTGATCCATCGCCTCAGTCTCTCAAAGTGCTGGGATTACAGGCATGAGTCACCATGCCCATAATCCAATCAGAAACTTTTGAGATTCAGAGCAAAAAAATCATTGCACCCAGAAAATTGGAAAAGGGAAAGTTGGGCTCAGGGAAGAGATCATATTGGTATGAGCCTTGAAAAATGGCCTCATGTTGTAAAGGAGCCCAACACAGACAGAACTAATGTAAAGACTTTCATAGTAAGTGCAAAGGCGTGACGTGGAAAAAAGACAGAATTAACAAATAGTATGGTTTGGTTGAAAGGTAGGAAAATATAAGAGAAGTAATAGGAAACTAAGCTGCAAAAATTATGTGGAACTTAACCTAGAATATTAGACTATAGACTTAGACTTTGCTCAGTAGAAATGTGCAGTCCCTGGAGGGTTTTGAACCAGATTTTTCTAGACATGTGTCTTGGCAAGACAAATCTGATCTGGTAAATGACTGCAGAATAAATTGGAGAGCTGAGGCTGGTGGTAGAGTGGCAGACAGAAGGCTTTGCCAGTAAATCTTAGGAAGGCATCATTGACGCCTTAAGAGAGGTGACATTATGAAAATAGAAGGGGATAGCAACAGAGAGAACAGTGCTAGGGCAGAGCCAGCAGAGTATGATTAAATCTGATGGCAAGAGTCAAGATGAGTCTGAGATTTCAAGCACCAGCAACTACAGAAAAGATACGGGAAGTCAGAAGGAGGAGATGATTTGGAGAAGGTGATGACAGATTTATTTTATTTTATTTTAAAATTTTGGACATGAAACGTTTGGGAGATATGCAGGGACCATGGAACTATCATGTCTAGAGCTTGGGAGTGAGATCCAGCTAGTGTGTGTGTGTGTATGTGTGTGTGGGAGGGAGGGGGATGGGGGGCTGCTTAGGAGTCATCCATACTAAATTGACAGTTGAATAACAGGAATAAATGCTGTGTGAGCAGAGAGCTTAAGACAGAATCTTGGGAACTTACGTTTAGTGGGTAGGAAAAGAAAGTAGAGTCATAAAAATAGAAGGGAGAAACTTTAGGAATGTAAGAGGATACGCAGGAAAGTGTACCTCAGGTAAAATGTAAAAACAATTTAGTTTCAGGAAAGAGTAAGTAAGAAGTCAGTTATGCCAAAGCTGCACTGAGGTAGAGTAATGTGAATTCTTAGAAGACATTGGATTTGAAAAGAAGGCAATCTTCATAAAAGTTTCTAGAGCCCAACTGCACATCTGAAGAGTAGCAAGGAAAAATAAATGTGCAAGTAGGTTATCTTTTAAAGACATGTAGCAGCAATGGTAGAGTTGAAATAGAATGGAAGTGTCAGAAGACAGATTTTTAGAGTTATTAATAAGCAGGCAGAGAGGAAAGGGCAGGGAAAAGGGAGAGATTGAAAATGCTGAAAAGAGAACACAAAATTGATAAAGCAGATTTCCAGAGGGAATAGATGTGTCATGTTCTAAAGGAGAAAAGACACTTCTTCCCCAGAAAAAGAAGAGAATGAAGGAAACGTTTGTGATGGTATAGACAGAAAAGTTGAGGTAGAGATGAGGGAAATTAAGGAAATAGTGACTGAGTGGTCCTAATTTCCTCTGTACAAGGTGAATTCATGTGGAAAGAGTGATAAGGTGAGCGTAAAATTGCACCTTCAGAGAGAAAAAGTCTTGGGTAGGAATGCAATTAGAGGTTTATTAAGAGACACCTCAAAGGGGTTATCAGCCACCAAGCAAGGATAAAATTGAGTTAGCATTTTGTTAACTCCAAATCAGTAAGTAATTTTAAGAGTAGAAGTATTCGTGGTAAGTGACATTACACAGATTGCCTAAATTTATCTAAAAACTTTGGTAGAGGAAGGAATCATTTGCATGAGAGCAGGGGAAGTGACAATATAGGGCTAGAAATAAGCAAAGTGGCCCATTAAAAGGTCAAAGGAAAAGGAGGTTTCAGAAAATGACAAAAAGGAGTGTCTATTGCAGAGACATCATAAGTTAAGCAGGGTATGGATTAGGGGTGAAGTCACTGGATATTTGTCCCCTCCAAATCTCATGTTGAAATGTGATCCCCAACACTGCAGGTGGGGCCCAGTGGGAGGCCTTTGAGTCATGGGGGCGGATTCTTTATGAATGGCTTGGTGCCCTCCCTCCGCATGATAATGTGCGAGTTTTCCCTCTGTTGGTTCACCTGAGAGCTGGGTTAAAGGAGCCTGGCACCTCCTCTCTCTCTCTTGCTATTTCTCCACCATGAAACATGCCTGCTCCCCCTTCACTTTCTGCCATGAGTAAAAGCTTTCTGAGCTTCACCAGAAGCTGAGCAGATGCTAGTGCCGTGCTTGTACAGACTATAGAACCATGAACCACATAAACCTCTTTTCTTTATAAATTACCCAGTCTCAGGTTTTCCTTTATAACATTGCAAAACAGACTGATACACCCAGGGAGGCAGATGTTCTGGCAGAACAGAGAGGAACTGAAGGGCTAGGAAGTGCCTGTAGACAAGATGAAGGAACCAGGTGGCCGTGATGAAGGGGAAAGTCTGAGTTCCAAAGTCTTGGAGATCAAACAAAATGGCATGGATTGAAGTTCTCTGTTGGTAATGCCCTGAGAATCAGAAAATCATGAAGATCTCCATAGGTTAGATGGTGAAACAGCCTTGGTGCCAGTGTATTCGAAAGAAGGGTTCTCAGTGAGAAGGAGGATGTCACCAATGATGGGGAGAGCACAGGACAAAATAAGCATGGGCCGGGGCTGATGGAGATCATCAAGGAGGATGGGACAATGAGTAAAAGATCGGGTTACTGTGGAGAGTAGCCACAGAGAAGACATGGGTGAGCAATGATTTTTTAAAAACCCATGGTTGAACAGCCTCTGGTCAGATGGTAGAGTCCTGCCATGGCTCTCCTACAGGAATCCTTTGTGAACAATTCTATTCCGTTCATAAGGCAATTAGGAAATGAACAGTAGGCATTCATCAGGCACGGTGGCTTCACAGGCTTCACCGAGATTAGATGTTTAAGAATGCCTGCCTCATGTGGCTTCTTGATGTACAGGGTCACTCAGTTAAGCTTCACTTGATTTAAGCTAACTCAGAGGTTTTCTGCCTTTGCTGAAAGGACAATGCCCTGAGGAGGCCATACATTAAGCATAATCAATCATTCACACTGACGTGTCCATGGATCTTTGGTAAGACACAATGGAGATAAGGCAGGAGAACACTGAGCATCAAAGGATAGAGGGCACAAATGCCTCCAAGGAGCAAAGGGGAAAGCTGAGGATGTTATCCTTCTAGCCTGGAAGAGCAGACCTTTCAGGGCTTAAACGGCAGGCTTCACAGAACTGCGCAGAGATCCTTGGGATTTCACTTTCATTTGAAGAGTTTGATATCATGTTTGAATACTGGAGTCAGACCTCCTGTGTTTACAATACTGGCTTAAACTGCGGCCACTTTAGATGGTCATAGATGATCTACATCTTTAATTGTATACAGCAGCACCATTCAACAGAAATATAATGCAAATCACATTCGTGAGCCACAGATGCCGTTTTAAATTTTCTGCTAGATAAATTTTGAAAAGCAAAATAAAACAGAGGAAATTAATTTAAATAATATACACTATTTAACCCAGTAAAACCAAATGTCCCCAAAGCCCCTTTTCCTTGGAATGGCCATTTCAACATGTAATCAAATTGTGAAAGTTATTGAGGTATTTCTTCTTTTTCTTTTTTTAACTAAGTCTTTAAAGTGCAGTATGTGTTTTACAGTTACAGTGCCTCTCAGTTTGGTCTAGCCACATTTCAAGTGCTCTGTAGTTGCATATGGCTGATGGCTACCATATTGGACAGCTCAGGTATATCATTTAATATACACCTGTGTCAAAAGCACAGTTCAGATAATATGTGCCTGGCGGAATTAGGAAGGGAAGGGTTGAAGGAAGCCTGAATTTCTCAGGTTGAGAAATTCTTCATGGAATTTAGGATGGAGTTTCAAATTAGGATGGGTGGAAAGGAGGTGAGAATAGGCCATTCCAAGGAAAAAACTCTTTGGGGGCATTGGGAGTGGAGAAAGTAGAAAAAATAGAAAGTTCAACAATCCCACAGTAAAGGGAGCAGAGAGAGTCAAGAGACCATCTAAGTGTCTGATTAGCTGAAAGCAGTGTAATTATTCCCCTCCATCTTTACAGCTGTTAGTTTTTGGGTGAGGCTTCCTCTTGCCCAAATTTACACCATGATCCAGAGTCCTCTCACTTTCCTCCCCACTGTGAATGTAAGCAGCAAGGCTGGGCTGAGCTGAGTGTGTTGATAGAATGTTGATTATCTATAAGTGAGTTTTCATTTTTCAGGTTTGTCCCTCACTCCACAGCTTTCGATCCTGCACCCAGCAGCCTTTTATCAAGGGCTAGAGTGGGGCTGTGGGGAGACGACAGACAAAAAAGGAAAGAAAATGTCCTCACAAAACAAAAACGATATTTTCAAAATTCACTCTGCTGCTTTCAGACTGTTTCCATCAACCCTCTTATTCATTTTGATTTATTTCTATCCGTAAGCAGACTAACGCTTCTCTGTGCTTTTATTGTTCTTCAAGAATAGGCCTTCTATTGGAGGAAAATAATGTCTCTACGACCACCACTTTGCTCAATGCAGATCTTCATTAATCTGCAGTCACAGAACAGGCTTTTAGCAGCGAGCACTTTTGATGGGAATTGAATTTGATATTGCATTATGGTTGCAGGGAGCCTCACAATAGACTGTGTTCTTTTCTGTGTCTGGGCACAATCAGAGAGACCCAATTAAATAATTTGGTGCAATAATGGGGAACAAAAGAGTATGAGGGCTTAAAGTGAGGGCTTCAGCATTTGTATTCTCTCATTTCCGTATCATGTTAATTAATTTGCCTCAAAACCAACAGAAAGAACACAATGTAGAGCAGCAGAGCTCATCTACAACATGTAGACACTTTAAATGCAGATGGTGCACCAAATGGACTCCTAAGAAAAGGGCAGTGGATTCATTTCCTAGGGCTGCCATAACAAAGTCCCTCAAACTGGGAGGCTTAAAACAACAGAAATGTATTCTCTGGCAGTTCCCGAGGCCAGAAGTTTGAAATCAAGGTGTCAGCAGGGCCATGCTTCCTCTGGAAGGTAAAATCCTTCCTTGCCTCTTTCTAGCTCCTGGTGGTGGCCATCCATCCCCAGCTTTCCTTGGCTTGTAGCTGCATCCCTCCAATCTCTGCCTCCATCCTCACCTGGTGTTCTCCCTTCGGGTCTCTGTCTTTAGCTGGTGTTTTCCTCTTCTTATAAGAATACCAGTCATATCGGAGTAGGGCCTACCTTAATCATCTCATCTTAACCTGATTGTATCTACAAGGACTCTATTTCCAAATAAGGTCACATTCACTGGTACCAAAAGTGAGGGATTCAATATATGTTTTTTGGGGACATGAGGCAACCAATAAGGGGCAATCTATGCATTTCCATGTAAAGAATAAAGTTGGTACTCATGCCAATGCTGAATGATCCCTTTGGTCCAGGTGGTAATAGTAGTCACTGCTGCCTGTGCAGTCGAAGAGAGAGCACTCTGAGGTTCTCCGATAGCATTGTTTTTTTTTTTTTTTTTTTTTTTTTTTGAGACAGAGTTTTGCTCTTGTCTCCTAGGCTGGAGTTCAATGGCGTGATCTTGGCTCACTGCAACCTCTGCCTCCCAGGTTCAAACAATTCTCCTGCCTCAGCCTCTGGAGTAGCTGGGATTACAGGTGCCTGCCACCACGCTCAGTTAATTTTTGTATTTTTAGTGGAGACACTGTTTCACCATGTTGGCCAGGCTGGTTTCAAACTCCTGACCTCATGATCCGCCACCCTCGGCCTCCCAAAGTGCTGGGATTACAGGTGTGAGCCACCACACCCGGCCCTCTGATAGCATCTTACAGTCAATAATGTGACTTTATAATAAAACTAGAGATGTGAAAATGAACACAGCAGTCTAAGAGGACAATGACCTAGTCAGACTCAATGTTTATGTAGCTTTAATCAGATACTTTATGTGCACACCAGAATCTTTGACTCTGAATGCTGACTTTGTTCAAGATTGTCTTCAGCACATAAAAATGATCATTATGAGCTGAGTGTGGTGGTTTGCTGTAGTCCTTGCTATTTGGGAGGCTGAGACAGGAGGATCATTTGAGCCCAGGAATTCAAGACCAGTCTGGGCAACATAGTGAGACCCTATCTCTATGAAAAAATTTTGAAAATTAGCCAGGAGTGGTGGCACACACCTCTAGTCTCAGCTACTCGGAAGGCTGAGGCAGGAGGATTGCTTGAGCCCAGGAGTTGGAGGCTGCAGTGAGCTATGATCGTGCCACAGTACTCAGCCTGGGCAACAGAGTGGGATACCGTCTGGGTGGAGGAGTTTGATGTTGATGCACTCATCACCCCCAACTCTGACCCATGGGTACAAAATACCCTATTTCAAACCTTATCCTATATTTCTATAAAGCTTGATGAAAAGATACTCCTAAGAAAGGACAACACTAAAGGGGGCAGACATGGAGTTAGTTATGTTGTGTAGTTATGTCTGTCATCCTACACTAAGCAATACATTAGACAAACTTCTCTCTACCTGTGACCTAAATAAATGGCACATCTTTGTATACTGTGCTCTAGGAGTGCATATTTCTAAACCTTAGCTAAATTCTTGTTCATTACATATGTTGTTAGCAAGAGAGGAATGATAATTAATATTGGAGCCAAATAAATTGACTCACTGGACAGATGGGCAGTAAGGGGTGCCAAGTGGAATTTACCAGATAAACTAGTGGTTTAGAGGTCAAGGGGTCTTGGGCTATGTGAAGTTTCACTTTTCAGGGTGACTCAGTTTTCATTGTTTTATAAAAGAAAAGAGCACCAGGGTGGCCGTGTCATTGGGTTTGGGATGGGGTCTTAGTCCGGTGATTCAGGCACAAGAAACAGCACATTTGGGTCCGGAAGGAGGAAGCGTGGGATTTGGGGGGTGGGCACTGGCTCCTCCTGGGGTCCTGGGAGCTCCGTTTTTCAGGTTACTGCACATGCCATGATTTGAAATTTGGCTTTAGTCCACTTTGAAGTTCAGCTTGTGCCATCAAAGTGCTAGAGCTGGGAGAGGTTTTATAAAAAGCTGAAACAGACTTCAGTGGAAAAACAAAGGATTTGGAGTCAGACCCAGACATGAATTCAGGCTGAGCCACATACTTGCTATGTAACAGGTAACCTGGGCAGGCTACTCAGTAACTCTGAGCCTCAGTTTCTTCATCCGTAAAATGGGATTCACAGCACAATCTGCCATGGGGTCTTCGGAACACTGGGAGATGGAAAGTGTGACGCGCCAAGCAGACTGCAATTACTCCATAAATAGTAGTTCCCAAGTTTGGCCCTTGATATTCATAAGGCCTGAGGGCCAGTTTGCCAGTTCACCAGCTGTCTTGAAGCTGCTAACCTTTTCTTGCTCCTTATAGAGATAGACTTTGTCAGAACAGTGCTACCCAGCAAACATTTTTACATCATGGCACTTACAGGAAATGGTAAGACTTGCGCTGTACCCTGGACCAAGCAGATAGTACGCTCACAGCCTACCGCACCTCCCACCTGGTTGGACCAAGGTCCCACCTGGTTGGACCAAGGGCTAGATCGGTATCTCAGGACCACGTGGTTGTGTTTATCAGTCTCATGGCTCATCATTTGGAGCATGTCCAAACAAACAAATAAGAAACACAGATGCTGGGGCTCCAGGACCAGGGCCTGGCCCAGGTATGGGTATACTTTTGAAGTGCCCCAGGGGATTCTGATGCGTTACCAATTAGCAGTGCCTGCCATAAGGAGACATCTTGAAACTTTGGGCAAGCCGCTATTTTGTAGGAGTCAAATTATTCGGATTCAATAACGTAAATGGAAGACCTGTCCCAGAGATTATTTTTATCTATTTGGTACTTTTAAAGTAATTATTTTTATGGTAAAATATATATAGGATTTATCATTTTAACAAGTTTTAAGTGTACAATTATGGCATTAAATACATTCACAATTTTGTGCAACTATCTACCACCATTTATTCCCAGAACTTTTTCACCATCCCAAGCAGAAGCTCTGTATTCATTCAACAGTAACTCCCCATTCCTCCTTCCTCCCAGCCCCTGGTTGCATCTGACTACTCCAGGTACCTTGCTGTCTTAGTTAGTTCAGGCTGCTATAACAAATTACCATAGACTGTGTGGCTTAAACAGCAGACCTTTATTTCTCATAGTTCTGGAGGCTGGAAGTCTGAGATCAGGGTGCCAGTGTGGGGAGACTCTGGGAGGGCCCTCTTCTGGGCTGTAGACTGCCAGCTTCTTGTGGTATCCTCCCATGGCAGAAAGTGGCAGAGAGAGCTCTCTGGGGTCTCTCATATAAGAACACTAATCCCATTCATGAAGGCTCCACCCTCATGACCTAATTACCTCCCAAAGTTCCCACTTCCAAATACACTTACATTGGGTATTAGGATATCAGCATATGAATTTGAGGCGGCACAGACTTTCAGTCCATAACACTCCCTTCTGTGGCGTCACACAGTATTTGTTCTTTTGCTTCCTGGCTTAGTTCACTTAGCAAAATGTTTTCAAGGTTCCTCTGTGTTGTAGCATGTGTCAGAATTCCATTCCTTTTTAGGGCAGGATAATATTCCTTGTATATAAATACCACGTTTTGCTTATCTGTTCATCTGCCGATGTACATTTGGCTTGTTTCCACCTTTTGACCACTGTAAATAGTGCTGCTGTGAACATGAGTGTACAAGTATCTGTCTGAGTTCTTGCTATCTTTTGAGTACATACTCAGGAGTGAAATTGTCGGATCATATGGTAATTCTATGTTTAATTTTTTGAGGAATTGCCAAACTTTTTTTTTTTTTTTACAGTGAGTGCACCATTTTACATTCCCACCAGCAATGCACGAGAGTTTCAATTTCTACACATCCTTGTCAGCACTTGCTCTTTTCTTTTTCTTTTATTATTTTTTATTTCTTTTGAGATAGGGCCTCATTTTGTCACCCAGGCTGGAGTGCAGTGGTGTGATCATGGTTCACTGCAGCTTCGACTTCCCTGGGCTCAGGTGATCATACCACCTCAGCCCCCAGAGTAGTTGGGACTATAGGTGCAAGCCACCATGTACCACTAATTTTTGTGTGTGCGTGTTTGTTGTTGTTGTTGTTGTCGTTGTTTGTAGAGATGAGTTTTTGTCATGAGTCTCTGGGCAAAGATGAGTCCACATCATAGGGAAGCTTGCAGGCTTGTCTCCGGGAGCCCAGCTGTGAAAGTGATGTGAGTCCCTATTTCTAAGAACCCTATGAGTTGTCATGGTGGTCCTCAGTAATAACTTTTGGTCAGCCAGGCACGATGGCTGACGCTTGTAATCCAGGCACTTTGGGAGGCCAAGGTGGGAGGATTGCTTGAGCCCGGAGTTTGAGCCTGGGCAACAAAGTGCAAACCCCAGGCTGTCCTTGAACTCCTGGGCTCAAGCAATTCTCCTGCCTCAGCCTCCCAAAGAAGGGGTTATAGGTGTGAACCACTGCACCCGGCCTGTTTTCTCTTTTTTATATGTAGCCATCCTAATAGGTGTGAAGTGGTATCTCCTTGTGGTTTTCATTTGTATCTAGTTGGTATTCTTGCCCACAATAATCCTGTGAGAAGGGTATTATTAGCTTATGACTTTAGAGATAAGGAAATGGAGTCAAGGAACCTGTCCAAGGTGGCATAGACGGTGCAGTGGCAGTGCCAGAATGAGAAGCCATGTCACCTGTAGATACATACCAGGTGTCTGTTTTAAGAAATCCTGTGGATGGCCAGGCATGGTGGCACAACCCTGTAATCCCAGCACTTTGGGAGGTTGAGGCAGGTGGATCACGAGGTCAGGAGTTCGAGACCAGCCTGGCCAATATGGTGAAACCCGTCTCTGCTAAAAATACAAAGATTAGCCGGGTGTGGTGGCGGGCACCTGTAGTCCCAGCTACCCTGGAGGCTGAGGCAGGAGAATCCCTTGAACCTGGGAGGCGGAGGTTGCAGTGAGCTGAGATAGCGCCACTGCACTCCAGCCTGGGTGACAGAGCAAGACTCCATCTCAAAAAAAAAAAAAAAAGAAAAAAGAAATCCTGTTAAGTAGACAAGACCCTTTCATCTTGTTTCTAAGTCCAGATGGTCCTAATTTGCTTACACTAAGGTCAGCATGCTTTGCATCAGCCATGGGCCTTACATTTTTGTAGCCTTCCTCAAAATATGGTAGCACCATGGTTTCCATCAGAGTCCAGAATTCTTGCATTTTTCCCACATTTGACCCAAAATTATTATTGTTATTATAATTATTATTATTATTATTGAGACAGAGTCTTGCTCTGTTGCCCAGGCTGGAGTGCAGTGGCGTGAACATGTCTCATTGCAGCCTCAACTTCCTGGGCTCAAGAGATACTCCCACCTGAGCCTCCTGAGTAGCTGGGACAACAGGTGCTCACCACCGCACCCAGCTAATTTTTAAATGTTTCATAAAGATGGGGTCTCACTTTGTTGCCAAGGCTGGTCTTGAAACCCTGGGCTCAAGCGATCCTCCCACCTTGGCCTCCCAAAGTGCCTGGATTACAAGCATCAGCCATTGTGCCTGGCTGACCAAAAATTATTACTGAGGACCACCATGACAGCTCCTAGGGTTCTTAGAAATAGGGATGCACATCACTTTCACGGCTGGGCTCCCAGAGACAAGCCTGCAAGCTTCCCTATGATGTGGACGCGTCTTTGTTCAGAGACTCATAGTTGACTCACTCATAGTTGACTCACTCATAGTTGACTCTTCCAGCCCTGGAGGAGGTGAGGTGATAACAGGTACCCCTTTGTGACCGACACTTCAGTGCTGGACTTTCCTTCCCCTGACCATCATCTTACCTCCCACTGCAAGGGCAGGAAGGGGAGAGCTTGGAGGAAAGGACAGTTGCCATCAGGCTGCTCCTCTGAGTTCCCCAGGACAGAATCTGTCGGGCACTTTGCTTTCCTACCACCTGCATGGAGGGATGAATGCATTCATGGGTAAATTCTTTGCAGTCGAAAGTATTGGATAATAAAATACCTGTCTACTTTGTATTTTCACATTTTGAAAAATATACAAACATAACGAAAGTTACTTTGAAGTCCATTAGCAAAAGAAGATTTAATAAGGCAAGATGACTCCTGTGGAAAATCCTGCCTTAGCTTGTGTGCGTGGCAGAAGAGAAGTTCTTCTGATTCCAAAGTGATGCTGATGTTGGAGTGGAGAGAGAAATTGCCCCTTACCAATTGGTTGTACAGTCGTTCTGATGGGTTAGGAGTGGGCTCCGGTACAATACTGTGCTGTAGGATATGGAGTGAAGTCAGAGAGCTTCACAGATACAGAGCATTACTGATTCTTGATCCTGAGATTTCCAGGGTAGAAAAAAAATCATTTTAAAAGATCCATTTTCTCCACATCCTCTCCAGCACCTGTTGTTTCCTGACTTTTTAATGATCGCCATTCTAACTGGTGTGAGATGGTATCTCATTGTGGTTTTGATTTGCATTTCTCTGATGGCCAGTGATGATGAGCATTTTTTCATATGTCTGTTGGCTGTATGAATGTCTTCTTTTGAGAAATGTCTGTTCATATCCTTTGCCCACTTTTTGATGGGGTTGTTTGTTTTTTTCTTGTAAATTTGTTTGAGTTCTTTGGAGGTTCTGGATATTAGCCCTTTGTCAGATGAGTAGATTGCAAAAATTTTCTCCCATTCTGTAGGTTGCCTGTTCACTCTGATGGTAGTTTCTTTTGCTGTGCAGAAGCTCTTTAGTTTAATGAGATCCCATTTGTCAATTTTGGCTTTTGCTGCCGTTGCTTTTGGTGTTTTAGACATGAAGTCTTTGCCCATGCCTATGTCCTGAATGGTACTACCTAGGTTTTCCTCTAGGATTTTTATGGTATTAGGTCTAACATTTAAGTCTCTAATCCATCTTGAATTAATTTTCGTATAAGGAGTAAGGAAAGGATCCAGTTTCAGCTTTCTACTGATGGCTAGCCAATTTTCCCAGCACCATTTATTAAATAGGGAATCCTTTCCCCATTTCTTGTTTTTCTCAGGTTTGTCAAAGATCAGATGGCTGGAGATGTGTGGTATTATTTCTGAGGACTCTGTTCTGTTCCATTGGTCTATATCTCTGTTTTGGTACCAGTACCATGCTGTTTTGGTTACTGTAGCCTTGTAGTATAGTTTGAAGTCAGGTAGCGTGATGCCTCCAGCTTTGTTCTTTTGACTTAGGATTGTCTTGGAGATGCGGGCTCTTTTTTGGTTCCATATGAACTTTAAAGCAGTTTTTTCCAATTCTGTGAAGAAACTCATTGGTAGCTTGATGGGGATGGCATTGAATCTATAAATTACCTTGGGCAGTATGGCCATTTTCACGATATTGATTCTTCCTATCCATGAGCATGGTATGTTCTTCCATTTGTTTGTGTCCTCTTTGATTTCACTGAGCAGTGGTTTGTAGTTCTCCTTGAAGAGGTCCTTTACATCCCTTGTAAGTTGGATTCCTAGGTATTTGATTCTCTTTGAAGCAATTGTGAATGGAAGTTCATTCCTGATTTGGCTCTGTGTTTGTCTGTTATTGGTGTATAAGAATGCTTGTGATTTTTGCACATTAATTTTTTATCCTGAGACTTTGCTGAAGTTGCTTATCAGCTTAAGGAGATTTTGGGCTGAGACAATGGGGTTTTCTAAATATACAATCATGTCATCTGCAAACAGGGACAATTTGACTTCTTCTTTTCCTAACTGAATACCCCTGATTTCTTTCTCTTGCCTAATTGCCCTAGCCAGAACTTCCAACACTATGTTGAATAGGAGTGGTGAGAGAGGGCATCCCTGTCTTGTGCCAGTTTTCAAAGGGAATTTTTCCAGTTTTTGCCCATTCCGTATGATATTGGCTGTGGGTTTGTCATAAATAGCTCTTATTATTTTGAGGTACGTTCCATCAATACCGAATTTATTGAGCGTTTTTAGCATGAAGGGCTGTTGAATTTTGTCAAAAGCCTTTTCTGCATCTATTGAGATAATCATGTGGTTCTTGTCTTTGGTTCTGTTTATATGCTGGATTATGTTTATTGATTTGCGAATGTTGAACCAGCCTTGCATCCCAGGGATGAAGCCCACTTGATCATGGTGGATAAGCTTTTTGATGTGTTGTTGAATCCGGTTTGCCAGTATTTTATTGAGGATTTTTGCATCGATGTTCATCAGGGATATTGGTCTAAAATTCTCTTTTTTTGTTGTGTCTCTGCCAGGCTTTGGTATCAGGATGATGTTGGCCTCATAAAATGAGTTAGGGAGGATTCCCTCTTTTTCTATTGATTGGAGAGGATGTGGAGAAATAGGAACACTTTTACACTGTTGGTGGGATTGTAAACTAGTTCAACCATTATGGAAAACAGTATGGCGATTCCTCAAGGATCTAGAACTAGATGTACCATATGACCCAGCCATCCCATTACTGGGGATATACCCAAAGGATTATAAATTATGCTGCTATAAAGACACATGCACACGTATGTTTATTGCAGCACTATTCACAATAGCAAAGACTTGGAATCAACCCAAATGTCCATCAGTGACAGATTGGATTAAGAAAATGTGGCACATATACACCATGGAATACTATGCAGCCATAAAAAAGGATGAGTTTGCGTCCTTTGTAGGGACATGGATGCAGCTGGAAACCATCATTCTTAGCAAACTATCACAAGAACAGAAAACCAAACACCGCATGTTCTCACTCATAGGTGGGAACTGAACAATGAGATCACTTGGACTCAGGAGGGGGAACATCACACACCGGGGCCTATCATGGGGAGGGAGGAGGGGGGAGGGATTGCATTGGGAGTTATACCTGATGTAAATGACGAGTTGATGGGTGCAGCAGACCAACATGGCACAAGTATACATATGTAACAAACCTGCATGTTATGCACATGTACCCTACAACTTAAAGTATAATAATAATAAATAAATTTAAAAAAAAAAAAAAAAAAAAGATCCATTTTTGAGGTGGAAAGGTGGGCAGAAGTTGGTGAGAGAATAGAAGCTAGAAGCAGACCAGGGTAGCTTAGATTCTTCTGCTTTCCTGGGGAGCTGACTTTAAAATCTAAGTGAGATCGAATAATAAGCCTCCTCCCACTTAGAAGACTGCTCCTAACTACCCACTCTCCCTGATGTCTGGGTACCAAGAACATCCATTTCAATGAACAGTTATTTACCTCAGAGACACTATCTTTGAACTTTAAAGAGAAATGATTATCTTGTACCTTAATAGTTCTACCATCATGCTCATTTTGCATAAAGGATGGTCTCAATACCTTACTTTCATTTCAGATGAATTATAGAATAGGAGCCCTTCCTAATCCTCACCTCCAGATGAAATTCAACCAAGCAAGTGTTTTTCAAGGTGCTCAAAACCCGATCATGACCTTGTTCAATTTGGTAAGACCCCCAGGACCACAGCTTTTCGGATGGTGGTTCTATGACATTCTGGTGAATCAGTGGCAAAGGTGGATCTGAAGGCCACTGTTGAGCCTCACTGGCCAAGTTACTGTATCTGACTCAATCAGTTTCTATAGTTTGATGCTACAGATTGGTAACTCTTCTTGCCCATAAACTTGGGGATGGAACAAGCCGTCATTACTTTACCAGGTCATTTGGGAGGATTTGCAAGTGTCTTTTTTAGAGCCATCCATTCTGGTGCTTCTTTGGGCCATAATTGAAATAAACGAGGCATGCTGTTGTTACATTACGTTTCTGATTCCCTCACGAGAGGAAGGAGACAGATGAACACAGAATAAATAATTTGCTCAGGTCTTTATAAGTGCCTACAATAAGTTGATGAAGTGGGTTGGAGGGAGGAGAGAAGAGAGTTGGAAAGGGCAGAAAAGGGAAGGGGAGAGATGGAGGTACAATCTACATTTCCCCATATTCCCAATTAATTCAGCCTAAAAGTATCACTCTTATTCAGCAGCAGTTAAAATAGGCTGTGATGAGAGCATGACAATTTCCAGCTAAACTAGAGGATAATTAGAAATGCCCTGTAGCAGGCAAGTCAGTGCTTCAATTTATTTGCTGTTTATTACCAAGTCCCTGCCCCTTGGGTGTAATGACTGTAAAACCGCGCCGGCAGCTTCCCCGGGTTTGATTTAGTGCCGTAAATGGTGCTCAGAGAGTAGATTAAGCTGGAATGTGATCAAACCTTATTTGCAATCCGATTATACAAACTGCTCCTTGCACTGACCAGATTGAAGTAATTTCCCTATAGAAACGTTACACTCACTTTGGTGTAAAAATGATTAACATTTCCTGACTGTAGGTCAGCCTTTCACTTCCACTATAATCCTTTATCAGGCAATATGCCCACCTTTCTCCTAGGGTTGTCTCGTTCACATCCTGCGTGGTATTTAACCAACACAGAGCATCTCAACCTAATTTTTAAAAATAACAACAACAAACTCTAAGTAGCCTCTCAGGCTGATAGTGACGAATGATTACAATAAATAAACACTCTGGAAGAAGCAGATTAATAGCATATTTTCTTGCGGTTTGATTGTTCAACATTATTGAACTCACTTAATGATCTAATGGAGAACTCTTATGCACCACCAAAGAAATGTCCCTATCCACTTGGAAAGGTCTGTGGAGGTACTTAGAAACAAGTGGCCTTAACCTCAGACGGGTTGATGTATGGGCACCAGTATCCATCACTGAGCCACCATTTAAATCACTTCAAAAAGTATTTAAATACCAACAGCCACTGCTAATCCTTCCTCTTTTAAATAATTATCCACATAGGATGTTTTGGGTTCCCCGATCCCCCAATTCCCTTTACCATCTCAAGATTTCTGGATGTGAAAGCAGTTCTCATACAATTAGCCTCTAGTAATGAAACACAACTAACTCCACGCTGAACACCGAAAGCAAACCCATGGCTCCTCACGTATTTTTGAGGCGACCAAAGAAAATATTTGAGTCTGAAATTAATTATCATAACCTAACTCCAATACCCACAATAACATGTTTTGTTGTAAAACATACTTAAGCCGATTTTTCTTCAGACATTTTCTGCCTTAACCCTTTAAAAACCATACATACTCTGTAAATGTGTTCCCAGCCTTCAGCTAGATAGTTGCGAAATGTTGAGGGAACAGAGGTTAATTCTGCTAGAGTATTTCACTTAGAGTATTTCTAAGTAATTTAAAAAGATGCAGATGGCATGAAACCAAAAGAGCCACATTTAGATATATTCTTTGTATAGCATTTTTTTATGACATGTAAATGGTATAGCAATGACATCTGTGCAGATTGGAAGAGGGAACTACTTTTTGTATTTTCTCCATGCCAGAAAAGACTGTATTTCTCAAGGTCAGGAAGCTTCAGGATAACAAAACCAATGTAATTTTTAGCCGTGTTGCTGATTTTCTTTGGAATTTACAGTCCACAGAATGTGTAGGAAATGACCTGACACACTTGAACTCAAAGCTTCAGAGGCAGAGGTATGCATTCTTTTCTTTCCAGGGATCAGGAAACATTTTGGAGACAGAAAGTACAGTATGGTAGAACTGAACTTGACTCTTCCCAAATGATGTGTGCATTTGTGTGCATACATGATGGGTTTATATTAACAGTTACAAGTCAGCAAATAGATAACAAGAAATATCTTCCTGGTTTTTTGTTTGTTTTTAACCATTTCCTCTTATAGCAAGGATTCGTTAGATAGAAATTAGGTTCTACTAAAAGCCATTATAAAATTCTTGCTTTTTTTTTTTTTTTTTTTTGGTTACAAAAACAACACTCTTAGAAACACTGAGGGGAAAAAAACAGTGAAATTAAAATAAACTGAATGAACGTACTAAGGCTCCACTAAGGAAATAAATTCTGCCTGTAGATTTTAGAAACAACAATGAAAACAAATCAACAAACAGCCCTCACAGCAAGCCACCATCTGTGTCCATTTGCTTTGGGTTCTGACACACAGAACACATGGGAAAGAGAACAGGACAAGCCTGAGCAGCTAGGATCACAACCCTTGTAATGACACCTGCACGTACAAACCTCAGCCCCCTCGGGTGAACAAAGATGCCGGTTGCCTCCTCTAACCGTCATTATTATAAACTAGGATTGTAATCCCAGGTCGCTACGTCAGACTAGTTTTATGTCCAGAAACTCAGCAGAGCAGCAGAGTTGGGCGGCTCTAGGCATCTAGTCTCTCAGGGAGAAACAGAAGATGAGCCCGCCCTGGTGAGCCAGTATCAGCAGACGGTATCTGATGCTTGCCTCTCATTTGGTCCTGTCGTGAGACTTGGACAGATGGGGCTTGCGGAGCAGCCATCCCGCCTGAAATGAGCAGGGGTCCGTTCCCAGGTAGCTTGGCAGGGAACTCAGCAGCTGTACAGGGAACCAGCACAGATGCACAAGAACACAGGTGAGGGAAGGAGAGCTCGCACTCAGACTGCTGGACGGACAGTGTCTCTCTCCTCCCTATTCTCACCTCGCCACCAGCCTTCTCAGCAGCCTTCTTGGAATGGCCAGGTTTTCTTTCTGTGACACTCTCAGTACTTGTAACTTTTGCTAATATGAAAATGTCGGAATAAAGAGGATGCTAATTTGGAAGAGCAGGTAAAGAAAATGAACGTGTATCAAGGAGAATCCAGGGGATGTGATTGCTAACAACTCATTTCAGAGGTGCTCCCAAAATATAGAATGTTTCCTGTACGTTTATTCTTAAATTATCCCACCTTCAGGGAAAAATGCAAGGTTGAGGCAAGATGTGAAATTTATCTCAAATGTGACAGCTCTGAAGCTGTCTTATGAATAATGCTTTGTTGGCACAAATAAAATATTTTCACATTGAATGTAAAGGGCAGAGTCTGTTTCCACTTCTGCCCCAGGTCCCTGAGGTCTTCCTGTTTCATGTTATGCATTTTTACAGAGTGTGCTGACTGGCTAATTTTGTGGTGCCATGTATAAAATAAGAAGCATATGTATTATTTCCAACCTATAAACTCTTGCATTCAAATATCATAAAAATCACTGATTTGGAGGAGGACATACATATTAATAGTGCTTAGTTTTCTGATTTTTCATGCCATCCAACTAAGAAAACAGATCAGAGGTTTCGGTCATTGAAGTGATTTACATATCTCTATTGGCAGATAGCTGCCCCTAATTAAACCTTTAAAACTAATTATTGAATTAAAAGATGAAGTATTTTGAAAACACACAAAATTGTGAGCCATGTTACATAAGTGACAAAATTATAATCAGAGCCCAGTGTCTTTATCCTTCAGATCTATTCTGTATAATCATCAAAATGCTACTTGAGGTGATGGCTATCACTTTTCACAGTGCAGCTCCTCTCTGCCTGCCGTTGAACTTGATGGTGCAGCAGCATTCACTGAACACAGACTTTCACAGGATCCCCCACCGCTCCAAGAGGGACACAGGATTCACCCACCTCACCACCTTTCGATATGTTACGTGACTTTTCAGATAACCCTGGTTTCTCTCTGGTTGCCGCTGATGCCAGACAAACATAAATTGTTTTTGAAGTAGTTTTCAATTATACAGGAAGTTTAGTTTTTATTCCTAGTAGCTTGAGAGTTCCTGACGCTGATTCATTACTGAATAAATGTAGGCAGCCTTGCTGCAAAAAAAAAAAAAAAAAAAAAAAGAAACAAAACAGAGGGAAACGTTTCCTGTCTCTGTCTGTCTCTCTGTCTCTCTGTCTCTCTGTCTCTCTCTCTCTCACTCACTCTCTCTCTCTGTCACTCTCTGTCTCTTCCTCTTCCTTCCTCCTTTCTCTGTTCCCCCTCCCTATCTGGATGCATTATGTTTGCTTTATAAAAAACAAAACAGGCCCACCTATTTTGTGAAATAGCAGACGAAAGGAACAAAGAGGAAAAAGAACAGGAGGACTAGGGAAGTTTGGACAAAAAAGTTTAGTGTCAGAAACTTAGAAAGTGTAAAGACAGGATTCCAGCAGCCGTTTTTACATCCACATTATAGCAACAGCGTGAATGGACCACAGAACACAAACACTTAACTGGTCCAGAAATTCAAACCCACATTTTCTGACTTCCACTGCATAGTACTTGTGACAGAGGCTAGTCAAGCCAACATCACAGGTGTTTTCTCTTGTCTTAAAAACAAAAGAGGCTCTGTGCTACGGAACTTTGTGTAACATGTCATTAAATGTCAGTGGCGCAGAACCACTGAAATTACGCTCGGCTCCTTAAAAATGGAAGGCTTTTCGGGTGTGACTTCACCAATCCTTGCCTTCACATTTAACCTAGATATGCGATGCTGGGTTTGAACTTGAGGTTTTCCATGTGGCTTTTTTTTTTTCCCCCATCTTTCCAGTTTCTGGAATGCTCTGCCCTCCCTTTAACACACTGGGTTGTGCATGTGTATGTTATAAATGTGTTTATGTGTTTAGCTGGAATTCGGTGTCTCTTTTTGATATGTTTGCAGCCATCTCATTTTAATGCTTCTGCAGAAACTTTGTGAATTCATTACAAAGTAATGGCCCTGAATGACTACATTGCTAAACCCCACTCTCATCTGAATGAAAATTTGGTGTCCCTCTGTGGCTTTGACGCCTGCTAGAATGGCATAATAAAAGTACTAGCTGCATCTGTGGTAGGTTTCTATGCAGGTTTTCAAGACCCTCTGGTCATTATTTTACCAATGGGGAAACTGAGGTGTCAAATGTCATGCCAGGAACCATATCCAAACATCATCCTGATTTGCTCTGTTTGTTTAATGTACCTTCTTTAGTAACCAGGAAATTTCAGGACTTCCTGACATTGTGACTAATGGGCTCGTTTGGCAAGCTGGGGCACAATTCAATTTTTGAAGTGAGGTGACAGGCATCAGATGAGGTGGCTCACACAGCATTGGACTTACAATTTAGGAGCTGAATTCATCATAAGCATGGTGCCATCTATTTTGGACTATGTCTTGCATACAGCTTTATGGGAACATTTGTCAGGCAAAAGTGTAATAATGGCAAACTCTAAGCCTTTTATTTTAAATTAGATTGGTGTGATGTGATGCTGATGGGAGTGAGAGTACTGGCCTCATCCTGTGCAGGCTGTGCTGAGGACAGCCTGGTCTGCCACGCTCCTCGAGTAGCATTTTGTGTGTGTATCAGGGTCTCCCTTCTGGGGCACAGCAACAAAGAGAAGTTGCTAAGGACAAGAAGCAGGTGCGGAAATGCATCTCCCATTGGAACAGCCCTGGGCTTACTCCAATGGCTGAGAGAGGTGCTATGGCCAGTCCTCCCAGAGCTCTGCAGCTGCAGTTGGGGGTGGACAGTCTCGAGCTTGTCCTGCGTGATAACGGCTGTGAAAGCCAGCCAACGGCTGCCCAGCAACGCGGAGCTGCAGAAGGCCTGAAAACATCCAGCCTCACCAACATTTCCGCAAAGCGCTTACATAACCCCTTCCTGCCAGCGGCTTCCTCAGGACACAGCAGCAGATTCCCTCTTCCCTGGATCGCCTGGCCAAGAGAACACACGTGCCTCTGCTCGCAGGCCAGCGTTTCATCCACCGGCCCGTATCCCATGAATCTATCCAAACGCTGCAGAACACAGAGAAATGACTACAGAGAATGGGTCCAACTTGACTCATTTTCATGCAGTCAAAAAAGTTGAGAAGGGTTCTTTGGGTTTATCTAAGCGAGCACCCATACTTTTAGAAAGGGAAAACTGGGGCCTGTTAACTTCCAGGGTCAGAAGTCACAATACTTGTTGTGGAAGAAGTGCATCTGGCATCCACATCTCCTGACCTTGTGATGTGTTTATTGCATGCTGGGTTTCCTGATGAAAGCTTAGGACATTAACTCAAAGCATATTTCTTTTCCACTATATGTGGAATCTCTAGAGAACCATATCTCCTACCTCTTAGTCCCTAACACCTAGCAGAGGACCAATTACACTCTGTTGTTTATTCAGTAACAATTTATTGGGCCTGGCATGGTGGCTCACACCTGTAATCCCAGCACTTTAGGAGGCCAAGGTGGGTGGATCAACTGAGGTCAGGAGTTCAAGACCAGTCTGCCCAACATGGTGAAGCCCTGTCTCTACTAAAAATACAAAAATTAGCCAGGCATGGTGGCGGACGCCTGTAATCCCAACTACTCAGGAGGCTGAGGCAGAAGAATCACTTGAACCCAGAAGGCAGAGGTTGCAGTGAGCTGAGATAGCGCCATTACACTCCAGCCTGGGCAGCAAGAGCAAAACTTCATCAAAAAAAAAAAAAAAAAGGAAGAAACAATTTATTGAGCCTACCCTAAAGGCTGGACACAGGGTCACCAGGCAGGCAGGGTCACCAGGCAGGCATGGCCTCTGCTCTCCCTGAGCCCACACACTACAATACCCAGAGTATAAGTCATTTTTGAAGGAATGGCTGCAGATTAGTTTTTTAGCTGCCTACAGTATAGGCAAACTACCATATGTTGGTATTGGCTGACCTATTGACAAAATCAAAATAAAATAAGGCTTGAAGTGGAAAACATTTAAATCCCCTAGCTGAAGTAGAATCTGTTCTTAGTTCTTTTTTAGAAATTGATGTTGATGAGCCATCTAGCTAAATGAAACAACAAAAGACGATTGTAACTGGCTTTCAAATGTTTACTATTGCAATAGATTGTTTTTCTAGAATCATGCTGTTTTTCAGTGAGTATGGCATTCCTCTCTACTGAGAGTGGCTAGGATGGTGGGCAATGGTAACAGAAAGGCTTGCTGACAGCTGGGTAAAAGCAATATGGGGTTAAGAATAATAATAATGAACGTGGGGGGACTGGGGAATTGCATGGCCTTAGCTGCATTTGCTAAAGGTTCTGGACTTTGTTTAGTAGTTCCTTTCAAATAATGGCTGTATACAGAGCAAATGAGGTACCTCAATGGATTGCTAGGGATGGGCAAAGTCCCCTTGTCTTCCATCGTGCAGCCTGTCTCCTTTCTCCACCAAGAGCAGCAACTGGTTTGGCAGGAGACCAGTTTGACTGGCTGTGGTTGGAAATGGAGAACAGGGATTGGGCTGTATTTGCAAGTTTGTGTGATAATATAACAGTGTACACTGGCTTTGCACACAGCATATTTTACAAGGAGATGTGTGGTCTCTATGAGATGGGGGTGGGAACATAAAACAGGAAAAGCAGAACCATCCCCAAATCCTATAAACTAGCCAGGGACAGAGCCCGCTGTGCTCATTACATGAGCAGATTCCAAAGGCTTCCAGAAAATTCATTTCTACCTTTTCTAACAGTCTGTTTCAAGATTACTCTTTATTTTCTTGATGGACTTAAAATGGATATGTAGAATTGGCCCAGAAAAAACATTAAGGAGAAGTTTGTCCTACAGAGCTTTCCGACTGGTACTCCACATGCCTGGTCCCCCGACAGGGTCTTTTCTAATTCCAGCTTCCTGTTCTTCCTCCTGCCTGGTGGCAACTGACTGGGCTGAGACATTGTGTTAATGTGTAAGGTAGTAATAACAGAATGCTGACAAATAAATGTGCTACCTCTTTCCTCTGGCCAGCATACATACACCTTGAGAAGATTCTCTGGAGCCAACGTACTCACTAGAAGGAACGATTCCAACGGGGGTGATTTCCAGTACGGTGGCTGGATAACCTTCAAATCACACCCCAAAGAGAGCCGCAAACTCTTCAATGCACAAGGACAACCCTGTATGCAGCAAATTTGTCACTTCAGTGATGGTTGATAACGTGTATATGTGTGTGTGTGTGTGTGTGTGTGTTGGAAGGATAGAATTGATAAAGTTTTGATTGAACAAACCCTGCTTGTTCATAAAAAAGAACGAGATCATGTATTTTGCAGAAACGTGGATGGAGCTGGACACTATATCCTTAGCAAATTAACGCAGGAGCCGAAAACCAAATACCACATGTTCTCACTTATAAGTGGGAGCTAAATGATGAGAATTCATGGACACAAAGAGGGGAACAACAGATGCTAGGGCCTACTTGGGGGTGAAGGGTGAGAGAAGGGAGAGGATCAGAAAAAAAAAAACGAGCGAGTACTAAGCTTAATACCTGGGTGATGAAATAATCTGTACAACAAACCCCTGTGACACAAGTTCACCTGTATAACAAACCTGCACATGTATCCCCGAACCTAAAATACAAGTTAAAAAGCACCCTGCTTGTGAAGTGATCATCTTCTCCAAGGCTTTGATGGGATTGCCATTCCTTTTGGAGCTAGGGAAAGAACCTTCTGGGTCTTCCGCCATATACATATACAATGTTCTAATCACTGTCTACATTGTGGTCCTGCTATGGGCAAGGTGGTTGGAAGAGAAGAGCCTCAGGCATAAGTGGCTATTTCCTCCAGAAAAACAGAGCAGAAGGAGCACCAAACCCTGTTTACTGGGACTTGCTGCCTTACCCAACCTGTTTCTCCACTTAACTACCAGAGTCAGGGCCCTTTGGGGGCTTTGAGCATGGGATGGGGCCAGACGACCCACTGACGTGTAGAGTTGGGGAGTATGTGGTCAGGAAAGCAGCCACCCCTCCTCTCTGTCCACATAGAGTGCCAGAGCCCACTTCTTACTAATCAGACTGTCTGCCATGACATCAAATGCCTTGTGCCCTTTTCCTACAACTTAATACTTTGGTCAGCCACTCTTGGGGAAATAATTCTAAAAGTGGGCTTGCAAGCTTTTCCATTAGAAGTACATTATATGGGTAAGTTACTTAGGAAACTGCAGATTTCTCTTTAGGCTTCTTTTGTTAACTTTCTGAGAAGAAACAGCTTTCTATATTCTCTGTCAGAAATGCAAAAGCAAACGGATTTATGAAGGGAGCATTCTGTGGACAAGTAAATTGCACATGGCAATTTGGGGCAACATTTTCTTGTATTTCTGCTAGTTCTCTGAGTTCTTAGATAAATTGCAGAGCCCTGAAATTATGGGGAAGTAGAAAATAACATGAATCTACTTTTCTCTGTAAGGCTACCACTAGAACTTAAGCAAACCAGTCAAAGATTTCCAGTGAAATATTTAAAAGACTCATTGCAATGCCGTCTAAGAGATGCTAGAGGTCATTGTCCAGGCAAAAAGAATAAAGTCATCTTGTTGTCTTCTCTCTGGAATTACAAATGTTGCAGAAGTATAAGTCTCTCCTTCCGTTTTATCCTTGTTAGGTTAAATTCTGACTAACAAATTTCTTATGAGAATATCATATAATGATGCTCCAATCATTTTCTTAAATAATATCAAAAATATTTCCTAAAGTGTTTTGCCTAATTCAAATAAATAAATTCAAACTTAATAAGCAAAGATTTAAAATGTTAATACTCATTGTTGGTGAAGATACTGTGAATTGGGAACACTTATTAAATACTTATATGTCTATGAATTCATTCAACTTTTTAAAATAGAAAAATCTAGAAATAATACTTATTTTTAAACTTTTCATAAAGCACATGGTCATGCCTTTTGCACTGATATCTCATTTAAGAATCTGTCCTAAGAAAATAATCAAGGGTAACTAAAGGTAATGTTCAATACTATTTATTGTAGCATTATTTTTAACAGTGAAGAAATGGAGAATGTAATTCCCTTTTAGAATCCTATGACTTTCAGAGAAATAAAGCTTCTTCAAATTATTTAGGATAGAAACTTGATTAGAACTATGGTAACCAGGATGATTGTTTAAATGACAGATTTAAACAAGACTCATCCTTCATAGAATCTGATTCAGAAGGATCTTCCTTCTTCTAACTATAATCACTTTCTGTTGTAGTGAGGCTAAGATTTCAGGAAATGATAATCTGAGGTTATTATGATGGGCACTGCTTGTAAAAACAAACAAACAACAACAAAGCAAAACAAAACAAAACAAAAAAGCAAAGGAAAGAAGCACCAGGAACAGATAGTTCAGGAGACAAGAATACCTCTAGCTAAGGGTAACCATGGGAGCCTACTGTCCTTGTGACTCACTTCTCTTTGTCCCTGAGTCTATAGTGACTGTCTTTTCTGAGTCTTTGGTATTCCCTCTGCCTCATGAATTCTGCTCAACTTTTTTGTTTTGTAAACCGAGCCAGATTTTATGCCCTAAGCAAGTGACACAACACCAGAAATGGGAGTCACTGAGATCCACTGGGCTCAGGTGAGTGAGAGCTGTCTCAGTCGAGAGGTCATCTGCTTTGCTTCTCTCAAGTCTAATTGACAGAACTGCAGAGTTCGTTCATCAGAGCTGACTGTGCCAGGTTTTTAGAGCCTACATGTTTCCCAATAAAGAGATCTGTGAACCATTGTTTATCCTCTTTATACTGTTATTAAAGGGTGAAACTGTTAAAATATGCTTTCTGGATCACTCCAGGAAAAACTAGGTTGAGTTTTATAAACTTTTCAGCTTGAGGTTTTACCACAATGAATGTCATATTCTGATGCTAGCATTCAGGTTTTACAGAAAAGTACACAAATCATGTGTGTCCAGCTTGGTGAAGTTTTAGAAAATTGAAACACCCATGTAACCACTAGATTAAAACAAAAAATAGAACGTTACTACAATCTCAGAGTTTCCTTCATGCCCCCCCTCAGTCATTATCCTGCCATTCTGACATCTTCCAGCCTAAATTGGTTTTGCATGTTTTTAAATGAATGTAAATGGAATCATACAATATATACTCTTTTTTGTTGCTAGGCTTATTTCTCTCAGCACTACATTTGTGAGATACATTTATATTGTGATATGTAGCTGTGGTTTATTTTCATTAGTTTATTACACTAATAAACTACAATTTATCCATTTTACTATTGATGCACATTTGGGTTATTTCCAACTTTAGGTTATTTTCAACTTTTTGCATAGTGTTGTTATGGGAATTCTAGACATTATTTTAGTGTACATGGATAAATATTTCCATTGGGTATATTCCTAGGAATAGAATTGCTGAATCATAGACTATATACATGACCAGCTTTAGTAGATATGTCCTAACAATTTTCTAAAGTGGTAAACCAGCTTACTTTTCCCCTAGAAGTGTATGAGAGTTTCAGTTGCTCCACATTCAGAATTCTCAGCTTGAAAACAATTTGTCATTCTGGGATATATATATAGTATCACATTGTGGTTTGAATTTGTATTTCCCTGATGAATGATGAGGTTGAGCACCTTACATATTTAGTTGTTATTTGGTTTTCTTAATTTTGTGATGTGCTTATTCAAGTCTTTTGCCCATTTAAAAAAATTGTGTTGTCTTTTTTTTCTTATAGATTTGTAAGAGTTCTAAATATATTCTGAATATAAGTCTTCTGTCAATTATGTTGATTGCAAATATTTTCTCTCCATTCTTAGGATGGTACCTTCAGATGAACAATAGTTCTTACTTTTAATAAAGCCCAGGTTATTTTTTCCCTTTATGTTCCATTTAAGAAACATCTCTATCCAAAAGTAAGATATTTTTCTATGTTATCTTCTAACAGTTTTATTGCTTTAATTTTCCCATTTCTATCCAAAATCAAGTGGAGTTGAATTGTGTGTAAGGTGTGAGGTAAGAGTGAAGGTTCCATTTTTCCATGTTGATATTCACTTGACTTGAATTATGATATTTCTTGACTTGTTTGCTTTGTGGCTTTTACTGCCAGTTTTCTCTACTTCTCAGACACATTCCTGTGAACTATTTTCCTCTGCTTTGCATTTACACTCCCAACAAGATACTCTTCCTGAGGGTATTAATCACTGCTCCTGGATATAGTGTCTCTTTTGAACAATATTTGTTATCAGGTGGTAGTCTCTCCATAGTTGTGATAAACGCACCATAGAAATGTAATATATAGGGGAAGCTGGATGAGGGGTAGATGGTAATTCTCTGTAGTATCTCTTCAACTTTTCTGTAAATCTAGAGCTAGTCTAAAATTAAAAGTTCATTAAAGAAATTCTGCTTCTCTAAAAGAAATCAGAAAAATCAAGTTACCATCCAGGTACAAGTTTGTCCTTGATTTTTGTATTCGTTCCTCAGTTAAAAGCCTTGAAGTTGGATATGCATCTATTTTTAAGATTTGTTTTCTTCCTTAGTGAAGAAGACTTATTCACAAAGCAGCAGGTAAATATTCAGTATTTGATTTCTCTACACAGAATCCATGAAGCTAATTTGTGGTCAGCCTTAAGCCACTGGACTCGCAGAATCACCTATTCAGGATGACATTCTCGTTATATTGTGTAATTACCATCATAATATCTATTCAGCAATGGCAATTAAGAAAGCCCATGGGGTTTGATAATAGTAGCACAAACCCAGTAAACTTGGGCTCTTCCTACAGTGGTCTTGGGTTTGAGGTCTACTTCAACCATGGCCTGCAGCTGCCTTATCAAAATGTCATTCTTATCCACGTAGTCCTGGTAATGCTCGGGTTCCTGACACAACTGCTTTCTTCAATAGTGAACAAGGATTTCATTCTGCAGTTTAATATTTATTAAGTCCTTATATTATAGAAAGCACTGGCTCATATCTTAGGTGTCCAATCACAGTGCATGTCCAGGATGGCCAAGACATAAGCTCTCTCAGGATACCACACTGTAATATTATTTTGTTCCATAAGTGTCTAGAATGTACCATGTCTTAAAAACACTTGGTGGGGAGCATCTGTGATGTAGGGGTGGCTGCACCATGCAGTGGAAAAAGAAGGAGCTTCGCAGTTGAACAGATATGGGTTTTAACTCCAGTTCCTGCATTTACTTGACCCTGGGCGAGATACTTAAACCCTCTGAGTCTCAGTTGCCTTATCTAGAAACAAGAGTTCTATTGTCTCCCTGGAGTACTACAGCCTCAATTGAGAGTGAATGTGAGTGCCAGGGACATTCGCAATTTTTCAGTAAGTGGTTTCTTAAGATTATTTCCTGATGGGCCAAGAGCTGTGTTAGAGGTTTCCACAGATGACTAATATATAAAAAAAAGTAGTGTTCTCTTCAGGGGCTCTCAATTCAGATGACAAAGGCAGTCACGCAAAAGAATAATGATGATTCAGTGTACTCAGTGGAGAGAGCAACCAGCTTCGAACGGCTTCTCAATGCCACCTTGAATTAAGTCACTGTCATTAGAGTGAGTATGACTGTGGGGGGAAACATAGTTAACACATTACGACCCATTAATAATTGAACATGGGTCCAGGTGATTGAGCAAAGAGCCGACATCATAGACTCATGGCCCTGAGGCAATGGTTCAAGATGGGTGTATTAGTCTGCTCTTATGCTGCTAATAAAGACATACCCAAGACTGGGTAATTTATAAAGGAAAGAAGTTTAATGGACTCACAGTTCCACATGGCTGGGGAGGCCTCACAATCATGGTGGAAGGTGAAGGAGGAGCAAAATCACGTCTTACATGGCAGCAGGCAAGAGAGTGCATGAGGGGAACTTCCCTTTATGAAATCGTCAGATCTCATGAGAATCATTCACTATCATGAGAACGTATGGGAAAGACCCAAGGCCATGATTCAGTTACCTCCCACCAAGTCCCTCCCATGACATGTGGGAATTATGGGAGCTACAATTCAAGATGATATTTGGGTGGGGACAGAGCCAAACCATATCACTGGGTGTCCAGTCTAAAGACATATGAACCACACTGCACAAGATGCGTGTCCCAAAGAGGATGCTTCCCCTTGCTTCTGCCTTGCAAGCACTGAAGGAGAGAAGGAAGAAAGGAGGGTCATGTGTGTGACATTCATTCCTTCCTTTAACAAACATGTGTCCAGCTCCTTCCATGTGCCTGACTCTGAGTTAATGGGTATTCATCCACTATCAATATGCTCATCAGGTCAGAATGTCCTTGCCTTCATGATGCCTATGTTAATAAATAGGCAGATGGTAAGAACTGCTATGAAAATGGCCTAAGATTAAACTGTCCCTGGCCTAAAGATTTTCCAGTATCTAGTTCTCACTGTATAACTGAAAGGATCCTGAGCAAATATTGACTGAATATCTCCTGCTCATGAATCTAGAATGAATATGCTTTGATAATGGTGCCCACTAAATAGATTGGTTGAATCCCCTGAATGAATGGGCCTTCCCCGAAGGCTGTAGAATTTGATGGAAACCGCATCGGACCTAGAGTCCAAAAGGATATTTAACATGCTGCCCATTTGCCATATTAGAGCCAGGCTTCCAAAGCTAAAGCACCATGAAGAGTGGAATAAATCACTGAGATTACTTTACCTTCTCTCAGCACTCTGCTTTTCTCTCTTGTGCCCTCTTTCTGCCTGATCCAAATCGCTTTTGCTTAAATTGCTTGGAAAAATTACCTAACTTTTCCTTTTCCTTTGACTACAGAAATGTGGTCCATCACACTTAGCCAGTTTCTAGAACAATTTGTTCTGTCTGCCCACTCAGTAAGTGGTGGCTGACCAAGTGAAAGTATTCCATATCTGACATCAATGTTTTGGACAACCAAACTCGGGGCTAAAACCCGAGGTCATAATCAACATTTAAGTAAATCATATTTTTTAAAATATGGAAAATAAGTGTCAGTCTGTAAAAGTTAGTTCTGATCAATTATTAGCTACCAGTTATAGTAAATCACCTAAAATTGTATTGCAATAGTATTCTCACATACACACATTAGAATGCAGAAGCAGTGTGTCTTTTCTCAAATTGTTGCTATTACTTTGATCTTTCAGAATATCAACTAGCATTCTACAGCAAATGCATGATACAGATTTTAAAAAGACATTTAATAAGCCACAGTTAAGAGTTTTAATTATATGCAACCAATTGTTAGAGGAAGATCTGGTTTCTTGTCTTTAAGCAAACCAAACCTCAGTTCCCACATCATGATTATGAAGGCCTAGAACCACAAAATTCTGTTATTTCTAATACATGGTGAAAACTAACTTGAGTTCGATAGAATAAAATCTAACAGAGTTAGTTGCATAGAACTGTTCAGTATAGCCAGGTTAAGTTTGTGATGGGAATAATTATTTTAACTATTAATTTGTGAAGATGAAACACAAACTATTTAAAAGGTATAAAGAACCTTAACAAGAAGAAACTCTCGGCAATGAGATTGTGCACATAAAAACTAAGATCAATTGTTTCCCCATTACATAATATTTCACTGGTTTCAGGTCAAATGACCAGTGCTATTATGAGTCACCAAAGCAAATATTGTTTTATTACCATGTATGCATAATAACACTCTTAATTACCTTCCTTCCAATGACTTTTAAATTGTTGGTTTTCCTCTAGGTATGGCATGAGTGTGTGACTGTTTCTCCTAGGGTAAGGAGGGATGTAAAAATGTTGTCTAAAACAGAGAGACTCATCAGATATTTCAAACCACTCTGTATTTGTAAGCACATTTATCATATCTTGTGTTAAGTAGTAACGTTTCCTTCAAAGAACTCCAAGGACCAACAAATCTTGTTAAAATAAGTGTGGCCATATTCAAAGAGCTCTTCAGTGAAAGAAAATGACAAACTGTTCTCTATGTCTGATCACCATAAAATAGAAAAAATATGTACTTAGGATTTAGACTTTTAGTAACAGAAAGAATTTCTTGAGTGTGTCAGAAATTGATTAACTTAGCCGGGCGCAGTGGCTCACACCTGTAATCCCAGCACTTTGGGAGGCTGAGGTGGGCGGATCACCTGAGGTCAGGAGTTTGAGACCAGCCTGGCCAACATGGTGAAATCCTGTCTCTACTAAAAATAACAAAATTTAGCCAGGTGTGGTGGCGCAGGTCTGTAGCCCTAGCTACTCAGGAGGGTGAGGCAGGAGAATACCTTGAACGTGTCAGGCGGAGTTTGCAGTGAGCCAAGATCATGCCATTGCACTCCAGCCTCTGTTTCAAAAAGAAAAAGAAAAAGAAATTGGTTAACTTATTTTAATAGAATGAAGGGAGCGAGGTCCTACAAGGATGACATATTAGACAGTAATTGTATAGTGTGTGCGATGGGAGGAATTGGGGACACGTGACAGGAGAGGAGGGTTGCATGGCAGGATGCATCGGTAGAAAGTTCTGGAAGATGTGCATCTGATCCCAAGACATACCTGTCTCACTTTGCTAACCAAAAATGCATTTCAGTTGCCTTCCCTCCTTGGAGAACTACAGGGGTGCACGACAGGGCCCTCAGAGAGCCATGCCTCTGTCGGAAGACTGAGGAGGACAACCAGGACAGCTGCCTTGAGCTCTCCATGTGGCTGCGACACCACATCCATCTGTGGGGTTCAGCGTGAAGGACACTGGCAGAGGCTGCTGGAGGAAGGCGGGTCCTGTTTCACCTGGGCCAGGCCTGCATAGAAGCAGAGAGTAGGAGAGTCCACTTAGCCTGTTTTCTTTTTACAAGTCTCAAAGATATATCAGTGGCTACATTTTAAATTTTTTGTCTGAAAAAAGAAGCATGGTCTTGCTCTGTTTCTGCCTCAGCTGCTTGCGCTGGCCCTGGTCACCCAGACTGGCTGCCTTTACTATTTTGCCGGCACACTTGTTCATAGTTCCATAGTAATGCTCCTGTTCCATAGACATTTCCGCCACTGGGAGACCCTTGAGGACAGTGGTGGGTCTTCCTGTTGTAATGGACAGCTTAGCAGATGTTCTACATGTGTGTGTGCCCATGTGTATACACATATATATAAAAAATGAAGTTGCTGCCTGCCGGTTGTAGTGGCTCACACCTATAATCCCAGCACATTGGGAGGCCGAGGCGGGTGAATCACTTGAGATCAGGAGTTCAAGACCAGCCTGGCTAACATGGAAAAACCCTGTCTCTACAAAAAAAAATAGAAAAATTAGCCAGGCATGGTGGTGCACCCCTGTAGTCTCAGCTACTTGCAAGGTTGAGGCAGAAGAATTGCTGGGACCCAGAAGGTGGGGGTTGCAGTGAGCCAAGATCACAACACTGCACTCCAGCCTGGGTGACAAAGTGAGACTCTGACTCAAATAAATAAATAAATAAATAAATAAAATAAAATGAAGTTGCTGGGACTACAAGCCAATTTTTCTTATCTGTAATGGTGTGATAATGATAATGTGTGTGTATATATGTATATATATAATTTTCTATGAACCAGACACTGGGTGGGTATTTTATGGATATGATCTCATTTATCTCAACCCTGTGAGGGAGGGCACTGTTATTGTTTCGTTTCTTTTGTTTTTTTGAGACAGGGTCACCTAGGCAGGAGTGTAGTAGTGCCATCTCAGTTCACTGTAGCCTCACCTCTCGGGCTCAGGTGATCCTCCTGCCTCAGTTTCCCAAGTAGCTGGGACTACAGGTGTGCACTACCACGCCTGGCTAATTTTTTGTGGTTTTTTTTTTGGTAGAGATGAGGTTTTGCCATGTTGCCCAGGCTGGTCTTGAACTCCTGGGCTCAAGCTATCCTCCTGCCTCTGCCTCCTAAAGTGCTGGGATTGCAGGCACGAGTCACTGTACTTGGCCTATTGTCTCTTTCAGAGGTAGGATGCTGCAACTAGTGGAGGTTGAAGAACTTCTCCAAAGACACACTCATGGGAGGTGGCAGAGCCAAGATTCAAAACACATCAGTGACAGCAAAGAAAGATGCCCCTTGTATCCACTCTGTGATTCCAGCATGCCCCACCTCCCAACAGTGACCTCCAAATCCAATGCTGTGACACTATGGGATGTGACTGTCTCACTTGATCATCAGCTTGATGACTTCCTCTGAGGGGTTGGAAGTGAAGTGAAAATGCCTCGGCCTCCTGTAAAAGGCAGTTTAGGAGAAACACAGCAAGGGGAGGTTGGACCCTGGGATCAGCCTCACTCACCCCCACGCACCTCCTCTGAACATCAGCACGTTTGCGTGGGCACCTACACATGTGCACTCATATCCTGTCCTGTTTCCGAAGGAAACCTAGACAACTTGAGAAGATTCCAAAAATACAACAAAATAAAAGAAAATGTATTTTGATGATTAATAGAAAAAAACAGAAGTTAGGAATGTGGCTAATATAAAAACATTTATTTTAAATTTCTGTGTACTTGCTAACGTGGAACCTAAGTAAGCCTCAAATCCTTCAGTTCCAATATAAAATGGGAACCCTGCCCAGTTATTAATACATGATCCACAGAGTCCATGGTAAAACCAATCAACTCTTACTGATATTAAGACCAGGGGAAAAAATTCTACCTAGGGAAATTGTTTTCTGTGCAGGATGATGGACACTGTCCCCACCAGTAATCTCACAGTAGACACAGCAATGAACCTCATTGGGATCTTTCTTCTAATTCAGTGACTGAATTAGCTGGGCACAGTGTCTTACACCTGTAACCCCAACATTTTAGGAGGCCAAGGCAGGAGAATCCCTTGAGCCCAGGAGCTTGAGATCAGCCTGGGCAACATAGTGAGACACCGTGTCTACAAAATCTAAAAATATAGCTGGGCATGGTGGCATGTGACTATAGTCCCAGATACTCAGGAGGCTGAGGCAGGAGGATCGCTTGAGCCTGGGAAATTGAGGCTGCAGTGAGCTATGATGGTGCTACCACACTCCAGTCTGGTGGACAGAGCAAGACCAGTCTCCAAAAAAAAAAAAAAACAATAAATGAGTTAAAAGCCATTTTCTGCTGTTCACAGTTTAGCCAAGAAAATGCCTACTGGCAGCACCAAGATTCTTATTAGAAAACAACAAAATCACCAAAAAACAAATTTGTTCTAACATTGAAAGTCTGGGCTTCAAATATTTGCTGCCTGCCACCTGATTCTGCACATGATCCTACCCAGCCAGCTTGGCCACCGAGGTCATGGGCTCCCCCAGCCCTCCCACCCGCAGGGATGCAAGAGGCTCTTGGGCCTGCAACAGGCTCCTTCCCTTCTCAGCAGGGGTCTTGTGATGGCATGGGCCACTGTCCACAGAAGAGTGCTCTGTTCTCTGTTTCTTTCTTCTTGTTGCCCTGTCCATAACCAAGAGAGCTGAGAGCTGAGGAGTTTAATGGCCTAACACACCAGCAAAGCCTACAGCAAAGCCTGCAAGACCTCAATTTATTTTGCTTTGCTATCTTCACAACGTTAGCGTATACCGTTCTGCTGTGTGTTTTGTTGGGTTGTGGTTTCTACTTTGGTCTCACTGTCTCCTGTTTCTCAATTTATTTTTCTTCAAAGTTTTGAACGGTGTGCAGCAGGCTTAGAATTTGATGACTGGGGTTAAAGTCCTGCATTTCTCCTTCCACTGCCCTTCTGTGGAACATGGTGGCCTTAACGCCTCACTCCCAGTGGGACTGTGAGTAATAAATGATGTGATGTGGGTAGAAACAACCAGCACAGTCCCTGGCACAGAGTAGGTGCTCAATAAATATACTTAAAAGAACAACTTGGAGAATTAATATTTCTCCTCTCATCTTTACACAGCTGCCAGAGTCCAACATAGTGTATACATAGGGTTGATGTCATTTCATTAGGATATTTGCCAACAAGTTCGGGCTACCAATATGCCTGATGAGAGCTCTAAAGAGAATGAAAATGATTTGCTATAAAATAGTAACTTGGGAAAAAAAAAGAATCTGAGTGTACCTGCCCTTTTTTTGTGGCCTGATTTTCAAACCCTGACTGCACTGGATTGTGATGTCAAGAGAAAGAACAGTTTCACAATTAAAATTATAGCTCAAGTTGCTACCATTAAGTTATTAACTTTTATACTTTAAAATGATAGAATAAATATAGCTTTGAAACTACCTAAACCACAGCACTGTACTTCAAAGGCAAATCTATGGGAAAAGCCACACTGAGGGTAATTTTTATTAGTTTTATAGACCCCAAACTTTTATAAACATTTTTAATAATATAACTTACAAGCCGAAACCAAACAACTAAACACTGTATAAAAGTAGCCCCCTCAGGAACCTATACAACATTGTGTATGTATAAGGATAAGTTCATTTTTAAAAATAAGTGCAACTTACTAATTTCTAAAGGCTGATATTTTCCACTTACCTTCAAATTACAAATAAATTTAAATTTAATTCTTATGTTCTTGGGTAGCAACTGGCTCAACTTTTAACCTTTGAAAACATCATACCTTAATAAAGGCAAATTAGGTTGAAAAAGTTTTATTTTATTAGAATGTGTGTTAACTAAAAATATCGAGTTTCCATTACCTTTTCATTAAAGCAAATATCTTTAATAATATTTTTTTGTTGTAGAAATTACATGCATTCTCCATAGAAAATTCAGAAAATGTGAAGAAGTAGAATTTTCCAAGAATAATTCATAAACTCAGGTGATGAGAGGTACTTAGAGTTTGGGTATATTCTTTTAAAAAGTAATAGTATGGAGAAACTACAAACCACTGCTCAGTGAAATAAAAGAGGACACAAACAAATGGAAGAACATACCATGCTCATGGATAGGAAGAATCAATATCGTGAAAATGGCCATACTGCCCAAGGTAATTTATAGATTCAATGCCATCCCCATCAAGCTACCAATGAGTTTCTTCACAGAATTGGAAAAAACTGCTTTAAAGTTCATATGGAACCAAAAAAGAGCCCGCATCTCCAAGACAATCCTAAGTCAAAAGAACAAAGCTGGAGGCATCACGCTACCTGACTTCAAACTATACTACAAGGCTACAGTAACCAAAACAGCATGGTACTGGTACCAAAACAGAGATATAGACCAATGGAACAGAACAGAGTCCTCAGAAATAATACCACACATCTACAGCCATCTGATCTTTGACAAACCTGAGAAAAACAAGAAATGGGGAAAGGATTCCCTATTTAATAAATGGTGCTGGGAAAATTGGCTAGCCATCAGTAGAAAGCTGAAACTGGATCCTTTCCTTACTCCTTATACGAAAATTAATTCAAGATGGATTAGAGACTTAAATGTTAGACCTAATACCATAAAAATCCTAGAGGAAAACCTAGGTAGTACCATTCAGGACATAGGCATGGGCAAAGACTTCATGTCTAAAACACCAAAAGCAACGGCAGCAAAAGCTAAAATTGACAAATGGGATCTAATTAAACTAAAGAGCTTCTGCACAGCAAAAGAAACTACCATCAGAGTGAACAGGCAACCTACAGAATGGGAGAAAATTTTTGCAATCTACTCATCTGACAAAGGGCTAATATCCAGAACCTACAAAGAACTCCAACAAATTTACAAGAAAAAAACAAACAACCCCATCAAAAAGTGGGCAAAGGATATGAACAGACATTTCTCAAAAGAGGACATTCATACAGCCAACAGACATATGAAAAAATGCTCATCATCACTGGCCATCAGATAAATGCAAATCAAAACCACAATGAGATACCATCTCACACCAGTTAGAATGGCGATCATTAAAAAGTCAGGAAACAACAGGTGCTGGAGAGGATGTGGAGAAATAGGAACACTTTTACACTGTTGGTGGGATTGTAAACTAGTTCAACCATTATGGAAAACAGTATGGCGATTCCTCAAGGATCTAGAACTAGATGTACCATATGACCCAGCCATCCCATTACTGGGGATATACCCAAAGGATTATAAATTATGCTGCTATAAAGACACATGCACACGTATGTTTATTGCAGCACTATTCACAATAGCAAAGACTTGGAATCAACCCAAATGTCCATCAGTGACAGATTGGATTAAGAAAATGTGGCACATATACACCATGGAATACTATGCAGCCATAAAAAAGGATGAGTTTGCGTCCTTTGTAGGGACATGGATGCAGCTGGAAACCATCATTCTTAGCAAACTATCACAAGAACAGAAAACCAAACACCGCATGTTCTCACTCATAGGTGGGAACTGAACAACGAGATCACTTGGACTCAGGAAGGGGAACATCACACACCGGGGCCTATCATGGGGAGGGGGGAGGGGGGAGGGATTGCATTGGGAGTTATACCTGATGTAAATGACGAGTTGATGGGTGCAGCAGACTAACATGGCACAAGTATACATATGTAACAAATCTGCATGTTATGCACATGTACCCTACAACTTAAAGTATAATAATAATAAATAAATTAAAAAAAAAAAAAAAGTAATAGTATGTTAAAATTAATAAGTTTTTTGGCTTTTCTATGAATGCCCCTGACTTGGGCATATAAATACCTGGCTGCCAACATTACTTTTAAACATTTTGTTCATTTTTCTTTTTAAGACTATTTATGTACTTCTCTTGAGTAATTTTTCATGCTTTCAATAGCGTTGCATTTGTCTTCATGTTCTTTACCAACTAACCTTTCTTTCATCAGTTGATGTTTTATTAACAGCTCTTTCTTGTCAAGTCTCTGAATTTTTCAGCATTCTACAAAAGTAGGACACATATCATATAGATTTAGTTGCCATGTTATATCACCTAGTTATGGTAAGAGAATAGTTATTAACACTTAGTGAGCATTTACCTGACACCTTGCAGTATTTTTTTTTTCTTTTTGAGAAAGGGTCTCACTCTGTCGCCCAGGCTAGAATGCAGTGGTATGATCTCGGCTCATTGGAATCTCCAATTTCCAGGTTCAAGTGATTCTCCCACTTCAGCCTCTCGAGCAGGTGGGACTACAGGCAAGTGCCACCACACCTGGCTAATTTTTTGTATTTTTAGTAAAGACGGGGTTGCACCATGTTGACCATGTTGGTCTCAAACTCCTGACCTCCAGTGATCCACCCACCTTTGCCTCCCAAAGTGCTGGGATTACAGGCATGAGCCACCACGTCCAGCCACCTTGCAGTATTTCAATATCATTTAATCTTCTGAACAGATCTTTGAAGGTGGGTGTAACCCTAGTATCCCAATATTACAGATGGGAAAAACTGAAGCTCCAAGAAATTAAGTAACTTACCTATACATTTAGGAATGTATTTTGAAGGTAGACTCAAGAGGACTGCTTGGTGAATTTGATGTGAGATATTTAGGAAAAAAAAAAAAGAGAGAGTTAAGAGTGGCCCCTGATTTTTTTTTTTTTTTAGCTTGAGCCACTGGAAGAATAGAGTTGCTGTTCTTTGAATGAATGTCTGAATGGGGTCAAAATAGGAAGAAAGATAGCAAATTGGAGACATACATGAAGACTTAAAAACTAAAGGGGACAATAGTTCCTTTGTGAGTGAATTAAATGAATAAAATCAAAACATCTTGTCTTGAGTGTTTTGAAGACATGAATAAGATACAGTGAATGGTGCAACAAAAGCCCTCATGTTCTAAACAAACTCTGCAGTTTGTGGGAAATTGTATACAGTGCAGCCAGTAGCATTTCCTTTCAATTGAAAGATAACAAGATTGGTATCTATTCTATGTACTAAGATACTATCAGAATTGCTAACATAAGAAATATCCTTCAGCTTGGTTTGGAGAGATACAAATGATTGACAATTGCAATGATTCCATGTGAGGGCTCCATCCCATTAGAGAAAAAAATATGTATTTGTATTTATGGGAAAAATAGGGAGAAAATAAAGAACTAAAATTGTGGCATTGAGCACTTGGATTCCAAGATGCCTGACATCCCCCAAGGAGGTAGGCTCCATCTCTGTGTCATATGGATAAGCCTCACTAACCTATTCTCAGAGCCGACTTGTTAATCGAATGCCTTGTATTTGATAACTTACTGTCTCCCTTCCATTTCTGTGTAATTATGTTTCTTTCATATTTTATGTTGCAGGATTTTACCTTGTAAATAGCTCTATAATAAATGTTGTAATTAACTTAATAGCACTTCGACCACATTACATTTAAGGGTGTGCCCTCTCTGAGCATCTTTTGGAGCCATGCCAAGGAGCCTCTGTGTAGAAGCAAACTCGTCAGACTCCCCCTAATAGATTACAGTAATGGGAGATGAGAGAGCAAGGAAGAGATGTAACCTTGGAATACAACTCAAAGTGCAGATCACAGATCCAGGGTTCTCTCCAAGACCTACCACCAATAGGCTCAGGAATTATGAAAGGCAAACCAAGGGGTCCCTGGCAAGACAAGGCCATGTCGCCATATTCTCATTGGAACCCGAAGAAGGGGCCCAATGGAAAGTCTGAGATTCCTAAATAAAGCCCCAGGACATCCTCTCTCACCTCCAAGCAGTGGGACAAGAGGTCTCCAGTTTTGTCATGGCTTTCAGAGTCCCTGGGAGAATTTTTCTTTTTCCATCTGTGACAGGAGAAGTCTATGCTGCTGCCTCTGAGGACATGGGGAATGAAGAGGAGTTGAGCGTATTTAGTACTGCTCTCTTAAAAACTTCAGTGCAAAGCTGCAGAGGTTCACAGATAGCACACTAGTAGAGCAGTTTTCCCTTTGGGGCATGTTCTAGAAGGAATTGCTGGAAGGAAATCCTCATGAATGTCCAGATTCAATAGATCTGCCAGACATTTCTCGGGTTTATCTCTCCCACCAGTCACCTCATCATTACTGCGGAATCTGCCCCTTGATAAAATCTGTTTGGTGGGTGATATGTTTTCACCTAAGGAGATATTCTGATTTAAATACACCTCCTCCTGTAAATCACGGTATCTTCATTTTTATGGATTCCATGGTGCCTATTTACAGTCTAAACTTTGAAATAAATTCACACACTTAAGAATGGGCTGTCTAGCATATGAAATCTATTTGGCATAAATGCCACTCATGAAGGAGGGAGGCCGTCCCTGTGGTTTCATTTGATCAAAACTGGAAAATAAGTCTTCTGGGCTCAGTCTTTGCCTTTGGAGGCCTTAAACTTTTAAGATTCCACTTGGTAATCTTGCAGCTGTGATAGGAGGGGTGGTTTGGGCTTCTGCACAGAGAACCAAAGACTTTGAAAACTAATGTCTATCAATGGCCCATTCATTTATCCTTTCGTTCATATACGCATGTGTTCAATAAACAAATATCAAATATTTATTGACTATTCATGGTGCCAGCACCAGGGAGATTAGCAAATATCCTCCACCTCTTGCCCTCAGAAGACTTCCAATATAGCAGAATAGAGAATCTCATGACCTCACCAACTTTTCACACCTATAAAATCAAAATAATATTTATTTGCCAACAAGCAAGAAATATTTTTAGGTGAACAAAATGTGTTGATGCTTCCCACAGCTTCTGAATTCTTCAATTCTGAACTCTGCAACCTTTTTCTGGCCTAAGGTAGATCCTGATATCTGTAGAAGTTGTACAGTCATTAAACTAAATCAGTCAAAGCCAGTTTCAGTGACAAAGATGGTATTAATAAAAACATTACCATATGATTATTAAAACAAGAACCATAAAAGCTAGCCCTCTGGCTTTTAATTTTGTTCATTTACATCACAGCTTGAAATAAATTGTTCAAAGTTAACAATATTGAAAAATTAGTCATGTTGTGCTTTAAATACACTTCTTTAAAAATCTTAACACTAAATGTCCTTGGGTGACAGCACCTGAAAGGAACACCGTACGCCTAGAGAGCCTTTATAAGACATAATAATGCAATAAGCTATATTGGCAAAACTAATCACTTGAAATTGTAAAATGTGCCTACAAGAAGTTAGATCCAATATTCTTTGAGAACCTATTCTTTACGAAAATGGATGCAGTTCATGGTCAAGCTGAAGTTCAGAGTCCCCAAGACACAATTTTAGACAGATTGCCTGCAACCTTGTATTTGTGCATTATGCCCTTTACAATACAGAAGGGTCTATTCCCCTGTAAACTCCTTGAAATATGGGGAGGGCAATATTTAAAATTGTAATGGCTATTTCAACACAAAGTTAATAATTATTATCACAAAAATACAATCGAGGCAGGTTAAGAATGGAAAAAAAGCTAAATTTTTCTACCCTTCCCCATGCCCCCTGATCCCACATCCCTCATTCCAATTCAATAGGATAGCCATTATTAACAGTTCGTGTCCTTTCAGATTTCATTCAATGCAGGAAACATATAACAATGAAAATTAAAATATCCAGGGAGATTAAATAAAGAACATTTCACCCCCTTGGTATTTCATTCCCACTTGCCAAAGGTAGCCACTTCCCTCTTTTATTTCTTCTAGTGGTTACCTCCACATATCTAGCTATTTTCCCTCAACCTTTCTTTCTTGACTTACCAACTTTAAGCTGTATCAATGGACCGAGAACTGAGAGCTTATCTGAATTACTTCTCTCTCCACCTCCTCCCAACCTCACATGTTTATTTTCAGTTCTAGTGGTTGATTTTATCAATTACAAGAATATTCTAAATCCTCTATTTTTTGAGCCGCTAGCTTTAGACTGTGTACCTTGATCTCCTAGCATGTAATTTGAGGAAATTGGAGCCCTCTACCTATCCCTACACTTTTCTGCCTTTCTACCTACAACTTCCATGACTTTTATACTCTGTTCTTTAACAATAATTAAATCTGGTATTTTCTGTAAGTTTATTTTAAATATTGAAAACCAGGGCCACGTACAGTGGTTCATGCCTTTAATCTCAGCACTTTGGGAGGCTCAGGTGGAAAAATTGCTTGGGTCCAGGAGGTCAAGTCTGCAGTGAGCTGTGATCGTGCCACTGAACTCCAGCCTGGGCAACAGAGTGAGACCCTGTCTCGAAAACAGAAAAGAAAAGAAAGAAAAACAATAGCCAACTCTATCATCTTCCATTTCATTGAATTTTTAAATTTCATACTTTATGAAATGTTTAAAGTTATCATACTTTATGACTGTTCCCTGTTCTTTGGGTTTTCCTTTTCAAAGTAGTCAATTTTTAAATTAAATCTATTTTTTCATAAGTTATTGGGGTACAGGTGGTATTTGGTTACATGACTAAGTTCTTTAATGGTGATTTGTGAGATTTTGGTGCACCCGTTACCCGAGCAGTATACACTGCATCATATTTGTAGTCTTTTATCCTTCGCCACCCTCCCACTCTTCCTCCCAAATGCCCACAGTCCACTGTATCATTCTTATGCCTTTGCGTCCTCATAGCTTAGCTGCCACATATCAGTGAGAACATACGATGTTTGGTTTTTCCATTCCTGAGTTACTTTACTTGGAATAATAGTCTTCAATCTCATTCAGGTCGCTGCAAATGCTGCTAATTTGTTCCTTTTTATGGCTGAGTAGAAAAGTATTCCATTGTATATATATATACACCACAGTTTCTTTGTCCACTTGTTGATTGATTGGCATTTGGTTTGGTTCCACGATTTTGCAATTGTGAATTGTGCTGCTATAAATATGCGAGTTTAAGTATCTTTTTCATATGATGATTTCCTTTCCTCTAGGTAGATATCCAGTAGTGGGATTGCTGGATCAAATGGTAGTTCTACTTTTAGTTCTTTAAGGAATCTCCATACTGTTTTTCATAGTGGCTGTACTGGTTGTTCCCTGATCACCACATCCACACCAACATCTGTTTTTTGATTTTTTTTTTTATTATGGCCATTCTTGCAGGAGTAAGGTTATATCATATTTTGATTTGCATTTCCCTAATGATTAGTGATGTTGAGCATTTTTTCATAGATTTTTGGCCACTTGTATACCTTCTTTTGAGAATTGTCTATTCATATCCTTAGCCCACTTTTTGATGGGATTGTTTGTTTTTTTCTTACTGATTTGTTTGAGTTCGTTGTAGATTCTGGATATTCATCCTTTATAAGATGTACAGATTGTGAAGATTTTCCCCCACTCTGTGGGTTGTCTGTTTACTTTGCTGGCTTTTCCTTTTTTTTTGAGACGGAGTCTCAGTGGCCCGGATCTCAGCTCACTCCAAGCTTCGCCTCCCGGGTTCACGCTATTCTCCTGCCTCAGCCTCTCGAGTAGCTGGGACTACAGGCGCCGGCCACCTCACCCAGCTAATTTTTTGTATTTTTTAGTAGAGATGGGGTTTCACTGTGTTAGCCAGGATGGTCTTGATCTCCTGACCTCGTGATCCACCCGTCTCGGCCTCCCAAAGTGCTGGGATTACAGGCTTGAGCCACCGCGCCCGGCCTTTTTTTTTTTTTTTTTTTTGCTGTGCAAAAGGTCTTTAGTTTAATTAAGTCCCAACTATTTATCTTTGTTTTTATTGCATTTGCTTTTGGGTTCTTAGTCATGGAATCCTTGCCTGAGCCAACATCTAGAAGGGTTTTTCCAATGTTATCTTTTAGAATGTTTATAGTTTCAGGTCTTAGATTCAAGTCCTTAATCCATCTTGAGATGATTTTTGTATAATGCGACAGATGAGGATCCAGTTTCATTCTCCTACATGTGGCTAACCAATTATCCCAACACCATTTGTTGAAAAAGGTGCTCTTTCCCCACTTTATGTTTTTGGTTGCTTTGTCCAAGATCAGTTGGCTGTAAGTATTTGGGTTTATTTCTGGGTTCTCTATTCTGTTCCATTGGTCTATGTGCCTATTTTTATACCAGTACCACACTGTTTTGGTGACTATGGCCTTATAGTATAGTTTGAAATCAGGTTTGTGATGCCTCCAGATTCGTTCTTTTTGCTTAGTCTTGCTTTGGCTATGTGGGCTCTTTTGCAGTTCCATATGAATTTAGAATTATTTTTTTTAATTCTGTGAAGAATAATGGTGGTATTTGATAGGGATTGCATTGAATTTGTAGATTGCTTTTGGCAGTGTGGTCATTTTCACAGTATTGATTCTACCCATTCGTGAGAATGGGATGTGTTTCTATTTGTTTGTGTCGTCTATTATTTCTTTCAGTAGTGTTTTGTAGTTTTCCTTGTAGAGGTCCTTCAACTCCTTGGTTAGGTATATTCCTAAGTTTTGTTTGTTTTTGGTTTTTTGATTGTTTGTTTTTGTTTTTGTTTTGTTTTTTGCAGCTACTGTAAAAGGGTTGTTGTAAAAAAAGTTGTTGATTTGATTCTCTGCTTGGTCGCGGTTGACTTATAGAAGAGCTACTGATTTGTGTACATTAATCGTGCATCTGGAAACTTTGCTGAATTTTTTTTATCAGTTCTAGGAGCTTTCTGGGGGAGTCTTTAGGGTTTTCAAGGTAAACAATCATATAGTCAGCAAACAGCGACAGTTTGACTTCCTGTTTACCAATATGGATGCCCTTCATTTCTTTCTCTTGTCTAATTGCTCTGTCTAGGACTTCCAGTACTACGTTGAAGAGGAGTGGTGAGAGTAGGCATCCTTATTTTGTTCCAGTTCTCAGAGGGAATACTTTCAACTTTTCACCATTCAGCATTATATTGGCTATGGGTTTGTCGTAGATGGCTTCAATTACATTGAGTATGTCCCTTGTATGCCAATTTTGCTGAGAGTTTTAATCATAAAGGGATGCTGGATTTTGTCAAATGCTTTTTCTGCATCTATTGAGGAGATCATGTGATTTTTGTTCTTAATTCTGTTTAAGTGGTGTATCACATTTATTGACTTGCATGTGTTAAACCATCCCTGCATCCCTGATATGAAACCCACTTGATCATGGTGGGTTATCTTTTTGATATGTTGTTGGATTTGGTTAACTAGTATTTTGTTAAGGATTTTAGCATCTATGTTCATCAAGGATATTGGTCTGTAGTTTTCTTTATTGGTTATGTGCTTTCCAGGTGTTGGTACTAGGGTGATGCTGGCTTCATAGAATGAATTATGGATGGTGCCTTCTTTCTCTGTTTTGTGAAATACTGTTAAAAGGATTGGTACCAATTCTTCTTTGAATGTCTGGTAGAATTCTGTGAATTTATCTGGTCCTGGACTTTTTTTGTTGGTAATTTTTAGATTACCATTTCAATCTCACTGCTTGTTATTGGTCTGTTCAGGGTATCTAATTGTTCCTGATTTAAGCTAGGAGGGTTGTATTTTTCCAGGAGTTTATTCATCTCTTCTAGGTTTTCTAGTTTATGTGCATAAAGGTATTCATAGTAGCTTTGAATGATCTTTTGTATTTCAGTGGTGTCAGTTGTAATATTTCCTGTTTCTTTTCTTAGTGAAGTTATTTGGATTTTCTCTCTTCTTTTCTTGGTTAATCTTGCTAATGGTCTATCAATTTTATTTATCTTTTCAAAAAGCCAGCTTTTTGTTTCATTTATCTTTTGTATTTTTTGTTTGAATTTCATTTAGTTCTGCTTGGATCTTGGTTATTTCCTTTTTTCTGCTGAGTTTGGGTTTGGTTTATTCTTGTTTCTCTAGTTCCTTGAGGCGTGACCTTAGAATGTCAGTTTGTCCAATTTTTTTTTAAATGAATGCAATATCTTCTCAAAACTCCAAATAGAATTTTTGAAGCCTCTCTTATGTTCACTGCATAAGAGGTTGGTTGTTCTGTTTTTTGGTCTGGTTCCTTCTCTCTGGTGCCACAGTTTATCATTGAATGTCTGGCTGTGTTTTGTTGTGTCTGTGCAGAGACTGCTATCTGTCCGCCAAAATCTGCTCTTCAAGGGTCATGGCTAGACTATTTTCTAGACATGCTTTCAGGTAAGTGTTCTATCCAAGGTAATGAGCCTCTTCTAGGTGTATACTTTTAAGACCATGACCATGACCCCTTCACAATCTCATCCCCTCTTTCTGCAGACTGAAGGGACCCTGGACACCATGGTTGATGATGGCTGAGCTGCTCTCCAGAATGATTTCATGAAAAGAGCCATCTGCTGATTGGATGACTGCTGGATAGGAAAATGGATTTTTACATTTCTTAAGCTACTGAATAATTGTTAGGTATCTTGTTACAGCATCATTTTTTATTATTATTTTGAGACAGGGTCTCGCTGGAGTGCAGTGGTGCAAACACAGCTCACTGCAGCCTAGACATCCTCAGCACAAACGATCCTCCTGCCTCAGCCTCCCATGTAGCTGAAACCACAGTACAGCATCTAAACCTACCTTTGTCATATACGATCCTAATTGAGAAGCTTGTGTGTATGGCTTCTAGATGTGGGTAGTCCTGTTTTCAGGCCTTCTCTTAAAAGACAGCTGACTGTAAAAAATGTGTATGCCTGTAAGGCATGTCGACTTTGTAGTCTGTTGGCAGGGAGCTGGTAAAACATCTCTTTTTTATGCCAAAATAAAGAACTCTTAGCTCAGAGTACCTACAGTCACTCTCTGTTCCCTAGATCTCTCCAACCTATTGTTTCTTTACAGAGCAACACCTGATTTTAATCCGAGACTAAAGATCCTGCCCATACTTGCAGTGGGTAGGGATGGGGGAGAAAGAGCCCATTTGGGTAAGCGTTCCAGAAACTACCCTTCAATGAACCACTTCCGTTTCCACCTATGTGTCACTCACTTCTACTCTATGTTGCCACCCCTATGCTTGGAGCCTCTCTCTGGCTAATCCTGCAAAAGAATGTTCCCATCCCCACTCCTCCTCCAGGAACCAGCACATCCTGTTCTAGGCATCATCCCTCTATATCATTCCTTCTCCTTCCCATCTGCCAGAAACCCATCGGCCTTTCTGCTCCACTGATGCTCCCTTTTCCCCCTCCTCTCAAGCTCACTTACTCCATTTTGTTCTTCTTTGTTGTCATCCGAATGGCATTTTGGTGGACAGGAGAGTAAAAGACTGTTTAGTCCGCCATCTTGGATTAGTGGGCCGTACTCTTTTTTTTTTTTTTTTTTTTTTTGAGATGGAGTCTCCCTCTATAGCCCAGGCTGGCGTGCAGTGGCACGACCTCGGCTCGCTGCAACCTCTGCCTCTGAGTCCCGGATCAAGCAATTCTCCTGCCTTAGCTTCCCGACTAGCTGGGATTACAGGCACACGCCACCATGCCCAGGTAATTTTTGTATTTTTAGTAGAGACGAGGCTTCACAGAACCCATTTTTTGAGATACAGAGACTTTATGAGGAGAAGGAATCAGAATTTCACTCTTCTCACTGAGGTCTTGCGAATTAGTTTTTAAGGAACAAGTTGTTCTCTAATTACACCCATTAGAAAGTGACAGTAAGCAACCACCAAAATGCCCCACGCCCCACTGGCCTGTACGCACAACATGATCATCTCGACAGGAATATCCACGTTCCCATGGCTCTGACCCCTGATGTGACCATGCAGGAAGTCCACTTCCTTGAGGACCACCTCTCTCCAAATATTTCTGCTAACTCGCAAGAGGTATTTTACATGTTTTCTTGAATCAGTATCTTCCTTTCTCTTGTCATAGTAGGGCTCTGACCAAATGAAAACATCCGTGGGCTACTAGAGTTGGAATTCCGCACCTCCTGTGTTAGCCACTGCCTTCCTGGTGCCAGTCAGAGCTGGCATTTTCCTGCCTCCTCACCTGCCAGCCAGGCTGACCTTGCGGAGTTGGAAGGCAAACATTCCTTCTTTCTCTGTTATTCTCTGTTAGGCAAGGTCCCACAGCAAGGTTGCTTTATCCCCAGCATAGAAAGGAATGAAATCAGGCACAGCTCTGTTCTCTAACATGAGCTAACCATGGCACTTCTACTTGAGTACGAGTGACCATCTTGGTGCAGATCCCCTCTGAGATTCACCAACTGACTGATGATGCTCTGACTCTGGCAAGGCTAGTGCTGCTGGGCAGGCTCTTAGGAAGGGAGAAGGCAGACTCTGCTCATTCAGCTCATCTCTGCTGATTGAAGAGGGAGGATAGGATGGCAGGGTGAGAATTTTATCGTGGAAAGCTTGGGCCCAACACACTAAAGGATTTCATGAAGCAATTCTTCCACTTCACATGAACCCCAGTTTGTTCGAGGCAGCAACAGTGCCCAGGAAACTACCGTCCCTGTCCAAGATCCACTGCTCGGTCTGGCTGACTCTGCCCTTCTCCTTCCCTTTGAATAGAAACTTGTTTCTGTCACCTCTCCCTCCTCCAATCCGATCGTGTCACTATGTCTGACCAATAACTCTGGGCAGAACTCAAGTGTCCCCCTCCCCAAAGGAGCCCCCTTCATCCTACATAAATCAGTAAATGAAATAGATTCTGAGAGAAGACGGTGTCACTTTAGGTCACATGCAGGATCCAAGGCTTGAAAGGAGATTCTCTTTTTCCAGACATGACTTAATTGTTCTTCTTGCATATTGGTAATCTGTGTATTACCAATTTTCCCTGACTGTGGGATAATTGAATCAAAAAGCAACTTTTAAATATCAAGAGAGCCCACTAGTAGCCAGACAGAAAGGGCCTCAGTATATGAAATGCTCCCATCTGGGTTTTGAGCAGGGCCATGTCTGGAATCAAGCCCATGCATAAGTGAATGTCCATCTCAGGGTCACTGTTTTCTCTCTGTGGGTGTGAGGGAAGGTGCCAGGTGAACCACCCCCTCTGAGAAGTCAGGGTACCTGCACAACCGAGTGACCACACAGCTGAGGGCCTTAAACAACAGAAATGTATCGTCTCACCATTTTGGAGGCCAGAAATCTAGCATCAAAGTGCGGGCAAGGTTGGTCTCTTCTAAGGGCAGCGAGGGAGAATCTGTTCCATGCCTCTCCCCTTGCTTTTGGTGGGTCAGCTGGCAATTTTTGTTGTCCCATGGCTTGTAGAAGTATCATCTGATCTCCATCTTCATCTTCTCATGGTCTTCTCTCTCTCTTTCTCTCTCTCTCTTTCTGTGTGTGTGTGTCAGTGTGTGTGTGTGCGTGTGTGTGTGTGTGTCTATGTCCAAGTTCTCCCTTTACATAAAGGGGCCAGTCTGACCTCATGGTAACTAATTAAATCTGCAACAACCTGATTTCCAGATGAAGTCAGATTCTGAGGTCCTGGGGGTTAGAACTTCAACATACAAATTGTGGGGTGAGGGGAAACACAATTCAATTCATATTCTTTTCTTGGCTTGGACAAATTATTTTACCTCCCTATACCTTAATTTCTAATATCTACGACCTAGAGTTGCTGCGAGATAAGAGGGCAAGTATAGTGTTCAGCATAGTGAACATTCGGTAAATATTAGCTATTAGGATGAATATGCTTTGGTTTCATTTTCGGTACTTCTTTCAAAGAGTCCCACTTGGTATTGTTTGATTGCAGTTGTGGATATTGTCCATTTCCCTGGGGAGCCTTCTATAGTGACTTTTTATAGTGACAAACTTGTAGTTGCAGGAAAACACACATACTATTATGCTGTCTCCTAATCCAGACTTATCAAATGATATTTGCATTCTATTCCCAATAGAGCTTTGAATAGATAGCTGAGTGACAATAGTAAATCAAAAACTATTTGGTCTTTGGCTAAAGTCCATACATGGAGTAAGTAGATAGGGCTCCAGACTGTGCTTTCACTCAGGCTTTTGAGTTTTCTGGAACTTCTGAGTTTGTGTGCTTTGCTTTGTTTCATTGCGATTTCTTTTCTTTTTTTCCTTTTTTGAAATCCATTCCATGTTCTCACATACAAGAAGTCTGTAATCCAGGCCTGTGCTCTGAATCTATGTGATTCTTTTTGCTGCCTTTGATGAACAGTAAATACATACCCTGTCGATCAGTGAGTGACATCCTCATTCATCGTGAATTTTTCCCCACCTCTTTTTCAGAGGATAAATATATTTGAACACACATCCAGAGTCTTGATACCTAACGTAAAGCAAAGCATTCCAGTGTTTGTTATAAGCCTAATCCACAATGTCTTCCTTCTGCCTGGGAGGAAGACAGCATAAATTGGCATGGCTATTTGACAAATAGGTTTCCAGTCCCGAAACACTCATCTGAAGGGTTTTATAAATCAGTCTGGCATGGAGTTCTGTCTGCCTGTGTGTGTGTTTGTCATTTGTGCTAGAGGAGCAAAGATGAGTCCGGCAGACATAATTTCTTCTACATTTGGAAAGAAGTGAATGGACCCTTTATAAAATAATCTAATGTCAAACTTTCTCAATCTTGGTTTTGGCTGCAAATGTGCATACGGCTAGTAGTTCTTAAGAGCAAAGTTATAAACCAAATTTTAAAATTGAGGTGACATTAGTATGTGCTGGGGCCGGTTCTCTAAAGACATGAAGAGGCTCTGCCAAATTCCCATTTTATTTGAGTTTTCTACACATGGTAAGATTCAGAGATTTCCAGTTAGTTGTCTGCCTGTGTCTTATGGAAAAAAAAATTATTTCTTTCCTTTTTGACTGTTTTTCTTTCTGAATAAATCACACGTGATTTAAAATAAATGTAAAGGAAAATAATTCAAATGGAAAGAAAAGGCAGTGAAAGTAGAGAGGCCTCTGAGACTACGTTTAGTTACATTCACCAGAGACACAGGTTAAAAAGAAGTCACAAGAAAAAAAGATCTGATTTTCAATTTCTTCAAAGACGTTAAAATCTCTTTAATAAGAGTGGGATGAAGTGAGACTAACAAATGGTAATACTTTTTTTTTTTTTTTTGAGACAGTCTTGCTTTGTTGCCTGGGCTGGAGTGCAGTGGCCCAGTCACAGCTCGCTGCAACCTCTTGCTCCTGGGCTCAAGCGATTCTCCCACCTCAGCCTCTCAAGTAGCTGGGACTGTAGACATACACCACCATGCCTGGCTAATATTTTGTATTTTTTATAGCATTGGGGTTTTGCCATGTTGCCCAGGCTGGTCTCAAACTCCTGAGCTCAGGTGATCCTCCAGCCTCGGCCTCCCAAAGTGCTAGGATTATAGGCATTGTAATAGAGTTTTTAAAAATCAAACTCTTCATTCAACATTTTTGCAAGCCGCTGTTTGCTAATGCATTAAAAAGTAGATTTAAGGGACTTCCATCAGTTCTGAAGTGGCTGCTTCTCTAAATTTATGTACTCTCTGGTAAGTGTGGAAAATACAATGAAAACATTAAAAACCTACAGAAAGTCATGGCTTTGGAAACATTTCTGCCATTTTAATATCTGCTTCAAAAGAAGACACGGGAAAGGGTAGTGTTCTAGAGGTAGCTGAGTTATCCAACCTCAATGATTGTGTTCAATGAGTAGAATTAGTAGTCTATTCAATAATATGTGTAGAATAACTGATTTTGATTTTTTCCTATGAACCTCCTAAGAAGGGAGCCTTTCCCTTCTTATTTGTGAAGGTCTGTATTAAATTGAATGGCAGACATTACAGAGAATACTGAATTCATGTGTGTGATAACACAACGTATATCTAAAACTAAGACGTGTGGCTGTTTACTTCCATGGTACAAAATACTTCCCACCTTGCACATTTAGGACATGCTGATGTCAACCAGCCACTGATGGATACCTCCAAATGTGAGGACTGCAGCAACATATCATACAGTTTCACCAGATGTTGACTTCATATCCACTGTTGCCATTATAGATAATGAGCTTTTCCCCATTCGAAAACTTTTATTTAAAAAACACACAATATCCTCCGTAACCTTCAACCACACTGTGCTTACTGAACTAAAGCCTTCTATTTCCTTCTGAATAGAAACGCCTCCTGCCCAGACCTTGTGTAGCTAGGGATTTGAGTGCAATAGACAATTTCAAAGACTGCTCTTTCTACTTAACAATTGGTGCATTAGGCTAAAATGTTCACACAAATGCAGCAGCAACAGAAGGGGTTTGCAATGTAGTGACAAGGTCCTTCTTTCACCTGGATCTGGAGAATGATGAATGAGCATTAGCAGAATATTCTTTTGGCCCTTAGGTTTACCTTGATCTTCTCACAGAATGCAAATTGACATTATATCCACATTTCTATGGTATTTGTTACCGTGGTCATGATGTGAGGGCTTTTTCAATATGAATAGTGTAAAAGGGGAAACATATTACTGCAAAGAGACATTATTGTGCAGGGAATGTATAAACAGATGAGAAGAAAGGAGCGACATGCTCATAATAGAAACTGAAAGCTCCTCATTTTGTCCCAATTGTCTACCCTTCCTTTTTAAACAACCTTCCTTTTTTCTAGCTATCAATACAAAGTTCTTTTTGGTAAAATGAAGTGCATTCATGCTGCCTGAAAGAAGCTTTTAAAGTTGATCTGTGCCCACACAAAAGAGGCAGCGCTGGATCCAACCAGTGGGGGAAGCAAAGTTGGTCAATGTTCATTACTCATGGCTCGACATGCCGGCCCCCATATCATTTTGTAAAGAATCAGATAAACTTTCCTCATGATAAACAACTGAAATAATTTTTCTTAGCTGTCAGCTCCCTTTCTCCTTTTCCCAGCCTGTTCTCATACTCTTCCCCGCTCGTAAAAGCAACCGAGCGCAGCTCTTTGGTCTGATAAATGGGCTCCTTTCAACGGGTGGCAGGCTTCAGGAAAAAGAGATAATCCTGGATAATGTGGACACAGTTTTCATTTCATGTCACCCAATTAAACTGCAATTATCCAGAGTGCAACAGCAGAAAAACTGGAAAGAATGGCCGGAGAATGAGGCACTGAGGCACCCTGGGATTCTTTCTACCACGCACATTAGCCTAGATTTGTTCTGTTCTGATAATAAGGTGCCGGCCTGAGCACTCAGCCACACAAAACCGTGGCCAGACCAGCTGCAACCTGTAGCTGCACCAGAAATGCTCCCACAAATTCGATGAGAAACAGCAGTTCAAGTCACAGTCAGTTTTTTGTTGGGCAATTTGCATTTAAAGTCAAGGTCTGCGTGGCGGTTAACCACCCCCTAAGCCTCTTCAGCACCCGGGTTAGCCTTGCCTTTCCACAGATGGAACCAGGTAGAAATTTCTTATCAGAAAAGAGCAAAATACTTTCTCTGCCATGACAGTTTCAGCACCACATACAATACCAGCCCAAGAACCAATCATTGGACAGTAAGAGAGTGAAGAGAGTGGTGATAACTCTGTTATTACAAACACGTTTAATAAATCATGCAAAGACATATTAGTCTGAAGCCTGAATAGATATAAACATCTCAGTGAACAGCTGGCTCATCAATTGAGAGGCTTTTCCTTCATTTAAATGTGATGATATTCAGCCCTGTAAAGAACTACAATCATGCAATGGGGAGTATCTAAAAGGAGCCATCGTCTTACATTTCTAAATTATGCCGTTTTCAGATTCCCCAGTAGCATAAAACACTGGACTTTTAGTAGAGGAAATGAAAGAAAATGCAAACCTTAAGTGTGAAGCTCTAATGGAAATAATTATAGTCATATCTGTAAACACAGCCAAGAGAAAATTAATAATAGTAAAATTCACTGGAGAAAAAAGAAATAGAATGGAATAAAAATGACCTTTGAGGATGACATTGCCAGAATACAGGAAGATAAAATAAGGCAGGTCCCAAACTCACAAACTCCAAAATAACATTTTCATCACTGATAACATAAATCTTTGGATTTATGAATACCCTCCTAAAATGAACTGTACAACTTTACCAGCTGGTATATTTAGTGATGAATCAACTACTTTAATCTCCTAAAATTATTCTCTGGTGTGCTGTTTGGCCCTATATCTCGTCTTCTTTCCTCTTTTTGAGATGGATCCCATCTTAATCTTTTTGAGAATAGCCATTTACGGCTCCTAAAGGTAGCAAATGAGACAGAAGAGTCACTCAAACTTGGCTTTAACCAGAATAATTTACCCGAGTGTTGCTGTCAACAGGCCCGGAGCTCTGTGACCTCTACCAGGCTCTAGTAGAACAGAGGTTAAAAAAACAAAAAACAAACAAACAAAAACACCATCCTAAAAGACTCTGCCGCTCTGCCTTTTTCCCCAGGTGATATCAGAAGCCCAAGGAGCTATCTTACCCCAGGCCTTTAAACCAGTGTGGAAGAACACACCATTGCAGTCACACAGGAAACATCTTTTAAAAATTGGAGAGATGTTGAGATGAATTTGAAAATGGGTTCATTCTTCAATAATCAAAAATGCAACAATAATGACCGTAATGATGTAACAACACAAGACAACATATACGTGCCTTTCATCTAAGCTCAAAGCACTAGACAAATAATAATCTGGGCTAGGATCTCGTCCTATGCAGCTTTATGGGAGAATCCACACAATTACAATAACATAATGATACTATGATAATGATAATAATACCTTATGTTTACATAATGCCTATCTCGGGGAAACCTGAGTAGTTTAAAGATGCTAATCTAATTAAACTCCAGCGCCCAGTCAGACAGGTAGGAGGCAGGTATTTTTCATTCAGAAGCTGTTTAGGAAGTGATGGGAATACTAATATCTTCCACCTCCCTTCCCCCTAGGTATTTGTGAACATAAAGAAAAAAGATAGCTCAGATTGAAATCTTCTAACTACATGGAAGAACAATGATAATAGTAGAATATAATAATACTGTTTAGATCACTTGTCATCTGATATACTTGTTTTTCAAATTATAGGTTGAATTCATATCCTGTCTTCTTCCATGGGAGCTTTTCACACAGCTCCAACATGTGGAAGTAAAGGGAGAAGTAAAGCCATGTTCTTCTGCTGACAAACCTCAGGTAGTTTCTTCAACCTTTCCTAGTAGGGCATAGTAGTTTCAGCTTCCCTGGGGATAGCTCCCTAAACATTTCACAGGGATGGCTCATAAAACCTCAGGTCATTTGAAATGGACTTTTTAATATCTACTTTTGGCTTTTGGAGACATTAAGTTCAGAATATTAAAAATAATACTAATAATGAGGCTGTACTCTTGCCTCAACTTGAGAGGAGCTCAGATTAAATAAAGTAGCTAAGTATAAAGGAACATCTTAAAATATTACACATGATATAGACAAATTCAATGGAAGGAGAGTTTATATAGGATGACTTTCCTTTCATTAATTACTAGAGACTTTAAAAAAAAAAGACTTTGTTTTAAACCAATCTCAAATATTAGATAAGAGCCATAGCATTTATCAAAGTCTGTAATCATGTTGTTTACTTATTTACCTATTTATTTTCCCCACCCTTGAAGATGAGCTCCATGAGGGCCAGAACCACATCTCTCTTATTTCATTATTGTATCCCCACAATATCATGTCTTTAGTACATCATAGATGTTAAATATCTCTTGAATGAATGAATGAATGAATGAAGAAAGAGTCTCCAGCACCGTAAAATGATTAGGTACCTGGACTGTGCAGTTAGCGGATCTGGGTTTGAATCAGGACTCCACTGCATACTAGGTTTTCAAATCTGCACGGATCTCGTAAGCTCTTTTAGCCTCAATTTTCGTATCTGAAAATGGGAATTATATATTTGAGGGTTACTATAAAGATTAACTGAAATGATGTAGGTAAATTCATTAGCCAAAATACTTAATAAATATTAGTATTACTTTTTTTTTGGCTTCCAAAATTGAATGTTAGTTTGACCCAATGTTTAAGGCCAATCATATACTTCTGAAATCTGTAGGTTTCCCTTTCTCCTCCCTGCACAGTTTACCACTAGGCATCATCATCTAATACAGATATATGGCTTTCTTCCCTGGCACTGTAGCCCATAGCACTGGTTTAAAGAAGGCGGCACAGCCTTGGTGCACCCCTCTTCCCCCACTTATTCCTAGGCCCTGGACAATTTCTGCCTTCACCTCTGTAACTTGTACTCAGAAGCTGCCACCTTTAGCTCCCTGCAACCATCAGGATTTGGGGTTTTCGGGGGGTGGGGGATGAGGGGTGGGGACTGGACTGATATTCTCTGATATCGTGGCTCTACCCACATTTAGGCCAGGCTAGAGAGCAAAGGATGGAGCTTCCAGTCACCCCTACAACCTGCATCACATGCCCCCAAACTCACCCTCCTGTTCCAGGTTGGTTGGTAAGGGAATAAGGTCATTTTAGGATAGAGACAAGGAGGGAGAGGTGGCAGTGCCTTAAAAACCCCTGTGTGCCCCGACTGTAAAAAGGAAAGGTTTGTCCAGCACTCTCCTTCTTATTCTTCTCCCTTCCCCACCAAACAAATGCTTCTGGGCAAACACATTAGCCTGGGGCATTGAAGGCGATCCTTGGAGAGCCCAGAGAATGCAGATGAGGCAGGAGCTCTGCTGTGTCCCACAGGACTCTTGTTTTGTCAGTGTGGGGACACCCTGGGCAGTTTTCCAAGCCTCGTGCATCTGTTTAACAAATCTGCTCCCAGTTGAGGGCTGTAAGCTGGTTGGAAGGGGCCTTGTTGAGTTTGCAGAAGAATGTGAGCTGGTGCCAACAAGGCTTCTGGGGGTCAGGGAGGAGGAACTTGGTCTCCTCTGCTTCTCTACACAGGCCTGAATCAGGAGGATGAAATAGGTTGAGTGACTAAGAACAGTCATGATGCCGGAACCCTTACTCTGCTACTTAACAGCTGCTTGATCCTTAACACATTATTTAACCTCTCTAGACCTCAGTTTCCTCACCTGTAAAGGGGAGATAAGCTTGCTATAAGAATTAAATAGGTAATATGTATAAAATGCACAGCACTGGCATATACAAGTATAGGATCATTGTTGTCCCTGACTGCTATTTGTGGGCTGTATTTATAATAGAAAAAAAATGTACAAATGTCCACTGATGATGGACTGGTTAAATAAGCTGTAGTAAATCCACACCGAAATGACTGAGTATCTTGCTAAAAATACAAAAATTAGCCAGGCATGGTAGCACACACCTATAATCCCAGCTACTCCAGAGGCTGATGCAGGAGAATCGCTTGAACCTGAGAGGCGGAGGTTGCGGTGAGCCAGATTGCACCATTGCACTCCAGCCTGGGCAAGAAGAGCAAAACTCCGTCTCCAAAAAAAAAAAAAAAAAAGCAATAAAGAACATTTCTATATACTGCTTTGGAGGGATCTCTAGAAATTATTATTGAGAAAAAAAAGTAAGGTGGAGAAAAGTGTGCTATTTATTGAAGAAGAAAGGGCTTGCATTTTATACGCATATTTATATATTTTTTAAAGCAATAGAGAGACAAAAATAAACATAGTTAGGGGATAAAAAGGAAAGAGGATTCCTGCTACTTGGGAGGCTGAGGTAGGAAGTTGGCTTGAGCCGAGGAGTTCGAGGCTGCAGTGAGACTGTGCCACTGTACTCCAGACTGGGCAACAGAGTGAGACTCTGTCTCTGAAAGTAAAAAACAAGAAAGGAGGAGGAAGTAGGGCTGTACATTCATGCTTTGGATTCTCACTGATAGATTCTTCAATTCTTCCTTTCTAATTCATTGCTGCCATCATCAGCATCAGAAGAAGAAACTTCAAACTTACCACCTTAGCAATTTTAGTACTTTGTGCGCTGGAGTGGGCACCCAAAGTTTGATGTTGCTTACTGTAGCCTGCAGAGGGACTGGCAGTCATTAATAATTGTAAACTCTTAGGTTTCCCTTTTGGGGTGTAGGTGGTGGAGACAATTTTCCTTCCAGACTTTGTATTAATTCTCTCTGGTTCCTAATTCTCTCTTCTCTACAAACTGGGCACATGTGAAATATTGGCCTCTAGTCTAGAGCAGTTGGCAAACTATGGACTTGGGGCCAAATCTGGCCACCATCTATCTTTGTACAGCCTCCAAGCTAAGAATTTTTAAATTATTGGAAAAAAATAATATTTCATGAGATGAAAATTACATAAATTTCAGAGCCCATAAATACAGTGTATTGGAACATAGCCACACTCGTCTATATCTGTATTGTCTATGGCTGCTTTCACACTACAAGGTGAGCAGTCACGTATAACCTGCAAAGCCAAAAATATTTACTTTTCGGTTCTGTACAGAAAATGTTTTTCCCCTGGCCTAGCACATCAGAGGAGATCTGGGTTTCAGATACATCTGCTGTTTTCTGGAGACATCTCTAAGCCCTACGTGTAGAAAATGCCTTGTGTGGGCTGCCTTTGGATATCTATTGTGTTTTTACTAATTCTTTTTTGCCTTTATTGATGAAGAAAAACTGGATTAAGCCTGGAGTCCTATAAATATATTTCTATTCAATGATGGAGAAACATAATCTATAACTCTAGTCACTGGTAGGCAATCTCATCTACCAGTGTTTCTATTTCTATAAAAATATTTGTTCCTTTCTTGATTTCTCAGGGCAGAATAATGATTACCACCTTCCATCTTGCTGGTCTGGCCTGAAACTAGCACGGGCCCCCATGTCATCTCGTGTTAATACAGTCCACACTGGGCTACTGTAGACCAATGGGTCTTAAACTTTATTGCTTATAAGAATCACCCAGAGGATTTGTGAAAACAGATTCTGATCCAGTAGACCTGGGGTGAGGCCTGTGAATTTGCATTTGTCACAATTTCCCTGACTGTGTTTACGGTGCTGGTCTGGGGACAACACCGAGTAGCGGTGCTCTTGATCCCTGGGTCCATCAGATCTGAGCTGGACTACCCACTGGCTCCCACGACAGAGAGGAGATTTTCATGGGGTAAATCTATCCATTTTCCCACCCTTCTGAATCTTGAATAATCTTTCTCCATTCACACAGTTATTTGTTGAGCACTTACTATGTGCAAAGAATGTACAACTCTAAAAAACTTAATGTCTTAGTTGAAAGGCCTCAACATACACTTTCAAAGAAAAACAAACCACTATCTGCCGAGAAAGACTCAATTTAAAAGTTGCCACCTAGTTTTAAATCTAGAAGTGGATTTAAAAGCATGTGGGAGATATTATTTATTCTAGGGAGAATCACTTTAATGACCCTTCTTAGTTAATGTAAATACAAGCCAATAGACACTTATTGCCCTGATGAAAAGAAAGATATTATAGGAGTTTTAATTTTTATATTGACAAAGCTACCTCTTTCAATGTTCCTTTTCATAAAGGTGGCAAAAAAGGGCTGGAGACATTTGCCGGGACCTTGATGGCTTCGTGGCGGGAGGCTTGTTCTAACAAAGCAGAGGACTGAGTCTGGAGGCCATACCCCCAGCCCATGGTGCATATTTTGGTGGCAGCAGCTGAAAGAGTGGGTGTGAGTTAAGGAGTTTTAGCATCAAAGCTAGATTAAAGCTAGCGTTTGCATTTTGCTGAGGCCTTATGTGGCAAAGTGTAAGTACAGGTGAGCATCCCTGGTGGGAAAAAGTTTCCTGAGGAGCTGTTGCTGCAAGGAGTGAGTCATCACAACATGTATGGGGAGCACCTGTTTTCAACTGGGATCCCCTGTGACCTTGACAGACCTATGACACCAGAAAACAAGGGGCCTATTTTGTTCAAGTCATGCCAGATGAAGTGATATGTTAGTCATATTACCATATGAGAATAAAATGGGTAGAAGATACATTAGATGAATGGATAGATAGATAGCTAGATAGATGAATGGATGGATAGATGGAGCAGGAGTTTGAGAAAATGGAGAAACTAGAAGTTTCTGCATATCATTTTGAAGGGTTTCATTGATTATATGAAAAACGTCGTTTTTGGACAATATGTTTAATTTGGGGGAAATATCAAAACTCACCCAGAATTATGTAAGTAAATATGCTGGGTAACCAGTGTAACAAATCCTCTTGTATTGTGAGGGAGTGAAAAATCAGTGCTTAAAGTGACACACTGATTTTTATGTACTTCTATGAATTCAAAAGAAGAGATTTACCTGAACAGTTTTAATCAATGTGGGATATCTTTGAAATGAAAATGTGATTTACTTTTAAGGTTACTTATTCAGAGTCTGTTATGTCTTTTTCTTTGAAATGTGATAAAATAAATGGAAAGGGTCATTTATCCTGCCTTTGTATGTGTACTCTATGTGCCTCACGATAACCAAATAACTGATATGAGAGTTTCTTTGTATAGAAGAATTTCAACTAATATATGAAGACAAAAGATAGAATATTAAAATTTTTGAATGTCTAATGAATTGGCGAATCTAGGCAATAGTCGTCAATAGTTGACAATATCATAAAAAGAAAGAGGCAAGGCATTATGGGCCTTCCAGAGAAAGTACACACCACTGCCTATGAAATAGTCTTGCCATAAAATCAACATAGAGTAGGTCAAGCCCCTAGCTCCAAATATCCACTTAATAGATAAACAACAGAGAATACACACCACCTCAATGACCAGTCAGCAAAATCCAGATTGTAGAAAATTCTACCAGACAAGCCATTTAGTTTCTCCAAATAAATTGCAAGGAGAGGGGAAAAACTTACCAAAATAAAAAAACTCAAGGAGTTTTTTTTGAGGAGAAACTCAAAAAAATAAAATGAAACCATAAAGATATATCAATTACAATATATGGGCTTAATGCATCCTGGCTTGAATAAACAAACTGAGAAAATAAGTTATAAGACAATCACAAAAGCTGAATACTTACTGGACAATTAATGATATTAAAGAATTATTGTAATATTTTGGATATGATATGGTATTGAAGTCATATATTTTTTATTTTATTTTATTTTATTTTATTTTGAGACACAGTCTTCCTCTGTCACCCAGGCTGAAGTGCAGTGGCGTGACGTCGGCTCACTGCAATCTCTACCTCCAGGGTTCAAGTGATTCTCCTGCCTCAGCCTCCCGAGTAGTTGGGACTACAGGCGTGCACCACCACACTTGGCTAATTTTTGTATTTTTAGTAGAGACAGGGTTTCACCATGTTGGCTAGGCTGGTCTCAGACTCCTGACCTCAAGCAATCCGCCTGCCTCAACCTCATGAAGTGCTGGGATTATATGTATGAGCCACTGCGGCCGGCTATGAAGTCATATATTTTTAAAATCCTGATATTTTAGAGAAATATACCCAAATATTCATGAAATAATAAAATATCTGGGATTTGCTCCAAAATATTTGGGGCAGAGAGGCAGTAGGAAAGGTACAGTTGAAACAAAATTGATAATTTTTTGGAAGCTCTGTGAAGGATTACATTATTATATCTACTTTTCAAATAAGTTCAAAATGTTCCATAGAACATTTTTCTTAAAGCAGAATAAAATTGTGAAAATAGAAAACACATATAATATCTGGCTTCCAGAAAAGGTAATTTTAGAGAGAAAAGGATATTTACTATTAGTTATAGTCATAAGTGATTATATGAGAAGGAAAGAAAGAAAGAAAGGCTGAGAATTGAAGGTGTAAGCATCCAACTTAAGTTAGAAAAACACCAAAAGAATTCCTCCCACCTCCAAGTAGAAGAAAGTATACAGTTAAGTAAGAGCAAAAATAAATGATAATAAGAATCAAAAAAGCAAAAAGTTGGTTCTTTGGAAAGACTAATAAAATTGACAAACCTCTGGTAAAATTGTTCAATAAAAAAGAGAAGGAAGGAACAAATAAACAACATTAGGATGGAATAAAGGACATAACTATAGATAGAAAAGATTTCAATAAAAGTAAGAGAATAATTTGATGTTAATGTATTTGAAAATTTGGATGTAACAATATACATCTTCAATAAAGGTAACAGACAAGCTGACATAGGAGAATAAAAAGTGTCAAATGTCCTGTAATTATTAACATGCATGAATTATTAATGTAGGGTTTTTGCACACAGAAAACATCAAGTTCACATAATTTTTGAGGTGACTTGCACCATACTTTTAAAAGTAACAGGTTATTTCAATTTCATAATAATTCTTCCAGGGAAAAGAGAGGAGAGACTATTGTCTGATTTACCTGCTTAAGCTAGTAGACTTCTGATACGAAACTAAGTGGGGTCAGTATGTGAAAGGAAATCCATTCACCCATCTCACTCATAAACCCAGATACAAAAATTCTACACAAAACAAATACATCATGAACAAACTGAATTTATCCCAACAATGTGCAAGTGATTTAACATAGAAACTTTATTATTGAAATTATTCTCATTACAGCATATAAAATAGCCAATGCCTAATCATGCCTAAAGGAGAAAAAAAAACCTGTAAAACATGATTATAAGAATATTTCCTTTATTTTACAAAGACACCCTTATAAGGAGTCTCTACCAAAACCTACTGTGAACATTTTTCATGATGGCAAAATATTTAAAATATGATTAAAATTAGAAACAGGACAAGGAAGCTAATTATTACAATTTCAACTCAACATTCAACTTTGATCTAACCAGCACTGTAAGACAAGATGAAGAAATGAAAGTTTAAAAGATTGAAATGGTAGAAAGAAAACCCTCATTTGCAGATGGTATAAATTCTATATATAGAAAACTCGACAGAATCTACAAATTGTTAGAACTAATAAGAACATCTACGTAGGAGGCTAGATATAAGATCAACTATTTTAAATGCCTTTTTATAACTTAGTAACACTAATTAGAAAGCCTAGTATTTATAAATGCTGCACCATTTCCAATAATAAGAAATGGAGCAAGTAGTTAAAAATATACTAAATCCAAGTAAACTGGAACATATAGAATATTTACGCATAGAAAGAGTTCAATATTGTAAAGATACCAATTCTTTCTAAGATGATTTATAAATTCAAAGCAATCTCAATCAAAGCTCCAACAAAATTATTTGAGGAACCTAACAAGCTGATCCTAAATCTGTACAGAGTAGTCAAGAGACTCCTGGGAAAGAATGTGGGAAGAGTTCCCCTACCAGATATCAGGACTTACAATAAAATTATAGTAATTAAGACTATAGAAAAAATGATGAATGCCAGTGAATAAAGAGCTCAGATACAGCCCCTCATATCTACATGGAAACTAGATGTGGTATCACAGGTCAGTGGGAGAATGAAGAAAATATTCAGTAAATGGTGTTAGTCAATTAGTTTGCCACTAGGAAATTGAATTTCTATTTTTTAGGCCATGCACACACACACAAAAAAATTGCAACCGGATTAATGAGTTAAATATAAAAGTCAAAACTCTGATGTTTGTGGGATAAAATATATATTAACTTTATAACCTTGGGAACCAGAAAGATCTGTTTTGAAATACAGAGAAGCACTAATCACGAAGATTAGAAAAAGATTTCTAAATTGGACCTCATTAAAATTAAATTCTGTTTATTCAAATTATAAAGAAAGTGAAAATACAAGCCACTGAGGGGTAAGGGAGGGAAGCTATTTGCAGCATATTTATTTAAAAACAAAAGAAGAGATAGAGAATAATTTGTATCTGGATTATATAAGAATTTTTTTAAAAACCGATAATAAACCAAATAGTTAAATAGAAAAATAGGCAAAAGATAACAGCAATTACTTTACTTTTAAAAACCAGAAACATTGAATAAATACAGCAAACTGCTGTATTTATAAGAGATTATTTTATAATCTCTCATGAGATTATAAAATCTATCATTTTAATATATTAAAATGATAAAAAAAATCATTTTATTTTATAACTGAAAAGTTAGGAAAAATAAAATTTGGCAAAACCTAGTGTTGATGAGTTGTAACAATTCAAAAACATTTTGAAAAGTGGCATTATTTTATAAAGCTGAGTAGGCATGTACTTTATGACCCAGTTCTAATTCCAGGTGTATGCCCTAGAAAAAAATGTATATATACCCTAGAGAAAACATATGATAGAGACAAAATTTACAAGAATATTCATAGCAGCCTTATTCATAAGGTCAGACAGATAGATAGATAGATAGATAGATAGATAGATAGATAGATAGATAGATCGATGATAGATGGATAGTAGATGGATGGGTGAGCAGATAGAAAGAAAACCACATTTTCCTTAATACGAAAGCAAATAAATTTTTAAAATGATATATTCTTATGGTGGGAATATACTATACAGCAGTGAAATTGAATAAGCTAAAACTACACATGTCAACATGCATAAATTTTAGAAATATAATGTTGAATGGCAAAAGCAAGTAGCAGAAGATAGCATGGAATGTGATACCATTGATAAATCTCAAAAACAGCAAAAACTAAAAAAAAAGTACTCTGTAGGTATTCTGTACGGACTTATATCAACGTAGAAAAACAAGAGAATAATGGACACAAAACTCAGAATTATTATTGCCTCTGGATGGGGGAGAGATGTTATGAGAATTCCATTTCTTGGTTTGGGTGGTGGGTTTCATGGGTGTTTGTTTTGTTTTACTGATGTGCTTCACAGCATGGATTTGTATTATATATATTCTTTTATGTGTGTTTTACATATTTTAATTATTTCTATATTTTTATTTTTTGTATTTCAAATATTTTTTAAAAGCTGAAGGAGAAAGGATTACTTCAAAGAAAGTATGAGAGGTGATGGATGGAAAAAAGACTCTTCATTTTATGCAATTTGGATTTTTTATCATTTTAATATATTAATTAGTTATTTGTATTATAAGAACAGGGAGAAGGAAAAGGAGGAGGAGGAGGAAGAGGAGGAGGAGAATGTAGAGACTTTTTAAGAGGCCATGTGTGATGAAATTAACTGAGCTGTCAGCATGGAGAAAGGGTAAGCGTGAGCATAATTCCTGCAGGGAGCAGAAAGGTGGTGTGGAAGGACAGCTCTGTGTTGGCTTCAAGCAGCAAAGGATATTTTGGCCATTATCCGCAGTAGAAGATAACAGAGGGGCCTTTAAACAGAGAGGGAGGAAAACACATTTTTTACTCTTCCCACTCCTTTACTCTTTCTTCTATCTATTTTTGCAACCAAGTGAAATAGACAAAAGCATGTGGAGAATTAGCGTATGACAAAGGTGGGATTTCCAAGCAGTGGGGAAAAGATGGTTAACTTTATATCATCCACAGGTTTGGCAGATGTGAGATTTCAGTACGCAGCTGGAGTCTGGCCTTTCACCACCTGATGCTTTATACAGTCTTTCTTGCTACATTGGTAGATGCTTCTGGATTAATAAGTTTTGTGAACTCTAACAATTTGGATGAAAAGAGGTCCATGCTGGCAAAGACTTTAGTTTGTGTCATATTAAGTTAGTCTTCCTCTTAGAGTGGATTTCCAGATTAAAAGGGACCATTGCATTTCTTCTTTTTCAGTTTATAGTTTGTAGTTTGTAAATGATCATAAATGTCTAGAGTGTGAAAGGACTGTTTTCAGTTAAGTTTTTATATATAATGCGTAAAACAGAAAGCTAAATTTAGGTTTTCAGTTTGGTTTCAAAAAGTAATGGAGGCTTATGAAAGAAACATATTATCCATCTGAATATATCCATACATGCAAATTCACCTCAAATACATGCCAGAACCTGTGGAAAATGCTGGGATAGGAATTAAAGTCCAGGGCACAGAGGATTATGTAATAAAATGCCAAAGTGCAGTGTTAGAGAAGGTAGGGGGCTTCCCTCTGGCCAATAGCAGCATGTGTTAGTCCACTTTGTGCTGTTACAAAGGAATACCTAAGGCTGGATAATTTATAAAGAAAAAGGTTTATTTGGCCCATGGTTCTACAGACTGTTCAAGAAGCATGGCACCAGTATCTGCTTCTGGTGAGGCCTCAGGAAGCTTCCAATTGTGGTGGAAAGGGAATCAGGAGCAGGCATGTCACATGGTGAGAGAGGGGGCAAGAGAAAGGGGAGGAGGAAGGTGCCAGCTCTTCTTAACAATCAGATCTCACAGTAACTCTTAGAGTGAGAACGCACTCATTACCATGGGGAGGGCACCAAGCCATCCAAGAGGGATCCGCCCCCATGACCCAAACACCTCCGACTAGGCCCCACCTCCAACATTGGGGATCACAGTTCAACATGAGATTTGGTTTGATATCCAAACTATATCATGGGGCAAACTGTTGGTGAATGGAGAGAAACATCAGGAAACAACTTCCCTGGTGGATGGTGCCTAACGGTCATGAATCTCCATCTACTGTGTAGACACCCACAGGATAAAGCTCCTGAATTACCACACATGGGTAATTTTGCTAAAGCTGAGTCTATCTGCATGACAACAAACCACTGTGTACTGATAACAGTCAATGGTGCATTTATGGAGATTATAATCATAGCCTTTGGCACTGTTTCTTGAACATGAACACCTTCTGGATCTCAAGGAGAAAGACTAGATAGCATGACAAAAAAAGGGAAAAAAAAAAAATAGAGTTAGCAGGGCCTGGGTTTGTCTTCTGAGTCTGCCACCTGACCATTTGGCTGCCTTAATTAAGAAGATTACTTCCATTTTCTTATCTACAAATGTGGAATGATAATGCTTATCTGGTTCAGTTGCTGTAAGGATTAAAGGGGGATGCTGGATTTATAATAGAACACTATTCTGAAACTGAACTGATGGTATTTCATCACAGGAAACCTCACTTTTATTTATCATCTCTTTTACCTTTGACACTAGCCCTGAGGGTGAGGCTCGCTGGCTCATGGAAGCCAAGCGAAAAACAGTATTTTGACTCCTAGAGTCAATGCTGAAAATCTGTAGCAGAAACAGTAGTTTTGAAAGCCAAAGTTTTTGCTCATAAAAGAAGTTGTAGTTCTTTTTGTTTGTGTTAGAGTGAGAAAAGTGTTTTTGAGGAGCAAAAAGGCTGAGTCTGAACAACCCAGGGAAATAAAGTTTGTCCCATAAACATGAAGCTTGGAATGAATGCTAATGGAGGGAGAGCTGTTTTCTCTCCCCGAAGGATGTAAGTGTGAGCAGCTGGAGTCGTGGAAATAGAGTTGAGAGGGAGAAGAAAAGGAGTATTGTGGTTGGATGATGGGGAGGCTCTCTGCAATGCAATTCTGTGTCAAGCCCTGAAGAGGGGACATTTTAAAAACCTCAAATAGGTTTGGGGGTTCCAGGAGCAGCAAAGACATGAGCCTTGCTTCTCAGAGAAAGCCCAGGATAATGTGGATGCCATTGGGTACCGGTGGCAGCCAGGTTTATCTAAGCAGAGAGACTCTGCTATAGCCCCAACAAGTTACGGGTCAGCACCCACAGGAGTTCTGTGCCCTGAGTGGGCTGTAGACTGCGCGGGTCTTGCATCTATAATGACGGGACACCATCAACAAATGCAGAGTAAATTTCATGAGCTAGAAACCATGTAGCTCCTTGGCATTCAACAGTATATACACTGGACCTTATCAAAGAAGACTGAAGAAGTGGACACTAGCAAGGGACAGGAGATTAATATTGGTCTATGTCTCTGCCCAGACAACGTGATGCCTACCAGCTTCTGGAATGTAGATGTCATTCTGTGGAGGAAGAAGCAGCAGAACCTTACGTTTAAATCCTGAATAAGGTACATTTACCTGGAAGTATGTAGATAAGCTTGTTCTGCTACAGTGCAAAATGAAAGTTTGAGATGGAACTTAAGTCCTCATATAGTTACAGTTTTGCATACTTGATTGCAGGCCTTCCCCTAACATCCGTGGGCTGAGGAGGACCTGGAACAGTCAAGGATCCAGGAGCTTTGAGATTGTGTAGATTAGTAGATGCTTATTAAGCAGTAATGAGTATTGTTGTTGACATTCTGAACTTCGGATCAATGGTTATCAATATTACAGCAACACGTATCAGAAAACCAGGATTAGACTTAGATAGAATAAAGCATGTGGAATATTTGACAAATACTTACCATTGCTTGAGTTCAACACTATACCCTCTTCCATCACACACTGAAGATGATTGACGGTTAAGCGGAATAAGAAGGCCTGTTGGTCAAATATATAAAACAATGGTTTCTTGTTTACTGTATCTGTGAATCACAGAAAATGCATCAACAAAACCACAGTGCTATAAAATTAAAATTCATCTCAAAATAGAAGGAAATAATTAAATCAAGAAAACCTCAGATGATCTTCCTGCATTCAAGAATGTCTCTTGCTGAGTGGGTACTTGTCCTGATGCTGGACTCTGGTAGACTTATGCACACACTTTGTTTTCAACTTCCCTAATTAACCGATTTTAAAATCTTTGTAGCCAAAGCAATGATATTTGGAGCATGAGATGAGTTGGGGGTCAATACATGTTTCTAAGTCTTAATAGACCACATGGAGTCCAAACATAGTGGGCAAAGATGGAATCTTTTAAGAAAACAAACTTATTCTATTAACTAGCATTCACATGATGGACAAAGGATTTTTAAAAACTTATGTGCACATAAAGCAAAATATCAGAAGAACAAGGGCTTGCACGTAAGAACCAAACTTCATTTCCAGTCCAAAAAAATAAAATAAAAAGTTTTATAAGCTTTATTTGAACAAAAAACAAACTCTTTTCATGGCTTAAAAAAAATCAGCATTTCATCTGAATCAGATGACATTAACAGGTTTGTGCAAGAAGTAATGACCTTGATATTCATAAAAGAAATTACATAATCCTTGGGTTATTCATGTTCTTTTTTGAAGGTTAAAAAGATTTTTATCAAAATGTTGTTGTCTCAAATTTCTAAAATGCTTCAGATTTGCTGCTCTTCACTCCCACCCACTGTATACTTTGTTAAAGTGCTTCCTTTTCATCACCAATTCTACAGAATCTTCAGGTTGAATATGTTGGAGCAGTATGTAGGCATTCTATTACTGACTAGTAACTTTTTTTGTAGCTCCAATTGACTCAATCCATGAAAACAGATGAGAGGTGTGGCCAAAGAAAAGAAGTTAGGAGATAAAAGGAAAAACAAAGATCAAATTGGATATGACCATACTCAATTCTAAACCAGACATTCTTATTTCCCAATACACTTTTGTTTTAGAGGAAATAGCTAAGCCCGGAATGCCTCTTTTTCTACCAGGGCCATTCGTGCCCAACCGGCATCTTCCTGGACTGTTTATCTCCTAATTTCACTCCTTGCTGAAGTTCTTTCCAATTATCGGTAGAGATTTGACTGAATTTCATCATGCTGTTCCTTTTATGTAGTAAGTCAAATAACTACTTACTAAGTATTTAGTAAGTACTACTTATATAAGAAAAAAGAAAAAGTGAATAAGTCACTAGCTATCCCAGTTCTTATAGACAGAGAGAAAAGGCACAAATAACCAAAATTAGGCATAAGAATGATGAATAGTGAATTATTTATGAGAAAATACTTTGAATAAATCCATGCTAAAATTTTTTAAAGAATTTTTTTCCCATTTGAACTGGGGAGTTCAAGGCTACGGTGAGCAGTGATTGCTCTACTCCACTCCAACCTGGGCAACAGAGTAAGATCCTGTCTCAATAATAATAGTAATAATAATAATTTTTCAACATATTAATTTCTTGGAAAATAGAAATGGACAAAAATGAGACTCAAACCTTAATAAACAGATCAATAAACATGGAAATAACAGAGGATATTGTCAAAGATTTACCCCCACCCTCCCCACACACCTAAATGTGCTAGGTCTAGTTTGTGTCAGATTTGAATAATTTGAAAATAAAAGAATTGCTTATATCATGATAAGTTTATTAATACATGTTTTGCAGAAAAATACGATTATACAAAGAAGCTATTTTGGAAATGACATGTTACAAATCTTTTCCCCAAGTGGGGAAAATGTGGAACAATCAATTGTCCTGCCTTCCAGGTCTATTCTGAGATTCCTTTACACTTCTGAATTTCTCTACAGTAAACATTGAACTGTTCTTCTAGTAAATATCTTTAAAGCACATGCTACATGCTTTAACATAATGGTGCACAGATAATTAAAAAATAAGCTTCTGTTAATTTCTTGTTGCAGAAGTTTCTAGCAGAAAAATTTCTTTTATTTTTTATTTCTTTTATTTTTTATTTTATTTTTATTTTTTGTAGAGACAGGGTCTTGCTGTGTTGCCCAGGCTGGTCTCAAACTCCTGGGCTCAAGTGATTCTCTCCCCTTGCCCTCCCAGAGTGCTGGGATGACCGGTGTGAACCACCGTGCCTGGCTCGGCAGACAGATTTCGGGCACTGTGTTTGATGATAAGAAATATGCTCTACAGCTGGGGAAATCTGCAATATTGTGTGTGTGTGTGGGTGCGGGTGTGTGCAGGGAAGTGAAAGTTGTCCCACTGTATAACCCAAGGGTAAATAATAATTCAGGGAGGAATATGAAATAGGTGCACTCCATGTTAAGAATGACCATAAAAAGCACACTTTGGGATTCTAAGTAGAAACTCTTTATAGCCCATCTAGCATCCAATAGACTTTAAAAAAAAAAAAACACTATGCTTCATTTTAATATAGAGTGATTTGAATCCTCACTGTAGAAGGCAGAATAATGCCTTCACCCCCAAAGATGTCCGTGCCCTAATCTCTGAAACCTGTGGATATTTTATCATACATGGCAAAAGAGACTTTGCAGATGTGATTAAGTTAAAAATCTCGAGATGGAGAGATTATCCTGGATTCTCCAGCTTGGCCCCATCTAATCATATGAGTCCTTAAAATTGGAGCACTTTCCTTGGCTGTGGTCAAGGAGAGATGTGACAGTGGAAGAATGGTCAAAGAGATGCAATGTTGCTGTTTGAAGATGGAGGGAGGGGGCAACAAGTCAAAGGATACAGGCAGCCCCCAGAAGCAGGAAAAGGCAAGGAAATGATTCTCACCTGGCCTTTCCAGAAAGAATGCAGTCCTGCCAACGTTTTGGGTTAGCCCAGTGAGACCCGAGTCAGATTTCCAACCTATGGAACCATACGATATCTGTATTGTTTTAGCCACTAAATTTGTGGCAATTTGTTACAGTGACAATAGGAATCTAACACACTCACTTTTTAGTTTTTGTATGCTTTACAGTTTACAAATACTTTATCTCATATCTGTCTAGGTTTTTTTTAAGAAAATAAATGGAAAGCTTTAAGCAGAAATGGGTTCAAAAGAGTAGAAAATTAGAAATGGATGATTTTCAGCATCCAATGGTTGACTGGTTAATCCTTGTGCAAAAAAAAAAAAAAAAAAAAAAAAAAGCTGAAATTTCCGAATATGTCTGAGATGAAACAAAACAAACAAAAAACAAATACAAAGAACATCAGTCTCTGATAAGTGGCTGCTCCCCAAAACTGTGAAAGGCAATTTTTCTCAGAATATTTTTAAAGCTTACAATGAACTCTTTTATAATGTTACATTGCATATTGTCAGGCCTCTTTATAGCCCTGTTTTAAACTAGACCAGTGGCCCATGTCCTATTTTCTTTCTTTTAATCCTTATATCCTCAAATAGAGCTTGTTTTCTCCTCTTCTTGGTAATTAACACTACCCAGTCTTCTCTGAAGGTGTTCTTCCCCCCAGTCTGACTGCCAGATAGCTAGTCTCCCCACATTTCCCTCTTCTTGTTCCCCTCTAAACACAAGCGCATGGTCTTATTTCATTTGCAGAGTTATTCTTTCTAACTGCTATAGTGAGACAAAGAGGGCATGAAAAAATAAGCCATGTGGGAAAGGTCTTCCAGCATGCGGCTCCTAACTGATTAAAATCATGACTGCTGAGAAGTAAAGCTGAGAAGAAACAAAACGAAAGGATGACCGACACACAAGGGATATGAAATTAAAATTTAATAATTGAGTCAAATAATAAGTAGCTGTGACGCTTGAACATGAATAGATGCTCTGTGTGTGTGCATATATAATAACTCCAGCCCCGGACTTCTCTTTCTCCGTGGTGGAATTGTGTTATTACACAATAGCAACACTGGAAGAAGCCATAGAGGTCATTTTGTTCAGCCCCCACATTTTGCCAAGGAAAGACTGAAAGACAGACAGACGGAGACTTGTCTGCTTTTTTACTTCTTTTTCTTTGCTTTTGAATCTTTTCCCATCAGCCACACATCAACCAGTGATCGAATGAGATTATTCAGTCTGGGGTCATTCTATTCCTTATTCTTATTGACCATTACAATCTCTCCCTTTAATTCCTTTCCTTCCTATCTCATCTTTAACACTATTAATCCATGTCTTTCATGATTTGCCTCTGCCTGATTTTTCTTTTATAGATAAACTGAGTCATCAGCAAGCATTTTGCTGGAAGTCAGCCTTGTTAAATGTCCAGTCTATTTAAGTGACTTTCTATTTTATCCTATCTGCTGGATCGCAGGTTTTTGTTGATCAAACTTTCTTATCATGTCAAGTGTTAATCTTCTTTTAGTGATAGAGAAATTGCCAAACGAAAGTACTTTGGAAAATGAATACATTGACCTGTCATTTCACAGTCCTCACACAACCAAAGTCCTACTTGCCCTATAGTAGGTACATTTCTAACTGAAAATGTGAAGGCCGTGTACAAAGACTCCTGAGTCACAAAAGTCTTGAAATTCCTCAAAAAGAATGTTTTGAAAACATGGCAGGCCTGGCTATTTTACTATGGTGAAACGTATCACTATGGTGAAATATTACTGTAGTGGTTGCACTATAGGCAATCAACCCAAACTTGGTACAAAACATTATGGTAGATAATATTCATTTAGTGCTTACAGTGTGCTAAGTATTATTTTAAGCACACTACATAGATTATCTAATTTAATCATCTGAGTTAAGTGCAATTATTGTTCCTATTTCATGTATAGGAAAATGTGGGCACCAAGCGATTAGGCCACTTGCCCCAAACCCAGAGGGAATAAACAGTGGAGCCAGGATTTAGAGAGTTAGGTGGAGTCTAGTCTCCTAACCCCTCTGCCAAACCACGTCTGACATGGGGGTTAACATGAGTCAATCCACACCCACACCTTGTATGTGGAAAGAGTGTCTTTGAAGGCCACGCCCTATGGATAAGTGGAGACACCATGGTTTCAGGCTCCAATAAGCACATACAACAGTCTATATGGCACCTGAAGCAGGCAGGTGCCTTCCTTGTCTTGTAGTAACCCAAAGGAAAATATTCTAATGCCCCGAAGCCTCCTGCCTGGCCCCACAATTCAGCAATGCTATCAGGAAGAGTAGCTCTTACACGGCCCTCACAACTTCAGATCCGCTTTAAGATAAACTGGCTAATGATTAGAAGTGCATCTCAGAACTATCGGCCTAATGTAGATGACACAGACTCCTGGATCAGGTCTTGCCTTTCCCTAACTTTTTTGAAGTCTAGAGTATCATTTTGCAATGGCTCAGAATTGGAACTGGACCACCTGCCTGAGGCTGCTCGGACTGCCCACACAGCTTGTAAAAACCGTATGTAAACATGAAATGCAGCTGCAAAACAAACCTAGTTTTCCTCACAGGAAGTTATCCCCCTAAGGAATCAGGATTAGTGTGACAGGCTTGTGCAAACTGCTCGAACGAGGGCCATCTTCAGCCAAGTAGTCCACCGTGTCGGAGTGTTCGCTAATCAAAGTGAGGGTGGAAGTTTTCATCCATTTCTACACTTTTAAACACCTCTTTAGAAACGGTTTTCAACCCATTTCTCCAGCAACTGCCTGTCTTACTAGCACCCGATCCATATTTCCAACTGGGACTAAAGCAAAACATGTTTTCTTCCCTATGTTACTAATGGGCACCAGCATCCACCAAGTTACAGAAGCCAAAAGCCTTGGAATTAACCAAAGCCCTTTATACCTAATGTCAAATCCAATCCTCAATACACATCCTGTAGATCTTACTGAAATGGCTCTTGAATCTGTCTCCTGTCCTCCAGTTTCACTACTCTTATACCAGTTCAAGTGTTGATCCTGTGTACGCTGAACCACTCCAGTAACCTCTTTTTAATTTTCTTTTTTTTAAGAGAGACAGTCTCACTCTATTGCCCAGGCTGCAGTGCAGTAGCAAGATCTTGGCTCACTGCAGCCTTGACTTCCTAGGTTCAAGTAATCCTCCCACCTTAGCCTCCTGAGTAGCTGGGACTACAGGTGCACACCACCATGCCTGGCTAATTTTTTTTTTTTTTTTTTTTTTGTAGAAATCAGATTTCACCATGTTGCCCAGGGCTGGTCTTGAACTCCTGCGATCAAGTGATCTGCCTGCCTTGGCCCCCAAAGTGCTAGGATTTCAGATGTGAGCCACCACGCTTGGCCAATAACCTCGTAATTATCTTCTACCTCCATATCTTCTGCATCCAGTTAATTTTCTTCTCTATCCTTGGCCATTTTTCTCAAATCAAAATGTAACCATGTCATTCCCATGCTTAATTACTTGGTGTGTCTCCCTGTGAACATAATCCAACAATTTTATGTAGCATATATCTTTTTTCACAATCTAGTTTTGACTTATATTTTGGCTCATCTCCCATCATTACTCTATGTCAGTTCTTTCCATACTCTCCCAGGGAAAATGCGTCATTTCCATCATGAGGTTCTCATTTTACCATTTGCTTATAGCATTAATCACATTGTAGCATATCTTTTTGTGTGTCAGTCTTTCCCTTTTCTAAAGCATACACACATCGTGAAGGGAGGAACCCCATTTTGTTCAGCACCACATCCCCAACTGCCAAACATGGAATTTGACATTTTGAAAGTGCTCATTGAGGCTGGACATGGTGGCTCATGCCTACAATCCCAACACTTTGGGAGGCTGAGGCAAGAGGATCACTTGAGCCCAGGAGTTTCTGAGACCAACCTGGGCAATATAGTAAGACCTCATCCCTATTTTTTTTAAAAATAGAAAGTACTCAGTGAATATTTGCTCAATAAGTGAATAAAGGCAGTGTCACCTAATTTTATGTTGGACATTACAAAAAATGTTTATATGTATAAGCAATAAATCAATATATGTGTAGTGCATGTATATATATGGTGTGTATATACATACACACACACACACACACTACCCATATATTAGTTAATCAATAATTGAGTATTTACTAGGCAGTAGGAGGTCAAAAAATAAACGGAGTCAGAAACCTGGTTTAAAATCCTAGCATTGAGGCATATTAGCTAAGCGATCACAGGTCAGTTAAACTCTTAGTATATTTTTTCATTTTAAAAATGTGGATAATAATACAACTCATGGCATGCAGGTGACAAATAAAGGCAAGATGAGGCAATTTGCCTTAGTGACAAAGTTGGTTTTTAACAAATGACAGTGTGGCAGAGCAACTCCTGTGGGATAACTCGAACAATCTGCAGCCTTTGCAGTCCTTTCTAATCCTAAACTTGTGGTTTTACTAAATTGGGCACTCTCTAACCAGACCGTGAAGAGGAAAAGAAGCTCATTTGTAAGTTAAATTGGACAACAAGATTCAAACGGCTAAAATTAACTAGATTCGCATTTTCTGACACACAGCTCCAGGGTAAAAACCTGTCAGAGATTCAAGTATTTCCATTGGGGCGACAGTATTTTATGATGGACCTGATAGTAGGGAATCATGTGGAGCAGATCCCCATATTTTCTGTGCAAGACGCAGTAAAGTGTTTGAGATTTTGGGTTCTGGAGCCAGACTGCTGGCTTCAAGCTGGATAACCATGGGTAAATTTCTTAAATGCCGTCTCAATTTCATCATCCGTAAAACGGGGCTAAAAGGATCACCTAATTAATAAAGTTGTTGTGAAGACAAAACAAATAGTATATTAAGTAAATGCCTAGTGTATAACAAGTGCTCAGTAAATATTTCTGAATTGAGTGGCTGTATAATTTATCATCACATTGGGACAGCTTTGAGAGTAAAAAGGTGTGTTGTTAAGAATGATGGCAACAACTTAGGATTAAACTGGAATTCTCCTGGTCAAACCAAGATGCACAGTCACACTGGCTGCGACGATGTGGTTAATATGATGATGATGTTGTCATGCAGTGCAAGCTGGAGGTACTTCCCTTTTAACCTTTAGCATGTCCAACTGACACACCAGCTCCAGCTGAAGTTCGGGATTCACACACACCTTCCTTGTCTCCGTTATTCCCAACCAAGAATCATCAACCATTAGCTGCTACATCAAGCCAAAGGCAAACACAAAACATGCTTTTTTCCTCCTGAGACCCAAGCAGGAAAGAGGAGGTTTAATTATTACTGTATTAAATCAACTACTTCATTTTATTTGGGAAGTCCAGTTTGATAAATCACAATATTGTGGCTGAGACCTGCTGACCAGCACAAATTTGCCTGTTAACTCACAATTCATATGTATTATCTAAATTTCTGAACTTTATTTTTTGTAGAGATGGGGTCTTGCTATGTTGCTCAGGCTGGCCTTGAATTCCTGGCCTCAGGCAATCCTTCCTGTTTGGCCTTCCAAAGTACAGAGATTACAGGTGTGAGCTACTGTGCCTGGCCTTACTGATCTTTAATAGCTTTGGGTATGGCCTTGGGTCCTTCTTTTTTTCTTCTTTTCCTTTCTTTTTATTAAATTATGGGCAGAAACCCAAATACAGAGGGAAATTCCCAGACACAGGCTGAAACTTGCTTAACCAATTTTATCCAACTTACAATGTCAGATAATCACTTCAAGAAAGTCAGTAGCTATTAGTCTTACATTATTTAGTAAGCACTTAACTATATATCCGATATTTTGCTAGGAAATACTCAAAACATGATCTCACAAGAAGTTTTCAGTCTGGTCCAAAACACAAAAGGAACATTTGTGAAACAGCAATGATATGGGATTATATATAACAGAGACAGAACTGTCATGCAAATAAGCTCAGCAAGAAAAGAAAATCAGTCAGGGCTGAAGCTCTCAAGGGAAGACTTGTCACAGGAGTAGGTTTTGAGCTGGGCCTTAAGCGTGTTTCAATCTTAGTAGATGGAAAAAAGATAGGATAACCTACTAGGTGAGGAGGTGAGTGCGAGATAAGACAGGGCTGGGAGTTAGAACTGAGAAGAAAAACTGGCATTGCACAATTAAAGAAACCTCTCTTGGCCGGGGCCTGTGGCTCATGCCTGTAATCCTAGCACTTTGCAAGGCCTAGGCGGGCAGATCACCTGAGGTTGGGAGTTTGAGACCATCCTGACCAACATGGTGAAACCCCGTCTCTACCAAAAATATAAAAATTAGCCGGGTGTGGTGGTGCATGCCTGTAGTCCCAGCTACTCTTTTTTTTTTTTTTTTGTGCCCCAGGCTGGAGTGCAGTGGCGCGATCTCGGCTCACTGCAAGCTCCGCCCCCCCCGGGTTCACGCCATTCTCCTGCCTCAGCCTCCCGAGTAGCTGGGACTACAGGCGCCCACCACCTCGCCCGGCTAATTTTCTTGTATTTTTAGTAGAGACGGGGTTTCACCGTGTTAGCCAGGATGGTCTCGATCTCCTGACCTCGTGATCCGCCCGTCTCGGCCTCCCAAAGTGCTGGGATTACAGGCTTGAGCCACGGCGCCCGGCCGTCCCAGCTACTCTTGAAGCTGAGGTGGGAGAATCGCTTGAACCCAGGAGGCAGAGGTTGCAGTAAGCTGAGATCGCGCGACCACACTCGAGCCTGGGCGACAGAGTGAAACTCCATCGAAAAGAAAAGAAAAGAAAAAAGAAAAGAAGAGAAAAGAGGGAAGGGAAGGGGGAAAGAAAGAAAGAAGGAAAGAAAGAGAAAGAGAGAAAGAGAGAAAGAAATATCTCTTTTAGACAGAGACATCCAGCAACTAAAGGGACCGGGCAATAAGGAAATAGCCTCAATTTTGAGGCTCTATTGTAGATTTATCTAATACCTAGTAGATCCACTATTCTAACTGTACAGGATTTCAGACTTTTAAAAAGGCAACAACATGAGTTGAGATTGTTGTAATCATTTCTTTATTAGCCTTTTCTCTATTCAGGAAGGGCCATGGGGAGAAATGCTTCTCAAAAGTAATCATGAATTCTATCGATAAGGTGACATCAAAGCACAAGTCAAATAAGATCATCCATTTTGAAACGTGGCTTTCAGGCTTGATGTCCTTAAAATATAACAGTATAAAAATTGCAAATATATTGGCTTCCCAATGGGGAAGAAAAGTTTTCTTGTAAGAACAGCTTTCAAGCCTGGCAAATAAGTAAGTTTCTGCAATGCCCTCCCCTGGCGGTCATAAACATTTACTACTTGGCATCCCAATTCAACCACGTATTATTGCTTAATTAAAAGTGCTTCTTTTAATAGATCAATAGACTTGCTTTCAGGAGCTGCCATAATAACACCTATACTTTTTTATTCAAAGTGGTAAGAGGTAGTCAGGAGAGATGACATACATAGGCTTAAAAAATTTTGAGCTGAAATGTGCGTGATATGACATGCCATTTTGTGTCCGGGTGCACGTAATGCAAATCACAGCTCTTTGAAACAGAAAAATCGGAGCCAATTCAAACTAATGACCTGGCTCTTGTTTCTGAAGTGGGTGGGGGTTTACATTAAACCTTTTTAATGCTGCTCCTAAACACAGCGAACCCCTGAGTTTTTGACCTTCCTGAACTGCAGCCAAAGGGCTTGGCAAAGGCCAACCAAAGTGTATTAGAAAGTAGCACAAAAGGAGGAATAAGATTGCATGTTCTTTTATATTCTCTGAAAACCTCAGTCCCATTCTTTCTTCTTTCAGATATTCTGCTCTTCTCTTTCCTGGAAAATTTGTTGCAAAACAGCGGTTCTTCGCCATTTATGGGGACACAAACCCCTTTGAAATCTGATCCAAACCATGGACTCACTCTCAGAAACATGAGCATACACTCAAAACCTTGCAGAAAATTTCAGAAGGTCCACAAAGCCTTTGAAACTCATGTAGACCCCCAATTAAGAACCTCCAAATGTTCTCCAGTGACACTAAACAAGAAAAAATAAGACAGGTATTTAAAGTGACTTTAGAAATATATTGAATCTGAGGGGCATTTTGTTTGTGATCCTCAGCTTAAACAGAATAGTGGGTTCATAACTACCTAGTTCAGGCGTGTCCAATCTTTTAGCTTCCCTTGGCCACACTGGAAGAAGAATTGTCTTTGGCCACACATAAAATACACTAATACTAATGATAGCTGATGAGCTAAAAAAAAAAATTGCAAAAACATCTCATAATGTTTAAGAAAGCTTATGAATTTGTGTTGGGCCACCGTGAAAACCGTACTGAGCTCTATGCGGCCTTTGGGCTGTGGGTTGGACAAGCTTGATCTAGCTGGTCAGTATGCATTGCTTCTCCTCCAAGTTTTATGCTGACTCTGGAGGAAGTCACAGATATTTGAGAAATTCTTATCCTCATGTTTGGGCAGTCACCACAACAAAATCTGTTCTGATGCATGCCTATGATTGCCTTGCCCCTGATAGCCACAGTGGGTTGTAAAGAAAAGAAAGAGCATGTGCTTCTAGATAGGCCTCTGCTTGCTCAATGAAAGCAGATTTTTTTGGAGGAAGTTTTAGAGGTTGCTTTTTGTTGTTGTTGTTGTTGTTAATCTTTCAGTTTTAATGTAACCTTTTCTGGTTGACTCGTAAACCCAAAGTGAAATTCAGGTACATAATCTTAACATCTGGCATTGTTTTGGCTTCTCAAGGTATAAAAGCCAGTGGCCCCTTCACCTTATACATATGCTGTGTGCAGCAAAACTCTTTGCTTCATGGGAAAAAATGGGCTGACAGGGATTTCTTACCTGTCAGAGGCACAATCTTGTGTGTCCTAATCACTTCATGAAATGAGCTTTCTTCTGTGACTCTACTTGAGCAAAGCAGCCCTGGCCATTCAGTAAAACAAACTGTGCTAGAGGAAAACCAGCCTCACTCATGGACACGACAGCATGATAAGGTGCAGAGCAATGTCCCGTCCACCAGCTTCACGGGCCTGTGTGTTACTCCCCATTCATCCCAGGCCCCCATTCTAAGAACAAGTGGAAATAACTGACGGATCTACACACTGGGTGCTTTAGTGCATACACTCAATGTTTACATGTCCCTGTAAGGTAGATGGTAGTATTCTGCTTAGTGTACAGATGAGAACATTGAGGTTTGGAGAAGTTAAGTAAGTTTCCTGAGGTTCCACATCAGTAAGTGAGGTTGTATGAATCGGAGCATAGGCAGCCGTTACTGCACTGCATTCCCATGGCCCGCTGCCTGGTCCCGGCTGAGACTTCATCACAGAAGCTGAAAAACTTACAGTGGTTCACGTGGAAGGTCAGCCAAGTGCTGAGTGAGTCTTCTCTTCTAGCCAATGAAGAACCACCATTAGAAGGAGTGGGGTAGGCCAAGCTCAGTGGCTCATACTTGTAATCCCAGCACTTTGGGAGGCCAAGGTGGGCAGATCATTTGAGGCCAGGAATTCGAGACCAGCCTGGCCAACACAGGGAAACCCTGTCTCTACCAAAAAATACAAAAATTAGCCAGGAGTGGTGGCACGCACTTGTAGTCCTAGCTACTTGGGAGGCTGAGACAGGAGAATTGCTTGAACCTGGAAGGCAGAGGTTGTAGTGAGCCAAAATCGTGCCACTGCACTCCAGCCTGGGTGACAGAGAGAGACTCTGTCTCAAAAAAAGTGGGGGAGGTGGAGTGGAGGTGGGATAATCTTTATGGATTTATATCAGTTTCTAATTCCATTTGGTAGAAGACAGAAGTAGAATTCCCAGTTCATCGTTGTGTTTTGGGTGGCCTGTGGACCGCTTTAATTTACTATTTCTGCTCTTCACAGGGAATACATTTTAAGTTCTAGCAAATAAATAAATCATATTCCCATTGATTAAGCTGGTTTGAACTAAGAATACATAATCTCAATACTTTTTCTTCCCTGAAATGAGTGGAAAACACTCCAAAACAGCCCAGAGTAAGTTGCTCAAACAGAACCAAAAAGTAAAGGTTAAAATACAAGGAAAATGGGATTAGATGAAATTCATCGCTGTTTTAAGTGAGCCCCCCCAATCCAATTATTTTTCTTTATTCCTTTCTAAAAATATGTGGATGCTCACTTTCACAGAGCACCCACTCTGATGGTTTCTGTAACTTTCTTTGTACATAACTATCGTGTCCACACCCAAAAACAAATAAATAAATAAATAGTTTTAAAATAAATAATAAACTTAATGCATGTACAGTAAGTTTTTATCCTCATGGCACTGCCACTAACTTCTCTAGTGCCTGCTTCCTTCAGAGCTACTCTGTGGGAGAACAGTTTTACAGAAGTGTGGGGCACAATCCTAACTTACCTGGAAGTTGAAGAGAAATCAGATACTGGGACAAAAGAGCTTTTCAACAAAGTGGAAAACTGTGTAAAGGTACATTGCTATCCATGTGCGTGAGTGTGTGTGTGCACCTGAGTGTATTTACAGTGGCTTAATAGACAGTGGTTATTATATGGAATGACTATTTGTTGTTTTACATAGATCATTCCATAAAGTAAATCAAGTCAAATTAAATATTCAGGGAAGATGTAATTTTAAAAACCACATCTGTAAAACCATATTTTAGACTGGTCGTGGTGACTCACGCCTGTATTCCTAACACTTTGGGAGGCTGAGACGGGAGGATAGCTTGAGCCAAAGAGTTTGAGGCTGCAGTGAGCTATGATCATACCACTGCACTCCAGCCCAGGCAACAGAGAGAGATCCTGTTTCCTAAAAAAAAAAAAAAAAAAAAAAAAAAAAAAAAAAAAAAAAAAAAAACACAAACACACACACACATACACACAAAATCCCACATTTTAAGTCCTACACTTGGGAAATGTGCACCTTTTGTTATTATTGTGCAAGGCACTTTTTTCCCCATACTGATGCCCAATCACACACAAAAATCTGCCTTTTCCATAATGAGCTAGATTGCCTTCAAAAGTGTCTGACAAGGTAAAAGAGGATTATTAAAGTTGTTACTAAAGCTAACTTGCATTGAGTTTTTTTAAGTCCACTTAAATGCAATTGCCATTGTTGAAATAAATGTAAATAATTTTCACTCGTTTTATTCTTCACTTCCAAATTAAGATCTTTTAATATGGATTAGTTTCACAGTTGCATTGTTAACACTCTCAGCATAAATAAAAGTGTTTTTAAAAATGAGCACTAGAGGCAGGGCACAGTGGCTCACACCTGTAATCCCAACACTTTGGGAGGCTGAGGCAGGCAGACCATCTGAGGTCAGGAGTTCGAGACCAGCCTGGCCAACGTGGTGAAACCCCGTCTCTACTAAAAATAGAAAAATTAGCCGGGTATGGTGGTGCATGCCTGTAATCCCAGCAACTAGGGAGGCTGAGGCAAGAGAATTGCTTGAACCCGGGAGGCGGAGGTTGCAGTGAGCCAAGATCGCACCACTGCACTCCAGCCTGGATGACAGAGCGAGACTCCATCTCAAAATAATAATAATAATAATTAGCACTAGAATTTCTTAGTTTCTTAATAGGCCTTTTTGCCAGAGTGAAAAGTAGCCTACTGAATTTATAACAGACTTTGATGAGGGCAGTGGCCATCCGTTAAATACATTGTCACATATGAACATTCTTCTAATTGCACTAAAGAGATTGAAAGTACATGTGTCGAGTACACACACACACACACACACACACGCATCTATACAGCACTTATCCTTGAGACTTACCCTTGGGTTATATTCCCGCATATTGAATAAATAAACAGCTCAAGAAATCTGTCAAAGAGGTGCCCAATATATGTTTTTATGCTTTTAGATATCAACCATTCCGTGTTCTGATTTTTACAATCATCAGCAGGCCAAATGTGACATCACCCTTTACAAAATGTGATGCTTCATAAGGTCTTGGTACCTAGTGACTTTTTTAGAGCCAAAGAGCCCCTTCAAGGGAGTGTGCTGCTTTTTTAGGTGTGCCTGACAAGAGGACTGCTTGAATTGAATGGCCAGCAACACACGCACATGCACACGTGCCACACACACACACACACATACGTATGACCATAGGCACCCTCAGTATTGTTGATGCCGGACAATGTCATTAAAATTTCATCTCAGTAGCCAGTTGTGACCTCGGTGTTTCCAAGAAGAAAAGGAAAAAATGGCTGATACAAAAGGGAGTTAAACTAACCTTAGTGAAAAACTAAACTGGCGAGTTTATCTAGTAATTGCCCGGGTTCAGCATTTTTCTGCGATAAATGAGTAAACTTTAAATGTATCTCTGAGATGCACTATCACAGGCATTGCCGTGGGCAAGTTTTATCCGATGATGAAACAGCAAGGCCTAGTGAGATAAAGATGATAGAAGGGGGACTATCAGGTGGCAGCCGGGTAATTACAACTCTCTATTTGGGCTTTGCAGTGATGCTGCATGTGATAAGTGGAGAATAATGAAGAAAAAGGAGTAGTGATAATGCAGGAGCTAAATGGTAGAAAATAGCCTATCATAGCCCACAGCCCTCTGAGCGCCTATGGGGACTTTGAACTATCTTCTTCAGTTTTCATCCGCAGAAAAAAACACTCTCTCTCTTTCTTCTTCCTTTGCTAAATTTATGTCTGGTGGGACAAAAGGAAACACTGAAAGGAAATCAAGGGTATGTGAAGAGAATATGACCTTTGCAAATAACTCTGAAGGTCACTATGTAATTATTCTAAAATAAAAGTATCCTGTAATCTTGCCCATATTCACCAAAGATGCAAGAGCATTTTTCAAATGTGATTCGGTACAATTTTGTTGGGGATCATGACTTATAAAGGTCAAGTAAAGTATTTCTAATTATAGCCTGTCAAGTAGAGCTTCAGAAGAACACTCAGGCCATTTGTTACTATTGAGTCGAACTTTGATTAAGGTAAAGACAGGCCAAGACACAATCCATTATATGGAAGGAAAGAGATGCTTCTGGCTGACGGTTTAGGTGCAGAGTTTTAAACCAAAATAACCTGTGTAGAAGCTCAGGTCTTTTAACCCTGGCGCTTTTGCCAACTAAAGCAGTGTAAGTCTCATCTTTCACAGGGGCCTGAGTTTGGGTTGTGTTCATTTTGTTTTACTTGGAGCCATCTGGAACCTCACGCTGATGATGGATGCAATCAAGAGGGGGAAAGGGTGTGTATGTATAGGTACATGTATGTGTGCATGTTTGTGCACATGTGATGGCAAAAGCCATTTAAACATTTTTTAATTGTGGTAAAATACACATAACATGAACTTTACCATCTTAAGTGTACAGTTCGGTAGCGTTAAGGACATTTGCACTGTTGTACAGTCAATCTCCAGAATTCTTTTCATCTTACCCAACAGAACCTGCATAGCCACTAAACAATAACTCACCATTCTCCCTTCCCCCAACCCCTGGCAACCACCGTTCTACTTTCTGTCTTTATAAATTTGACTACCCTAGGTACCTCAAATGAGTGTTTCACGTTTCACGTAACATACTGTCCTCAAGCTGCATCCATGATGTGGCATGAGTCAGACCTTAGCTGGGGAATTCTTCCAGGAAAAACAGAGCTTACTGGTGTAGGAGCTGAAGGCTGTTTCTACCACAGGGCCCACCCTGGTTGGAATGAACAGACCTAAGATGTAGATTTAAATAGCTCCTGTGCTAAAGGTGCCTTGAAACTTAAGGCATTCAGGGTAAAATAGTGGAGTCGGTCATCTAAACCATTTTTTGATTGTGAGATAATTCACATACTATAAAATTCACCTTTTGAGAGTAGACATTTCTGTAGTTTTAGTTCATTCACAGTGTTGTGCAACCAGAGCCACTATTTAATTGCAGAACATTTTTATCACACTGCAAAGGAAACCTCATACCCATTTAGCAGTCACTCCTCATCCTGCCCCATACCCAGACACCCCATATCCCGGCAAGTCGCTAATCTACTTTCTATGTCTATGGATTTGCCTACTGTAGACAATTTATATGAATGAAATTATACAATATGTGGCCTTTTGTGTAGCATAGCGTTTTCAAGGTCCATCCACGTTGTAGTGTGTATCTGTACTTCATTCCTTTTCATGGCTGAATTATGATTCATTGTATGGATATACCACATTTTGTTTTTCTGCTCATCAGTTGATGGGAATTTTGGTTATCTTCACTTTCTGGCTATTATAAATAATGCTTCTAGGTACATTTATATACCAGTCCCTTTGTGAATATTTGGATACAAGTCCCTTTGTGCATATATGTTTCAATTCGTTGGGTGTATACCTGGAAGTCGACTTGCTGGCAACTCTGTGTTTAACTAGAAGTAGAGTAGCATGGCAGCTCTATGTTTCACTTTTTGAGGAACTGCCAAACTGTTTTTTACAGCTGCTGCACCATTTTGCATCTCCAACAGGAATGTATGAGAGTTCTGGTTTCTCCACATGCTCACAAAGACTTGTTGGTGTTTAGGGATTGTCCTTTTTCTAATAGTCATGCTAATGGGTATGTAGGGCTATCTCATTGTAGTTTGATTTGCATTCCTTGGATTGCTAATGATGTCGACCATTTTTTCATGTGCATTATAGAGAAATGTATATTCAAGTCCTTTGCCCATTTTTAAACTGTGTTGTCTTTTTATTGTTCAGTTGTAAGAGTTCTTTATGTATTCTGAATACTAGGCCCTTATCAGATATGTGATTGCAAATATTTCCTCCCATTTGGTAGACTGACTTTTAACTTTCTTGATTTTGTCTTTTGATGCACAAGAGTTCATTGTGATGAAATACCATTTATCTGTTTTTCCTTGGTTGCTGTGCTCTAAGCATCATATCTTAACCAAGATCACAAAGATTTATACCTATGTTTTCTACTAAGAGTTTTTTACATGTTACACCTGTATTTTGTTTCTGAGAGTTTTATAGCTTTTCAAATTCCTTTTTAAAAGAGTACAATAAAATTTTTTTTAACTTGGCTCCAAATGACAATATCTAAAACTTAGATTTGACATTGAAATCCACAGACAGAAATTTCCATAGCTAAAAGTATACATTAGCAAAAAATTCTGCTGTTGCGGCAGCTATAAACTGGGCTCCTGAGGTACAGTGGGAACTAAGCCATCATCCCTGCTTTGAAGAAACCCACAATACTATGAGAGAGAAGATTTCTGAACAAATACAGTATATATAAAAGTAATAAATACTTTATCTTCTCTTAATCTGACCATCTGTTAAGACAGATATTAAGGATAGGGATGTAGCCTTAGACACGAAGTCATTTCTCCAAAGTCACATAGCTTGATGGAATTTGAATCAAGATCTACTTGTGTGGCTGATGATATCATTGTCACTGTTCTTCGACTCCTCTGCGTCACTCTGATCCAAGGCACCATCATCTTTTTTCTGAGAGCCTCATGCTAGCCTCTTAGCCTTTTTCTGCTCTTGGCCACTAAAATCCATTTGCCTTTCATTAGCCAGAGTGATCATCCCAAAACACACATCAGTTCACCCTTCTCCCTCCTTAAAACTCTCCCATGACTTCCCATCGGAACTAGAATAAAACCCAACTCTCAGCATGGCTTGTAAGCCCCTTCATGACCTGGTTTCTGGCTACTCCTCTGACCCCAGCCTAGACCACTCACTTCTGTGCTCTTTTGTAGTCCAGGCCTCAATACAAGCAGCACCTTCTCAGAGAGGCTGTCTCTGAACACACAGTGGAAGGCACCTCTTTCCTCCTCCTGATTCTCCCTCACATCATTCCAATATCTGTTTCACAGCACACTTGCCACTGTCTCAAATAAGTTTTAAATGTATTTACTGGTTTACTGTCTGTCTTCTCCTACTGAGTTATAAACTCTATAAGAGCAAGGACTTTGTTTCTGTCATCCATTGCTAGCCCATCCATTCCTAGTTGGGACTGTCTGACACATAGTAGGTGATTAATAAATATTTGTTGAATTAATTAATAATAACGTGCACAGTGCTTAGGAGCAGGGAACAACTTCCTGGTGGGGCAAAGTAGCAGAAAAGCAGTAAAAGGGAGGACATGAGATGTTGAAAGTCTTTAGAGAGAAGATAATTCGAGCATTTTAAATGGAAGAATCAAGCTCTGAGAGCCCTGCAAAGAGAAGTGAGATGAGGATATTCCAGAATGATGGAGCAGCACGTGTGATGTCATAGCTTTGTGAAACCCTAGCACAATCTTCATACGATTTTACATATTTTTGCCCTCCATAGCTTAAAAGTACTTCAGTATATTTCATTTTATCATTCTATTCTGTATCATCTTTATTTCTATTTTGCAGATGAGAAAATTAGGCTCCCAAGCCCTTCATATATACATTACAGAAAGCAGCCAAGAATACAAATTTTATGGTTGGATCTTTGTGAAAAAAAAAGTTTTGGCCACACAGGTGGCTCACGCCTGTAATCCCAAGACTTTGAGAGGCAAAGGCAGGATTGCTTGAAGCCAGGAGTTCGAGACCAGCCTAGGCAACATAGTGAGACCCTTTATCTACAAAGAAATGCAAAATAAATTTTAAAATTAGCTGGGCATGATGGTGTGCGCCTATAGTCCCGGCTACTTGAGAGGCTGAGGCAGGAGAATCGCTTGAGCCCAGGAGTTTGAGGCTCCAGTGAGCTATGATTGTGCCACTGCACTCCAGCCTGGGCAACAAAAAGTTTTCACAAAATCAATGATTACTAAAAAGAAAATGATGTGTACCATTCTAGCTGGAGAAACACTACCTGCTAAAACAAACTCCGAAAGTTCAGTGTCTTCACGCAACCCAAGTTTATTTCCCATTCAAATGTCGGCCAAGATGAGCATTCCTGGTGTCGTTCCTCTATGCAGTGATTCAAGAACTTAGCCTTATGCCATCTGTGGATCTACCGCACCCTAGGGCCTTGTCACTGTCAATCCAGCTAAAGAAAGGGGCAAGAGAGTAAATAAGGAACAACATCTTAAAATCTTTGACTAGAAAGAGCCACATATCATGTCCACTCACCTGTGAGAAAGAGTCACTAGTCCACCCCACACGATTGTGAGAAATTAGTGGAAAGAATTAGAAAACAATAGCAGAGGGCTAGGACAGGAGTTAGTCATCATTCCGTTGATTCTTCATCTTTGCCTTCCTAAAGCTTGTGTCATCTTCTAAATCCATTAGATATTTTAAGAAAATGAATCTCTGCCTCCAAAACTTAAATGAAAATCTCCCTTGGCCTTCATATTGTTTTCAAAACTCATTTTTCTTCCTTTGCCATATCTCTGGACATCTTCCTGAGGAAATAAACTTTCCCACATGTCACAGTCATCCACCACTCCTTCACTGGTACTTTGCCAAAGTTCTCTTTTTTAAATACATTTTAGACAGAAACAAGTTTTTCCCAGAAGCCCACATTCTGCCCTCAAGATACTCAGGTGCAAACCTATTTGATACCAGGGGAAGGTACAGACTTCAGAGCACAAATAATTAATTCTTTGGCACTTTTATAAAAATTTTATTATGTTTTAAGAAGCAACCAAAAGCTAAAACCATATTTGACTAAAGAGAAAGTTATTTAACTTTTCCTACTCCTTCATTTTCACATCTTTCATTACTCGGTCCACCTGCTCTGAGAACCTCTTCCTACTCCTTCTTGCTTCCTGCTGCGTCCTCACCCAGGCATTCCTGCAGCACAGTCTGGTGGCTTCTCCCCTGAGTTCCATGAGAGTGCTATGCGTATTTCCATCACAGTACTTATTATAATTTTTTTTTTTTTTTTTTTAAGAGAGAGAGTTTCACTCTGTCACCCAGGCTGGAGTAGAGTGGTGCAATCTTGGCTCACTGCAACCTCCACCTCCCAGATTCAAGCGATTCTCTTGCCTCAGCCTCCCAAGTAGCTCATATTACAGAGGCCTTCTACAACACCTGACTAATTTTTGTATTTTTAGCAGAGACGGGGTTTCACCATGTTAGCCAGGCTGGTCTTGAACTCCTGATCTTAAATGTTCCACCAGCTTTGGTCTCCCAAAGTGCTGGGATTACAGGCATGAACCACCATGCCTGGCCAACCTGTTACATTTTTAAATAGTTAGCCAATTAATAGTGAAGTTCTTAATATTCTTTATGAGAAATAACAATTGATGTTGATAATAATCATAGATAACATTTACATACAACTTATTATGTGCCAGACACTGTTCTAACTACCTTATATATATATATATCTCAAATAATTCAATTCTTACAACAATCATATGGGGTAATTACTGTTTTTATCCCCTTTTTCCAGATGAGGAAACCATGATACAAAAAGTTCAGTTGATTGCCCAAGTCATGTGGCTAAGAAGTGGGGCCAGGGTTTGAACTCAGTCTGTGGATGCTGTTAACATCTGTGGAACTTGTGTTTTGAAAAGACTCTATAACTATTAGATGTGAAAGAAAGTCATTAAGATTGTTGCATATAGGACAGTTTTCTTTATTTCAAATCACACAGAGTCAATGATAGAGCTGAAACTTGCAACCTGTATCTCCCATTGCCCTTTGCACGGCCTGCTGTGGGATTCACATGCAGGACAAGCATGCAAGGTGCAGAAGCTGCCACCCAGCATGGGTAGTGAAATGTTTCCAGTGCCTGAATTTCTATATTGACCTAGAGAAAATTTGGATATTGATTCTGTTTCTTTTCTTTCCTTAATTCGAGGTTGTTGGTATTATCTCTTAGTTATCAAGGTAAATCTTAGAGGCACTAGAGCAATATCTACTTAACATTAAATACTAATCTTTTCAGTGGGAAAAAAAAGTCAAGTGGTCTCTGTTTCTCGATAGTGTTGCCTACAGGTGTCTTCCTTTTCTCTCTTTCACCATCTTCACTGCAGAGGGAGAGAAAATAAAGCATGAAGATATTTATCACATAATCACCTCAAATCAACATCTAAAAAGACAGAGTTTATCACCTTCTCTGAAAAAAAGAAAAGTGCCTTTTCATGTAGTCCCCATTTCAGTGGGTGGTACCATCATCTACAAGGGCTAATGGAAGCCAGAAATCTGGTAGTTACCATAGATCCTTTCTTACACCATCTGTAACCAATTAATCACCAACCCATGTTGATTTTTCTCCCCCAAAGATCTATCTTTCTATCTTTCTCCATCCTCACCCTCTTTAAACATCCTTCAGTCTACAGTAGAAATGATCTTTCTCAAGTGGTGTACTCTAAGTCACTACTTGAAATAATTTAATGATTTTTATTACCTTCAGGATAAAATTCAAGCTCCTTGGCATGGCATCCAAGGCTCTTGTGTTCTGGCCCATATCCCTTGACCAGTCTAATTTCCTAACACTTCTCCTAAGTCTCATTACTCTCCAGCCACATAAAATATATCATAAAACTTATTCTTCTTCCCCTAGCTGACTTTTGCACATCTTTCATTACTCAGTACACCTACTCTGAGAACCTCTTCCTACTCCTTCTCGCTTCCTGCTGCGTCCTCACCCAGGCATTCCTGCTCCACAGTCTGGTGGCTTCTCCCCTGAGTTCCTTGAGAGTGCTATGCGTATTTCCATCACAATACTTATTATAAGGTATTCTAGTTGTCGACTTACTTGTCTTCTTTCCAATGAGGCTGGGCACTATTGAGGGTGGACATTACATTTTCCCATGTTTTTGTATTTTTATATTATTTATCAGTCTATAGAATGACAAATAGTTTTCTAGCCAATTAATAGTGAAGTTCTTAATATTCCTTATAAGAAATAATAATTGATGTTGGTAATAATCATAGATAACATTTACATACAACTTATTATGTGCCAGACACTGTTCTAACTACCTTATATATATATCAAATAATTCAATTCTCACAACAATCATCTGGGGTAATAGTAATAGTTTACTATTTGTCATTCTATAGACTGATAAATAATATAAAAAAACAAAAACATGGGAAAATCTAATAGTTTACGTACTGTTTGTCATTCTACAGACTGATAATAAAAAAATACAAAAACATGGAAAAATGGATAATTTGCATCAAAAAGAGCTCATTGAATTGGAGATATATATAGTTAGAGAACTTAGAATCAAAGTCTATAAACTGTCAACAGGGTGATTAATGCTCAATTATCCTCCTTATAAGATAATTGATTTCCATAGAGTGAAAATCTTGTCCCAGAATAGTGATAGGAGAGGCATAACGTGACACCTTCACCTTTTTTTAGCGTTATCTTGCATCTTGTTCACAAAAGCTGATATGATTTACCCTCCAACTCTGCTGGAGCTATTCTCACTAAGCCCTAATAATTCAATTGGCTTAAATCCTTAACAGTTTAAATGAAGCAATGGATAAACTAGGACTGATAAAGGAGCTAAGACTCCTGTTCTTAAGAAACTTCAACATCATCAACATGACCTTTAGAGAGGTTCTAATAAAACTATAATAATAGCCAGCAATCGTAATAATAACAACAATCATGATTAATAATCATAATACTCTGTACTTATTTCATGCCTTTCATCCATGGATCTGAAAGCTCTTTTTACAAATATCAATTATGACTGACATTCTTGTAAGCTGAATATTCACAGTGTCCAGAAAATGGATTGAAACAGTTTTAAGACAGGATGGCCCAAAAGGGGTAAGTTGCAAGCTGTAGCTCTCCCAACCAATTCCAGCAGCAAACTCTGCTCTCCATTAGGTTGAATGGCCTGTGACTGCCAGGAGACTATACACTGATACAGACAGTGATAGTTGGTTAGTTCTATGGAATTCAGAAATTGTGTTAGATGTGATTGCTAAAGAAATCCTGATTATGAGAGTTCTCCATAAAAATTTAGTCATGTCAAGGAAATGAAACTGTCCTTACTGGCCCAAATTGAACCTACAGATACTCATAACTTTTAATGTACTAAAAATTTGGCACAGAAAAATAATTTTTGGTGTTGGTTTAACTTGTAGAAAAACTTGGATTGGGTATTTTTTTGTTAGTTTGCATATGAAATGAATGGACATACTATTATTTTGAGAATGAAGTCTTGGGAATCTTTAATGGTGAGTTTCATGGTTCCATCAAAACCTTAGCCTAAATGGATCAGTTAAGGACTGCCAGGGAAGGAGCAAGGAGGTGCCTGGGTGATCAGTTTTTTATGATGCTGCCCCCAAATCTAAAACACAAAATGAAAAAAAAAAAAATCAAAGTAAAAATACAAAATATAAAAATATTTTATAAAAAATACAGTATTTTATAAAAATATAAAAACAAAGTAAAATGGAAGAGGAAGGGAAACAATTGGTGTAATGCAAGAGGAAAGTTTTTATTCATCCAACCAATTTTTTTTGAGCATCTTCCAAAAACGAGGCATTTTGACATTTTTATTTGCAGGTATGTGTGCAAAGAAGACTATAAAGGTGATCTCATCTCCTTTTACTGAGTTCATTAGTTTGTATTAGTCAGAGTTCTCTAGAGGGACAGAACTAATATGATAGATATATGTAAAAGGGAGTTTATTAAGTAGTATTAACTCACACAATCACAATGTCCCACAACAGGCCATCCGCAAATAGAGGAGCAAGGAAGTCAGTCTGAGTCCCAAAGCTGAAGAACTCGGAGTCCGATGTTCCAGGGCAGGAAGTATCCAGCACGGGAGAAAGATGTAGGCTGGGAGGCTAAAGCAGTCTAGCCTTTACACTTTTTTCTGCCTGCTTTATATTCTGGCCATGCTGGTAGCTGAATAGATTGTGCCCACTCAGATTAAGGGTGGGTCTGCCTTTCCCAGACCACTGGCTCAAATGCTAATCTCCTTTGGCAATACTCTCACAGACACACCCAGGATCAATACTTTATATCCTTCAATTCCATCAAGTTGACACTCAGTATTAGCCATCACACAGTCTCATTCCATTGTCATTAGTTTTGGAAAGTATTTTTTGTTTAGATCAGAGGTTTTGCTATAAAATATTAATGCATTGATCAGTTTCTTAAGACTATCATTTTAAGGCTCTGTGTCAGTCTCTTTTTTTTTTTATTTTTTTTTATTATTCTACTTTAAGTTCTAGGGTACATGTGCACAATGTGCAGGTTTGTTACATATGTATACATGTGCCATGTTGGTGTGCTGCACCCATTAACTCGTCATTTACATTAGGTATATCTCCTAATGCTGTCTCTCCCCCTAGGCCCCAGTGTGTGATGTTCCCCTTCCTGTGTCCAAGTGATCTCATTGTTCAATTCCCACCTGTGAGTGAGAACATGCGGTGTGTGGTTTTCTGTTCTTGTGATAGTTTGCTGAGAATGATGGTTTCCAGCTGCATCCATGTCCCTACAAAGGACACAAACTCATCCTTTTTTATGGCTGCATAGTATTCCATGGTGTATATGTGCCACATTTTCTTTTCTTTTCTTTTCTTTTCTTTTTTTATTATATCAGCAGAATATCAGGGGGATATGATACATCATTTGGACCTGCATGTACAGCAATGAATTTGGGATATCATTAAGTTAATTGATAGAATTCATTTAATTTATGTACTTAGGCTTTCATGAAACCTCATCTTAAATCATTAATTCTGCTCAGAATAAACAGTACATTTACCTATGTCCTTTGAGTTGGCCCTTACCCCAGTCCCTGGACATCTTGAAACACTGTTATCATGTTTGGCTTCTTTATTTAACTGGAAGGGGTATTTTATTCATAGTACATATAGGTATTTTACACATCATGTTGCTTGGTACTTTCATAAAATAGAAGAGAAAACTGAGACTTGTGGATATTGGGTGATCTTATGCAAGGTCATAAGCTAGTTGATGGAGAATTTGAAATAGAAATCAAGCCTTTGGGTCATCTATCCTCTGCTCTTTCTTCCCAACTGGATGAAAAATGGCTGACTATCCACCCCTCAACCTGAAAATTAGGCTCTTTTTAGCCAAACTTTGACTACCACCCTCTGTATGAGCTTCAGCAGTGACGCATAAGATGGACCAATTAATAAAAAGCAACACAAGCGGAGATCAGTCAAAAATCTCCCAAACTTAATCTATATTACTTTGATAGATGATATCATCTTTGCCTTCCATTAATCCCTATACTCAACCCAGAGAGAAAAATCCACTGGACCCTCAATTTCCAGACGCACTCACCAGAAAACTAGTCTTGGTAAATATGTTGCAATCAACATTTTAAGTTCAGGTTAACATTTTCTTGTTCTCCACTTCAATTTATTTATTTATTTATTTTTATTTTTTATTTTTTATTTTTTATTTTTTTTGAGACACAGTCTCACTCTGTTGCCCAGGCTGGAGTACAGTGGCATGATCTCGGCTCACTGCAAGCTCCGCCTCCCGAGTTCACGCCATTCTCCTGCCTCAGCCTCCCGAGTGGCTGGGACTACAGGCGCCGCCACCACACCCGGCAATTTTTTTTTTTTTTTTTTTTTTTGTAGTTTTAGTAGAGAAGGGGTTTGTTTCACTGTGTTAGCCAGGATGGTCTCCATCTCCTGACCTCCTGATCCACCCGCCGCGGCCTCCCAAAGTGCTGAGATTACAGGCGTGAGCCACCGTGCCTGGCTCAATTTATTTATTTGTTTCCAGTTCTTTCTTCTTTTTTGTTAAACTGTTTTCAAACACTAGCAATTTTTTCACTTCCCTGGGCATCAAACCTATGCCTTCTAGTCTATTTCTTTAAAAAGAAATTTAATATTTATACTTACCTAAGGATAGTATACTTACTATAGTAATTATACTTACTTATATATGCCATTCTAGTCCTTTATAAACTTTTTCTTTTCCACTTACATTTCTGTCTCTTGAGCATCATCATAGGTGGCTAAAGGCTGCTCATGGGAAGGGATTTTTTTTTTCACAAAATTTCAATTTCTGATCATCTAAACAGTTCAGTTCCGAATATCTTCTCATTCCATAATTAACTGTGACATGAAGAGTCCAGTGGAAGAGTCCACAGGCCAACTTACAAAATGTAGGAAGGTTTATGTATTGGTTTCCAAGGACTTCTGTACCACAAACTGGGTGGCTTAAAACAATAGGAATGTATTGGCTCACAGTTCTGGAGGCTGGAGGTCTGAAATCAAGGCTCTGGCAGGGCCTTGCTTCCTCCAAAGGTTCTAAGGAAGATTCTTTCTTTGCCTCTTCTTAGCTTCTGGTGGTTTCTGGCAATCTTTGGCATTCCTTGGCTTGCAGCTTTATCACTCCCACCTCTGCCTTCTTCCCTCTGTGTGCATCTGAATCTCCCTCTACTTTCTCTTAAAAAGACACCAGTCGGCCGGGCGCGGTGGCTCAAGCCTGTAATCCCAGCACTTTGGGAGGCCAAGGCGGGTGGATCACAAGGTCAGGAGATTGAGACCATCCTGGCGAACACGGTGAAACCCCATCTCTACTAAAAATACAAAAAATTAGCCAGGCATGGTGGCGGGCGCCTGTAGTCCCAGCTACTTGGGAGGCTGAGGCAGGAGAATGGTGTGAACCCGGGAGGCGGAGCTGGCAGTGAGCCGAGATCCCACCACTGCACTCCAGCCTGGGCGAGAGAGTGAAACTCTGTCTCAAAAAAGAAGAAGAAAAAAAAAGACACCAGTCATTGGACTTAGGGCCTACCCTTATGGGTAGCAGGCAGTCATTAAGCCTACTTTATAGCTGAGGAAACTGAGGCACAGAGCGATTAAGTGACCTCATCTTAACCAACTACATCTGCAAAGATCCTTATTCCAAATAAGGTCACATTCTGAGGTTCTGAGTGGACATGGATTTAGGGGGTGTCGCATTCAAGTCATTATGTTTACTTCTTCCATTCCATCTTACTATTCACCCAAGAGCTTTCAGATGCAGAGTCCAAGATGACCCCTCAAAACCTTCTCAGGAAAGCCACCAGTTCATTCTGAAAGTGAAGCAGCACAGAGTGCGAAGACGTTACCGAAGCAGGACTGAGGCCTACCTCCTCTTGTTCCTGGCTTTGGAACTTTGCACGAGTCACATCATCCCACTGGGCTTCCGTGGCTTCATATTCAGATTGGAGTAATATCTAGATCACACGGCTGCCATGAGAATCTAATGAGATCGCAGACCCAACTGTCTTACGTTTGGCATGTGGTGGCTGCTCAGTCATTGTGAACACCCTACATTCATTCTAGAACTGAGGAGCAGGCAATGTGCTGGAGCAAGCAGAGAAAAGATCCCTTTCGGGTAGCCCTGAGAGCATACCCGCACTGTGCCCAAGAGCAAGGCCTGTTCTGGAAAGAGAAAGGTCACCGCGCATGCCTGGGAATGTTTGCTAAGGTTTGTCATGTTTAAAAAAGGTAATTAGGGAAAACAAACTGAACTCCCGGAGGATGCTCATTAGATTGCTACGCTGTACTTATCTACAATATATGGTGACTAACATCTGAGACGCTGAAAGCTTTTAATAAGCATTAACTCGTTATTCCCTGTGGGATGGGTAGCAGGCAGTCATCAAGCCGACTTTATAGCTGAGGAAACTGAGGCACAGAGAGATCAAGTGACTGGTTCAAGGTCAGTACCAAGCTGATTGCTAAAGGGACCAACAATGGGCCCTGGAGAATTGAAAAGAAGGCCTTGAGTGGAGTTATTTGCTGTCATCTTTCTTTGTTCCCACCCCCCATGGATTCAATCATATAGGCAACTTGCTTCCAGGAACAAGAATAGGGTAACTTGGAAGAGAAAATAAAAATAAACAAACTACAATAAACAAACGTGGCATATCCATACAATGGAATATTATTCAATCATAATAAGGAAAGAAGAACTAACGTGCTATGCTGTGAATGAACCTAGAAAACATTATGCTGAATGAGAGAAACCAGACACAAAAGACCACATATCATATAATTTCGTTTATAAGAAACATCTGGAACATGTAAATCCACAGAGACAGAAAGCAGATTTGTGGTTACCAGGGGCCAGAGTGGCTTAAAGAATGGTGTGTCATTGATTCATGGGAACTGTTGTGTTTCCTTTTGGGGTGACTAAAGTGTTCTGGAACAACAAAGAGGTGATGCTTAGCCGGGCGTGGTGGCTCATGCCTGTGATCCCAGCACTTTGGGAGGCTGAGGTGGGCGGATCACCTGAGGTCAGGAGTTCGAGACCAGCCTGACCAAGACGGTGAAACCCAATCTCTACTAAAAATACAAAAATTAGCCAGCGTGGTGGCACGCATCTGTAATCCCAGCTACTCAGGAGGCTGAGGCAGGAGAATCGCCTGAACCCGGGAGGTGGAGGTTGCAATAAGCCAAGATCACGCCACTGCACTGTAGCCTGGGCAACAAGAGTAAAAAACTTCATTTCAAAAAAAAAAAAGAAAGAGAGAGAGAAGTGTTGCTTTTACAACATTGTGAATGTACTAAATGCCACACAATTAGGCACTTTAAAAATTGCTAATTTTAGGTGAACAAAATTCTCTCTGCAGCTCTCTGTGTCCGTTTGAATCTCCTATTCTTTTCTCTTATAAAGATGCCAGTCATCAGAGAATACAATTCACAAAAAGTTATGAAAAATAAATAAATCAATAAAGTGAGCATTTAAAAATGCATGTTAGTCACCACTTGGGGACTGTGGACAGAAGTGTGAAAAACAAATTACCCGAACTTGTAGAGACCACACCTTCCACCTAACTAATTCTAACTACATGATCTTAGACTAATACCCAAGTCTCAGTTTTCTCAATTACACGATGGGGGGTTAGACTAAATTGGTGGTTTTCAAACAGCAGTATTTTTTTTTTGTTTTTTAGAGACAGGATCTCACTCTGTTGCCCAGGCTGGAGCACAGTGGCACCATCATAGCTTACTGCAGTGTTGAACTGCTGGGCTCAAGTGATCTTCCCACCTCAGCCTCTTGAGTAGCCGGGACTACAGGTGTGTGCCACCATGCCCCACTTTTTTGAAATTTTTTTAGAGATGGGGTCTTGCTATGCTGCCCAGACTGGTTTCAAACTCTTGGCCTCAAATGATCCTCCCAGCTTGGTCTCCTAAAATGGTGGGATTACAGGTGTGAGCCTGGCCTCAGGCTGCACTTTTTAAAGCTGCTAAATGTCTTTTAAACAAAATCCTATGTAGAACCCTAAAATATAAAAAGGATGAAAGCCAAGTTAATTGAGGGAATCTGTCTAACCAGCTCTGTACTTCCATCCCTGGGGGCCCCAAAGGCACCCTCTGAACTGTGATGCTCTTGAATAAAGTTGAAAATCCCAGAATAGACTATTTTTAATCTTATGAGCCTATCATCCTAAGGGAAGACCATTTTCCCACCCCCATTTAAATGCAAAATAGTAAAATGAGTTGCAAATATCAGTATCATGTATGTTGTTGCTGTTGATAAATATGTACCTTAATTAAAACTTAGAATAGTATAAAACTGAACATGACAGATGCAGCCAGATGTGGGCTGACCAGAAGACCCACAGCAGCTTTGGATGTGTTGGAGGTATGAGCAGGCCCCACTGCTTCTACCTCATCCAAAGTCTAAGCCCAACTTGACCTGATCCAGGTGGCCAAGAGCAGGTCATTGCCATTTGCCCAGGGTTCAAGATCCTTTTGAGCCACTAATGGGGAGAGCCAAAGACTTTCATGCAAGGTTTGGATCAAGGAGATTGTGGCTTGATATGGGAAAATTTTACATAAGGATGAAAATCAGAGATGGGAAAAAAAGCAAGAAGCCAAAGGACATTGACCTGGTCACAATGATTCCTCCAGTTACTTCTTATCTGTGGCATGTGTAAGAGTTCATTTTAGGTTGGGTGCGGTGGCTCATGCCTACAATCCTAGCACTTTGGGAGGAGGCCGAGGTGGGCAGATGGTCTGAGCTCAGGAGACCAGCCTGGGCAACATGATAACACCCTGTCTTTACTAAAAACACAAAAAATTTAGCCAGGCGTGGTGGCCTATGCCTGTAGTCCCAGCTACTTAGGAGGCTGAGGCATGAGAATTGCTTGAACCCCAGAGGCAGAGGTTTCAGTGAGCTGAGACCGCCCCACTTTACTCCAGCCTGGCAACAGAGCAAGACTCTGTCTCCAAAAAAAAAAAAACAAAAACAGTTTAGTTTAGAGTTACCACCCCCTACACAGACATTAACACATCTTTACATAGATCCCACAGATTTTTCAGTACCTGCTGGATTACAGAAAAGCTCAACAACTTGACCACAACTTTATTTACACTTCCACTTATCAATGTTTGTGCCTGACTTTACATGCCAAGAAGGTATTCTCCTTTTCCTCCCTGCAAGGACTCAAGATCTGCCAGGAAGAAAAGAGGGGAGCGAAAGCGGCTGAAATTTTCAGCAGAGCAGAGCTGGTTATCACTTAAGTGTAAATACATAAGGCATGAATCCAGAAATGAAGGTCACTTTCATGCATTCTTAGATATGAAGGAATTACTCTTAACTCTCCCAGTGTCCAAATTTTGAAAATCTACATTGGGATGAGGGATTACTGAACAAATGTTCTAGGTGCTAGTGTGCACAGTCTTAGATGAAATTATCATAAGAAAAATCTTTTGAGAAAGTTTAATGGAAAAGATCATATATCGTTTAACACTGAAGGTCAGAGAGCTATGGGTAGATCAAAGTACCCCAGACCAGTGGTTTTCGAAGTGTGATCCCAGATGGGCATCACCTGGGAACTTGTTAGAAAAACAAATTCTCAGCCCCACCCTAGACTTACTGAGTCAGAAAATCTGGGGGTGGGGTCCAGAAACTAGTGTTTCAACAAACCCTCCAGGCGACTCCAATGCACGTGACAGTTTGAGAACCACTTCGAAATCTTTTGTTCTAATGAATTCCCTAATTTTAGATGAGAAACCCAAGGCCCACAGTAAGTAAATGCCTTCCCACTATCGTCCTGCTGACTGTGTGAACTAAAAAAAGAGATGAAAACTTGTTTTACTAGTCCTACTTTTAAAAATAAGCCAGTTTTCTTTTCCCCAAAGATTAGAAGAGAATTGATGCTTCTGGTTTGTATTAGGTTCTCTAGGGGGACAGGACTGATAGGATAGATGTATATATGAAGGGGCATTTATGAGGAGAATTGACGCACACCATCACAAGGGGAAGTCCCAAAATAGGCCGTCTGCAAGCTGAGAAGCCAGGAAGCCAATCCAAGTCCCAAAACCTCAAAATCAGGCAAGCCAATAGTGCAGACTTGAGTCTGTGGCTAAAGGCCCGAGAGCCCCTGGCAAAGCACTGGTGAAAGTTTAAGAGTCTAAAACCTGAAGAACTTGGAGCCCGATGTATGAGGGCAGGAAGCATCCAGCACGGGAGAAAGATGGAGGCCAGAAGACTTAGCCACTCTAGTCTTTCCACGTTCTTCTGCCTGCTTTTATTCTGGCCATGCTGGGAGCTGATTAGATTGTGCCCACCCAGATTGAGGGGTGGGTCTGCCTCTCCCAGTCCACTGATTCAGACGTTGATCCCCTTGGACAACACCCTCACAGACATACCCAGGAACAGTACTTTGCATCCTTCAATGCAATCAAGTTGACACACAATATTAACCATCACATGGTTTCAACCCTGCTTTCTGATTCATCAAATGTGAACTAAATGTGCATGATTCTGAGTAAAATCCCATCAGAATTCCCAGTGCCTGGCAAATAATGGGCACTCAGTAAATATTTGTCATAATATGAATCGGCCTCACACAAGGACCATTGGCGAGTACTTCATCCATTTCCTTGTACAGTTAGCGGGTCTCTGCCAAAATGGTTATTACTGAGACCCCAAAACACCAAATTTTCTTACATGGAATAATTTTGACAAGTAACTCAGTTTCTCCCCATTTCCACTCAAATGCCTCCAAAAGTAGACTGAAAAAGAGAAATCCACTGTGAAAACTGAAAAGCTGAGAAGTCCCTGAAATGCTATCCATGTGAAATTTCCCCTAACATTTTCTTACTTAACTTTCTAAACATCTGAGAAGATTTCACTTATTTTAAATAGCTGAAATTTTGTTTGTTTATTTTTGCTTTGCTTTACCAGGATAAAAATTGAAAATGCAGTCTTAGCATGTGTGAAAGCTTTACTTTTTAGGAAAGTCACGACAGATTGAATCTAAGGTGAAAGAAGATCCCAGGGCCAGAAGATTTGAGAAATAAGGCATAAATTCTTCCCCAAAAGAACTCCAAACATAGAACTACCTATATGGAAAGAATGACATCAAAATCAAACAATTATAAGTAATACATTGAATCAATTTGGTTAAGCTTTCTTTTTTCTCAATAGTAAATTCTTGACTTCTTGACATGAAATGTTTAAATTCATAATTGTTTTTCTCTAAATTATCTGTCCTATAGTAAAAATGTTATTTTAAATGGTTTTTATTTTCTTTTATTTACAAAAGAGCTTCTAAAAGTTTTTTCTTTTTTTTAAAAAAAAAGCGTAACGTCTATACTAGGAGGAATACGGACATGTTTTATTGCTCTAATAATACTTACATCTAATAGTTAAAGCCTTTGGCATGACCAAGTACTCAAGGCTTATATTACTATCAAAAGTCTTTAATGAAGAGGAACAGCAACCAAATTATATAACACCAAGTCTTCCAATTACACATAATTTTAAAATGCTATACAATTAAGCCATTTACCTAAGAACCACATGATTTTGTGATCAAATAATGTATGTCAACTCTTTATACGGTACACCTCAATTGCTGATAAATTCTGGACCGCACAAACATTTTAGGAGCCCAAGAAAAAAATTTTTGTCAGTTCTTCATACCGTGTTTTATGCCTCAATTAACAGAATAAGCTGTGTGTGCATATGAATGCTGCACATCCAGTTACTTTTTTCGGTGGTATGGAAATGGTAACTGGACCTTCGTCTGGAAGCTTTGCCACTGCGGCTGTCACATTCAAAGGGAAAACGTGTATCTAGGAAACCAGCTATGCTGAAGGTGAATTTTCTCAAGGATCAGTTTTTTTCTACCAAGGAATCATGTCCTTTTTGAGAGCAGGGATTCTTTCAGCCTTAAAAGAACAATGATTTTTATAGTACACAAATCAAATAAAACTTTATTTTTTGGAAAACAATGGTTGATCAACAGGTATCATCAGCAATGCAGCAAAGTCTCCAGCTAGGCTGCAGAGATTTAGGCTGCTCCATTCTCCAGTGACCCAGGGGTTTAGAGATCTATAGTGATTGCTACTTGCAAAGCTCTATTAATGACACAACTTTTTCCATGCTTTCATAGTGAAATACAAAAGTAAGCCAAAGACACCACAAAAGTGATAAGTAAAAAGAGAATAATCTTAAGTAGAGAAAGCCAGACCTCATGAGTGGCAATTCTAAAACAAGTCCTACCACTGGCCTCGTAACTCTTTAAGTACCTTCCTAATTTTCACCTTTAAAGTATGAGGCCAATAAACATCAGCTCAATTCCTCTCTGACCTGCATATTTTAATAGCACTTTTCTGGGCCTTGGGCAAAATTATTTTAGCCATCTTTGAATGTTCTGGTCTTGGGAGAAGGCTAAAATCTAATATATTATTTTTTTAAAATTTAAATAGCAGTGCAGTGGAGTTGCATATGTATTTCTTAGTTAGATATATAAACAAAAAATTGCAGATTTGTTGTCCCTCCCTCAGCTCCTGTCCAAGATAGCAGCTCGGCCAACTTGGGTTCGGGGAATAGCAGGGGGCTTGGGTCTATCAGTCCAGGTCTTTATCCTGACCCCTTGCCTAGTGTTGGCACTGGGGGCTCGGCGGCTCAGCCTGGACCCAAAAGCCCATCCTGTGGAGGAGCCGCCTCAGTCCTCTGGCGCCATGGCAGTCCTGAGGGGGATCCCCATTGGGATCTGTTGTAGAAGGTCCACCTAGAAGACTTCCAAATCAAGGACCTGCCACCCCCAGTGCTGTAACCTTCTAGGAGGCTTGCCAGGCAGCTCAGCCAACCTAAGCATCTCTCTGCAGGCCCCCAGAGAATATGAGGTGCCTTCTTGTTTCCCCACAAGATTACTGAGGGACCCCCTAGGGATCAAACCCAGTCCCTCCTCTGTCACCCTGAGGGGAGGAGAGTGGAAGCCTCTGCCTGCTACACTTTCTCCACCGAGCCCCATACCTCCTTCTGCCCTCGGCAGCACCTACCCTTTCCTTGTTTAGGGCGCTACAGGGGTGAAACTTGACTTACCAGGAATAGAAAACACCTAGTTTCAATATGTTGGAGATTTTAGCCTAATTACAATAGAAATTTATCTTACCCAGGATCCTAATATCCCTGGAAGTGTGGCTTTCTTTCTACTCCTACTGCTTTTGAACTGGGCTCTTGCTTCCAAACTTACGTTCTTTCAATTCGTCGCGTAGGCCTGTATTTCCATCTGATTATCAGTGTCAGCAAGGAGCCTTGTTCAGATAAAGACTCCCAGTTCAGCCCTTCCATAACAATTCCAAAAAGCAGATGGCTGCCATGGCCCAGACCTGTCATTCCAGCTACTCAGGAGGCTGAGGTGGGTGGACTGCTGGAGCCCAGGAATTTGAGACCAGCCTGGGCAGTATTGCAAGACCCGTGTTTCAAAAAAAAAAAAAAAAAGCAAGGTGTGGAATGATGACCATAACCTGCTGTCTTCGGGTTAAGAAAAGGAAAATAAGACTTTTTCTTTTTCCTTTCTCTCTCTCTCTCTTTCTTTCCTTCCTTCCCTACAGGGCCTTACTCTGTTGCCCAGGCTGAGTGGCACAATCACAGCTCACTGTAGCCTTGAACTCCTGGGCTCGAGCTATTTTCCTGCCCCGCCTCCCAAGTAGCTGGGCCTATAGGCATGTGCCATCACACCTAGCTAATTTTTTTTTTTGAGGGGATGGTTTATATCACGCAAATTTATTTACTCAAAATGTCTTTAATGTTTGAAAACACCCAACCTCCCACAACAACCAAAAACTCCACGTGAGTTGGAATCTCCCACCGTGGGTGGCTTGAGAACGCGCAAGGATATGACTGGAGTAAGGAGCCAAGCCGGGCAGTGGTCACCATGCATCAGGGCCACCACGGGAGGGAAGATGAGGGGTGGGAGGCTGAGAGCCCAGGAGGAAATAGTGGCTGGTAGGAGACACGGACCCCAAACTCACAACAGAGGGAACCCAACACAGTCTGGGCAACGACCTGGGGCACCCGCTGCCCCACTGTGGCCTCCCTGTGGGGGTCTTGACCCTCTTGAGGTAGCATTTCACACAAATCTACAGGTGAATGGAGCAGGCCAGGCCACGGAAAGCCTCACCCCAGGACAGGAGAACCTGAGTGGAGGCCGCTAGCCTTGGGGAGTCCAGAACATCCAGATAATGTTTTAAAATTTTTATTATTATTATTTGTAGAGACAGGACCTCACTATGTTGCCCAGGATGGTCTCAAAATTCTGACCTCAAGCAATCCTCTCACCTTGCTTCCCAAAGTGCTGGGATAACAGGATGACCTTGCCTGGTGAAAAGATTTCATAGTCATATTTGCTTAAGACTGGAAGAAAACTTTTTAAAAAGTGATAGACAACCTTTTTATGTTAGTGAAAGTGTGAAGGAAACAAAATTGTTTCCCTTTCATTTTTTATATGATTCTGGTTTTTTGTGTTTTCACTTTTTGCAAAGAAATATTAAAAGGGTTTTTGCTTTTGTTTGTGTTTTTTAGTGGTTCTGATGATAAGCCAGGTCTAGAAAGTTGCAGGGCTTCCCAGGAGACTTTTTTTTTTTTTTTTTTTTTAAGATGGAGTCTTGCTCTGTCACCAGGCTGGAATGCAGTGGCACAATCTCGGCTCACTGCAACCTCCGCCTCCTGGGTTCAAGTCATTCTCCTGCTTCAGCCTCCCAAGTAGCTGGGATTACAGGTGTGTGCCACCATGCCCAGCTAATTTTTGTATTTTTATTAGAGACGGGGTTTCACCATGTTGGCCAGGATGGTCCCGATCTCCTCACCTCGTGACCCACCTGCCCTGGCCTCCTAAAGTGCTGGTATTTCAGGCATGAGCCACCGCTCCCGGCTCCCAAGAGAGCTTTTAAACCTAAATCTGGTCATGTCCCACTACTGACACCCTCCAACAATGTCAAATCATGTTTGGGATAAAATCAAGCTCATTTAGCATGAATGGTGAGGTCACTGCTGACCGGAGCCTGCCCTGCTTCTCAGTCTGCCCACCCCAGGGCATGCCAGCTACCCCTCCATTCCTGCCTGCCCCTCCCTACCTCTCACAACTCCTCACTGTTTTCTCAGAAGATGCAGCCTGGCATCATCCTTTCCACCATCTGCCCTGCCGAGAATTTGCCAGAATAAATAAGATTCTCCTTTCTATGGCACACTACACAACATTTTTTAAATATTTATTTATTTGGAGACAGGGTCTTGCTTTGTCACCCGGGCTGCAGTGGTATGATCATAGCTCACTGCAGCCTTGATCCCCTGGACTCAAACAATCCCCCCACTTCAGCCTCCCCAGGAGTTGGGACCGCAGGCATGTGCCACCACACCTGGCTAATTTTTTAATTTTTAGTTTTAGTAGAGATGAGGTCTCACTATGTTGCCCAGGCTGCTTGAACTCTTGGGCTCAAGCAATCCACCCGCCTTGGCCTTCCAAAGGGCTGGGATTACAGGTGTGATCCACCATGCCTGGCCAACATTTTTTTAAAAATGTCTTTCTACCCTCCCACCTCCCAGTCGGGAACAATAGCATTCTCAGTTGGGGTAGTGTTTGTTGAATGAATGAATAAATGATTTTCAGTGTTAATCAAAATATTTTTAGAATAACAAAATAAACATAGAAGAAAGCTCATTAGATCACTTAAATCTGTGATGTTTTTAAAAAGATATGTGTTTGTGTTAGTAAATAAACAGCACAATTATGATCAGGATAATGGGGTTATAAGTTTTAGCCAGGGGACTGCTAAGTATGTTAATAGATAGATAAGAATCATCTGTAATTGACATGCTCTTTGTATGCCCACAATGCTGCTAGCTGGTTTCTCAGGCCCTGGACAATGTTAGACCTCACTCCTAAGTAAAGAAAACCTGTTTCCCTTGTTTACACAGTGAATTTACTTAAGGAGCACTGTCTTCATGGGTGAAACAATGGTGGTTTTACTGCTCTTTACACGTAAATTATCACAAGGTGGGAATGAATCTAAATGAGGTCATACAGTGTTTATGAACATGACATGAATTAATTTCATAAAGATAAGTCGCCTTGTGATCTATATGATCAGAAACTAGTTTATTACTTTCTATACGAAAAATAATGGTAAAATTTTGTCCCTCTATCTTCTGTCTTGACTTTCAAATTTTTTTAAAACACATTCTGCAATGATTGAGTAAATTGACTTTTTAAAGAATTTCTACTTTATATTTTTAAAAATAAATTTGTAGTCATGAAAATATGAATATGTCACCTGACTTCTCAATAAGCTCTTCATTGTAACAACTCAAGTAGCTTTTGAAATGGTCTCATCTAGCTAATACCCTGCTTTCCGAAGAAATAATCAATTACTTTTGAACCAGGAAAATCTCTGATAGTAGATAAAAAAAACATACAAACAAACCTGGAACAGGATAAATTAATAGTGCTTTGATTCTTCAAAGAACATACGTTATTTCATTCCAACTGTTTAAGAGTCCATACCCCCTTTCTGAAGTTGAACATTAGCTTGCTAAGAGCTTTTCTTTTAAAAAAGGTACTATGAACTGATTTAGCTTGCTGCCACATATGAAATGTGGTTCTAATGACAGAATTAATTTTTCATGAGTTACGAATTCTTTGAAATTGGAATCCAGAAAATTATACGTGGGAGTCACTTCTTCCTTTTCTAATTAAGCGGATAGTATTGTCTTCACCATCCAGCTGGTTTCTCAGAAACCAAAGTTGGCTTCCATATAAATATAATTTCATTTTATGGGAAGTAGGTTCTCCCACACCACATGCCTAAGCTTCTTTAGATGTAAATGGCATGGCATGAAGGCCTGTCCTTCCAATCAAAACGTGAAACCAGCCTTTCCAAATGGCTTAATATTTAACTATTAACTATTAAGAGCAACGATTGCTTAAAATAAAAGCCCTTGGCATAATAACCATTTTCACAAAACTAATTCCCTCAAATAGACATGTCCTAATGGACCAATAAAACTTGCCTTGTCGTGTCTGAATGCGGTATTAGAGCCTTTTAGGGCTGGCTGTAATTGGTAATCACTGTTCAGGTGAAAGTGGGGGGCGGGGAGATTGATAGAATAGTACTTTATACTGAGCTTCCACGGGGCCTTTCATCTGAAGATCTGAAAGCACTTGACAAACACTAATTAATATTCGTGATACCCCAGTGAGGGAGGTAAGTATTATTATCCCCATTTCGCAGATGAGATGAGGTTAAGTTAGGTAACCTGGTGAGTCAGGGACAGAATGAAGGGCTCCTAATTCTCAGTCTTGTGCTCGTACAACCATTACAAGGGCCTGCCATTGAAAACATAAAAGGAAACACACCTCATTTTCAAATCCCCTAAGGTGAAAACATCAATTGTAAATGGGATCACAATTAAGCCACTTGGTTTTAACGACAGTAATACCATCTTGTAATCGTCAAACTTCATTTTGAGACAAATAGAAAATAGTATTAAAAGTAGTTTCCTTGAAGTGTAAAATAAAGATTATTTTATCATGAGAGGAGCCATACAGAAATTTGTAAATTTGTGTTGAAAAATTTGATAAGGTGGCCAAAAAGTTGGATTTCACTTTTATTCAGATGGTGGGTTAGATCCTTGCACAACTCTAACTTTCTGAGGACAGATCCATCCTTTTAGAATTGGTGTCCTAGTGTGGAGTGCAAATGGGTACATTACTCAATAAACGTTAGTGAAACCAACAAAACCAACTAAATGCCAAGGTGCTGGGGGCATGTGAAGAGGAATAGGATAGAACTCTACCCTCAGGGGGGCTAGGGAATTAAGGAAAGACATAGAATACAAGAAAGTAATTTTAAAATTAGGGGAGAAGAGCAGGAATGGTCCAAGCATTCAGTGTGAAAACACCAAGGTTCTAGGTTCAAATTGGAACATTAAAGGTTTTGATGAGTTCTCAGAGGCTAAGACCATTGCTTCTGGAAACCGTATTAACTCTTACATATCATCACGGTGGCTTTTTCAGCTAAAGCTAATTGGCTTTCAAACAATGTGTTGGATTTTTTAACTCATTGTTTAAAACGCTGAATATTATTATAAATACTGTTTGGTCCAAGAGAAGACTTGGAAATAGCTTAGAGATGAGTAGGAAGCCAGACATACTGGCCTTCTTTGGGTTTCTCCAAAGCCTCTCTGCCTCAGGGTCTTTGCATTCTGAGTGTTAGATGATTCAGTCTACCCAGAATGCCTTTCCCACCCTCCCTCCCCACCGTCTTCACCTGACCAACTCTCACTTATCCTTTGGATTTCTGCTTAAACATCATTTTTTGACTCTTTAGAATAGTTACAGCTTCTGAGAACTCTTTGCGTATTTCCTTCATAGTAACTATCTCAGCTTGTAATGAAATATTTGGATTTTTAAAAATTAATGAATTTCTATCTTTCTTCTACTCACTGCCTCTAATTTTAAGAGATCTATATCTGTTTTGCCTACTATTATAGCTTTAGCACACAGGAGGTACTTAATAGAAACTTGTTGGATGAATGAACACACATGGTGCTAATTGCTGAGAAACTGGAAACTAGGAGCATTTGGGCAGAGCTCATCCTAAGAGAAAGGCAGCTTCAGTTAGTGGAGAGCAAGACTGGTACTATCAGCGAGGCCCCAGTGTTGCTACGAGCTGGCTCACCACTCACAGCTAGGCCATGGTGTTCATCCATTTAACATAAACTATTTCACAGCACAGGATACCAATGTCATTCAAGGACATTCAGTAACTCTAATCAATCAAGACAAAACAAGAATATTGTCCAAGCCACAAAACCATCCAACCATCCCCTATTCGGGCTAAGATGAGTGACTGCTGCTGCTTTGACAATTACAATGTTAGCCTTGCATTGTTCTTCTCACCTGCAATGTAAAAATTTCTATCGTGGAATAGTTCCTCCTTCCTGACAGAGCCTTGAACCCTCCCTAAAATCTCCTAAACATGTCCCAGCCCTATAATAAGATCTTTTCAACATCCTCTTACTGAGATGCCCCATGGTCCCTCATGATGTGAGGTCTCCCTCATCACAATGAGCCAACCAACCCAATTTCATCAATAAACCAACTTTGTGTCTCTGGTGGTCTTTGACTTGGGGACATGGAAAATACAAAGACTTGTATATAATGAGACAAAAAAATGATATACAGCTGTTCAAATATGTCTCCCTTCCCAGAGAATGATTTAGGACTGGGAATGTTTCACTCCAGGAAGTCATTCAATCGATTTTCAAGATATTATTGAAACACTGTATTAATATAGATCTTCCTAGATTATCAGATGATTTAAAAATCTCTTCACACTGGATTTTGGAAAGCAAACAATTAGGAATTGTTTTCATAGAATAATTTTAATGTGTTTTTATATATTCTTAAATGAAAATGGGTGTATATTCCTTGGAATTGTCAACGTGAGGTAGCCAACTAGAAGAAAACAAGATAACTTCCAAGGTTAATCTGCAAGGTACATAGATCAATGTGGATAATCAAAGACTGATTAAAGTTTTTATAAGAAACACTTTTTATGCTTCTCTCAACTGCTTCATGTAGGCTGCCACCTCAAGGGGAAACTGCAGTCTATGTTTTTGCTATTTGTTTTTTTTTTCCCCCTCTCTATTCAGTTACCTAAAGACCTAATATATTTGGGCATTAGAATGAGAATGTATCTTCTCTATCTCTGTAGTCCAATTCATTGCTTCCTAACAATTTTAGTTTCAAACTCCGCCCTCTGCCTCTTCTTGAGCAACTCACAGCAAATTCATTCAAAGCATTCCCAAAGCCAAGGGCAGATTTTAAAGGTTGTTCACAGTCAGCTGGGGCCGTGTATCTCAATCTTTTGTATCTTAGTTTCCTTTGGAGTGACATAAAAATTTTCTGATTTCATCAACTGCTGGGTGTTCCCTGGAGTCCCCACTTAAAGACAATGGCTTTAGATTCTAGTACTCATTAAGTTGGTATGTCAGAACCCCCTGTCTCACGTTAAGAATTAGTCATCTCTTTCGAATGGAGCTTTCAGTCAAACTTGGTGTCACTCCTCAATATTCTGCTTATTGTTTCAATTTCATTAAATAATCTGTGTTTTCTGTTGCCTTATGGATCCAAAGAGAACCTTTGCCAGACCATCTTGGAAACATCCTTACCACATGTCTCTCATGCTGCCCCCAGTTCTGGTCTAGCATCTCAGTTCTTTTACCTACATATTTATCTTTTCTTGCCCATCTCATCTTGCTACTCCTCTTTCTTTCTTTGTGTTTATATTGCATTTGAAGCTCAGCTTGTTTGAAACTAAACTCATTATTTGCCCTTTCCCACCTCCAAATTAATCCCTCACTGCCTGCTCTTTTAAATATAGGTCTTTTTGCTAATTTACTTCCATTTTCCTTGACCCTGACATTAAAGCAATTTTCAAACCCCATCAGTTCTTCCTTCACAGTCTCCTTTTTCCATTCCCTCCTTCATTCCCTTGGACTACTCCCAAGTCTGTTGTCTCTGTCTCTCTGTTCTCCATTCTGTCTGCCAGATCAGTGCCAAATTAGCCTCTGCTAAATCTTATTTGAATCATGCTATAGCCCTGTTAACAAATATAAATAAAGACACATCTACCGAATCTAGTTCAGACTCTAGTTTGGAGTTGGGTGGGCTACAGGGCTTCCCCTCACCCCCACAGAGTTTTGAAAAAAAGACAGTTTTTAAGAGTCAGAACCAGAATTCAGATACAAGTCTTTCAACTTTAAATCTTCTATAACCTAACTACAAGACTGTGTGACTTCTTGCTAAACTTCATTTCAATATGTTTATATATTTCATTTGTAAAAAAAAGACCAACATGCAAAACACACACACACACACACACACACACCCCACTGTAGTACTGGAAGAGCTACATAATAAGTGTGCTTCTGAATAACTCATTAAACAATGACCACCTCTTGACATCCTCTTGTCTTTCCTCTCCATTCCAAGTTTTACCAGCAATGCAAACATTTGATACTACAGCGTTTTTACAAATTGAAGGTTCATGTCAATCCTGCGTTGAGCAAATATATCGCTCACTTTGTGTATATGTGCTCACTTTGTATCTCTGTGTCACATTTTGGTAATTCTCCCAATATTCCAATTTCAAAGTTTGAAATATTTCAAACATTTTAATTATTACTATATCTTTTTTGGTGATCTGAGAGCAGTGATCTGATGTTACTATTGTGATTGTTTTGGGGTGCCATGAGCTACACCTATATAAGACAATGAACTTAATTGATAAATGTTTTTGTTCTGACTGCTCCACTGACCGTCTGTTCCCCCATCTCTCCCCCTCTCCTTGGGCCTCCCTATTCCCTGAGACACAGTGATATTAAAATTAGGCCAATTAATAGCCCCTACAGTGACCTCTAAGTGTTCAGGTGAAAGGAAGAGGTACAAGTCTCCCACTGTAAGTCAAAAGCTAGAAATAATTAAGCTTCAATCAGTGAAGGCTGAGAAAGGTAAGGAGGCTGCAGAAGAAAAACTGACAGCTGGCAGAGTTCGTTTGTTAGGTTTAAATAATAAAGTTTTCTCCATAACATAAAAGTGCAAAGTGAAGCAGCGAGTGCTGATGGGGAAGCCACAACGAGCTATCCAGAAGATCTAGCTACGATCATTGATGAAGGTAGCTATACTAACAAATTTTCGATGGAGACAAAACAGCCTTGATTTGGAAAAAGATGCCATCTGGGACTTTCATACCTAGAGAGAAGACAATGCTTGACTTTGAAACCTCAAAGGAGAGGCTGACTCTCTTGTTAGGGGCTAATGCAGCTGGAGACTTTAAGTTGAAGCTGATGCTCATTAACCATTCTGAAAATCCTAGGGTCCTTAGAATGACACTAAATCTACTCTCCTTGTGCTCTGAAAAGGGGACAATAAAGCCCAGATGACAGCACATTTGTTTAAAACATGGTTTACTTAATATTTTACGCCCACTATTGAGAACTACTGCTCAGAAAAACATTGCTTTTTCCAAACATTACTGCTGATTGACAATATACCAGGTCACCTATGAGCTCTGATGGAGATGTACAAAGAAATTAGTGTTGTTTTCATGCCTGTTGAGGTGGTTTGGATCCGTGTCCCCACCCATATCTCATGTTGAATTGTAATCCCCAGTGCTGGAAGTGGAGCCTGATGCAAGGTGATTGGATCATGGAGATGTTTCTTGTGAATGGTTTGGCGCCATCCCCTTCGTGCTGTTCTGGTGACAGTGAGTGAGTCCTCATGGGATCTCGTTGTTTAAAAGTGTGTGACACCTTTCCCTTTGTTCTTGCTGCTGCTGCCATGTGAGACCCTTCTTTCCCCCTTCACCTTCTGCCATTATTGTAAGTTTCCTGAGGCCTCTCCAAGTCATGCAGATGCCAGCATCATGTTTCCTGTACAGCCTGCAGAACTCCGAGACAATTAAACCTCTTCTATGTATAAAATACGCAGTCTCAAGTATTTCTTTAAAGCAATGTGAGAACTGACTAATACATCTGCTAATGCAACATCCATCCTACAGCCCACGGATCGAGGAGTATTTTGACTTTCAAGTGTTATTACTTAAGAAATACATTTTGTAAGGCTGTAGCTGCCATGGGTGGCGATTCCCCTAATGGACCTGGGCAAAGTTAATTGAAAACCTTCTGGAAAGGATTCACTATTCTACATGCCATTAAAAACAGTCAAAATATCAATATTGACAGGAATTTGGAAGAAGCTGATTCCAACCCTCATGGATGACTTTAAGGGGTTCAAGCCTTCAGTGGAGGAAGTCACTACAGGTGTAGTGGAAATAGCAAGAGAAGTAGAATTAGAAATGGGAGCCTGAAGATGTAGTCGTACTGCTTCAGTCTCATGATAAAACTTGAGTGGATGAGGAGTTGCTTCTTATGAATGAGCAAAGAAAGTGTTTACTTGAGAGGGAATCTACTCCTGATGAAGATCCTGTGAGTATTGTTAAAATGACAACAGAGGATTTAAATATTACACAAATGTTGTTGATAAAGCAATGGCAGGACTTGAGAACATTGACGCCAATATTTAAAGAAGTTCAACTGTGGGTAAGATGCTATCAAACAGCATTGCATGCTACAGAGAAATCTTTCATGAAAGGAAGACTCATTTGATGTGGCAAACCTCATTTTTTTTTCATTTTAAGAAATTGCCACAGTCACCCCAACCTTCAGCAACCACCCCCTGATGAGTCATTGTCCATCAACATGGAGGCAAAATCCTCCACTAGCAAAAAGATTATCACTCACTGAAGGCTCAGATGGCGATGACCATTAGCATTTTTTAGCAATAAATTATTATAAAATTAAAATATGTTCATTGTTTCAGACATAATGCCACTGTATACTTAATAGATTATAGTATAGTGTAAACATAACTTTCATATGCACTGGGATACCAAAACATTTGGGTGACTCACTTTATTGAGAGATTAACTTTATTGTGGTGGTCTGGAATGGAACCCACAATATCTTTGAGGTATGCCTGTAGTGAAATATCCCAGCACTGTGTCAGTCAACAATGACAACAGTCATGGGCATTGATGAAGTTCAGGAATTGTGTATTCCATGAATAGGCCTTCTGAGCTCCTGTCATCTTAACAAACCCTCTAGAGTGGTTCCCATGGCGCCCCCTGTTAATATGGCAAAACAGCAGTTCAGCATGGCTGAGGGAACTCTGACAAAGATGTCCTAAAGGCATTGTCCTGCATGTGCCCTGTTTGGGAAAACTGAGGGAAACCTTAAGGCTACAGTTAATTAGGAATGAATTTTTTAAATCAATGGTTAGGAAGAATGGACTTTACTGTTAACATTTTTTGAAGAATGAATTTTAAGATTATGATTATTATCAAGAGTTTTAAATGACATGATAAAATGCTTGTAAAATTATCTCAAGTGTTAACTGCAAAGTACAAAAGTGTGATACCAACTTTGTAAGTATAGACACAAATATTTATGGAGATCTGCATAGGAGATTGAAAGGAAATATGCCAGAATCTTTACAGTGATTATTTCTAGAAAGGGGATTATGAAAGATTGTTTTTATATCCCTGTTCTTTTAAAATGTTCCATAAGTAGATGTTACTCTTAGAATTATAAAAAATAATATATTTTTCTTTAGAGACTTTATCTGTTGGATTTTGTTTGAAGAGTTATACATTTGTACGATTTAAATATCAAAATGCTTTAACAGGGTAAACATTGAGAAGTCTTACGGAGGGTAGAAGCAGGACGTGACTCAGGAGGCAGGACTCAATCAACTTCAGAGGCAGGGCCCAGACACCGGACCAACTGAAGACTAACTAAAACAGGGAGGAGCTGGAAGCACCTTTCCATAAGACACACCTACCGGTGTGCCATGTCAGTTTACCATTGCCATGGCAACAACCGGAAGTTACCACCCCTTTCCATGGCAACAACCCAACAACCCAGATGTTACCATCCTTTTTCCTAGAAATGTCTGCATAATCTGCCCCTTAGTTTGCACATAATTAAAAGTGGGTATAAATATGACTGCAGCACTGCCTCTGAGCAGCTATTTTGGGCACACTGCCTACGGGGTAGGCCTACTCTGCAGGGAGCAGTACTTCTGCTGCTGTACACTGTTGGTTCAATAAAAGTTGCTAATACCACTGGCTTGCCCTTGAATTCTTTCATGGGGGAAGCCACGGACCTTCCCGGGCTAAGCCCCAATTTGAGGGCTCACCTGCCCTGCGTCGTCACCTCTACTCTGGTTTTCATCTCTTCCACTTCTCTGTGAACAACTACTCATTTAGTTTCCTCTGCATTCTTCCCGAGTTCTTTTTGCAGATATAAGCAAATATGAAAGCATGTTGTTATCCTCTCCCCTTTCTTACACAAAACATTACATACACTGCTTTGCACTTTGTTCTTTTCAGTTCATTTATCCCAGTGATATTTCCATAAGAGTACATGCATAAAGCTTCCTCATTTATTGTCACAGCTGCACAGCAGTCCACTGTGTGGATGTTTCACTGTATTTGTTTCTTCTTTTTGACTATTACCAAAATAATGCCGCCATGAAGAATCTTGTATATACCTCAATTTTTAAAGTTTGCAGGTGTCTTTGTAGGATAAATATGTGGAAAGGGGCTTGCGGTTCAAAGGGTATTTTTCATTTTGATAACGATTGCCAAATTGCCCTCCATAGCAGCGACACTATTTTACACTCTCATCAGTAATGCTTGTGAGCATCTGTTTTCCACATCCTTGCCAACGTGTGTGTTTCCCAACTTATTTGTTTAATCTAATCTTATAAATTAAAAATGGCTTTTAGCAAAGTTTTATTCATATTTTTCTTATATAAGGTAGATAAATATCTTTTCACCTATTTAAGAACCATTTGTATTTCTTTTTTGTTCAGGTCCTTTGCCTTATTTTTCTAATGGATCACGGATTCTTGTTTATTTAAAGTCGGGAGATTATCCTTTGGTTAATCGCAAATTCTATTTTTTTTTTTCAGTTTATTATTTGTATGGTGATGTGTGGTAGTCACATCAAATAGTAGGTTTGGGTTTTTTAAACGAAGTTAAAATTAGGAATCTCTTTAGAGTGGCTCTGACATTTGAGTCATAATTAGAAAGACCTTTCCTACTTCGAGTTTATAAAGGAATTTCCACATTTTTTTTTTTTTTTTTTTTTTTGAGACGGAGTCTCACCAGGTCTCCCAGGCTGGAGTGCAGTGGCGCGATCTCGGCTCACTGCAAGCTCCTCACTCGGTTCACGCTTGCATTCTCCCGCCTCAGCCTCCCAAGAAGCTGATTCACAGGGCGCCATCAGCCACCAAGGTTTTTTTTTTTTTTGTATTTTTAGTAGAGACGGGGTTTCACCATGTTAGCCAGGATAGTCTCGATCTCCTGACCTTGTGATCCACCCGCCTCGGCCTCCCAAAGTGCTGGGATTACAGGCTTGAGCCACCGCGCCCGGCCGAATTTCCACATTTTTTATAGCACTTCCATGTCTTCAGTATTGACACTTAGATCTTCAGAGTTTTTCATGATCTACATTGTAAGAATCCAACTTTAAGTTTCTTGAATGGCTGCCTCAGGCCCCAGCACCACCAACTCATTTTTTAAAAAGCTCTTTATAGCACACGAATTTGAGTTTCCACCTTTTTCATATACTTTCTTAAAAGTAATATAATTTTCAAGAAAAAAAGAATGCTCTGTGGAAGCTCAAGAAAAGAGCTCCTTCACATCAACTACTTGGTGATGCAGAGAATAATAACATTTTTTTTTTCTTTTTGATACAAGGTCTTACTCTGTTGTTCAGGCTGGAATGCAGTGGCACCATCACGGCTCACTGCAGCCTCAACCTCCCTGGGCTCAGGTGATTCTCCCAGCTCAGCCTCCTGAGTAGCTGGGACTACAGGTGTGCGCCACCATGCCCATCCAATTTTTTTTTTTTTTTTTTTTTTTTGTAGAGATGGGGTCCCGCCACGTTGCCCAGGCTGGTCTTGAACTCTGGGGCTCAAGTGACCCATCTTCCTGGCCTCCCAAAGTGCCGGGATTACAGACATGAACCACCAACCCCAACCAATATATTTTTTTACAACACAGTACATATTAAATTTTTCTACATGTTTTTTTTAAAAAAGTAAAGATCACCTAAATTACATTATCACAGACAACACCTTGGCATATAGCTAGTTTTCTTCTATGTAATGTAAATATGTGAAAAACATTTTTTCAAGAAGTTTCCATTAGGAAAAGAAATAGGATAGACAGAGTAGGAGGCTACCTAACTCTCAAATAACAAAGATGGGATCGAGAAACAAGCTTAACACACATGAGAGTGATTAAAGCCATTTAAAGCGCGTAGAGTGGTGGTTCTCAAACTTATTAAGAATCAGAAACACCTGGAGGGTTTGTTCTACCGCAGACACCTTGGCTCCACCCCAAAGCCAGAAGCAGTGGATCTGGGGCAGAACCTCAAAATTTGCATTTCTAAGGAGTTCCCAGGTGATGCTAATGGCTCTGCTCTGGAAGCCACAATTTAGGACCGACCGAATTAGAGTAAAATTTGAGTGTGTGAAGATTCAGATAAAATGACTATGTAATTTTAGGTTGATTTAAGGCCAGCCAGAAATTTCTTATTTGGCCCCTGTGGAAATGTTTCCAAAAGGTGTTGATCCCCTTCCCGCCTAAGGAGATTCAGTGCTCTAACCCTAACTGAGGACGTCCCAGCTGAGTAAGAATCTTGCCATGTCCTGGGGTGATCCTTCTAATAGGAGTAGATGGAGACGGTGCTGGAATGCCTGCTTTGGTTCAGATCCCCAGAGTTAACTGCAAAGTTCGTTTTAAATTCTATGTTCCTGATGTCCATCTTAGCTTTTTCTCACACACACACAAAATGCTCTGATGGCACCTACCTTCCAACGCTGAGCGAGGAGACAGCCGGTAAACCTAGGAGCCACACATTATCCTTTCATCATGTGTGCTGTATGGGGGCATTAGGCAGAGAGACCTCACCAGGGCTCTGGTCTACTCTTGAACAGCTTCCACTCTGGCTGCTGTGAGGGACAAGGTGAGTCAGGGAGGATATAGAGGAGGCTACAGCAAGAATCTGGGTAAAAACCAGTGCTGTTGAGACCAGAGTGGAAGCAGTGGAGAAAGACAAAAAATTCCATTTGAGATGTATCTTGAAGGGAGAGCTGAAAGGAGCTGCTGCTGGTTACATGTGGGTGATGGGGGTCGGGGCAGGGGACGGAGAAAAAGCAAGAGGGATATTAAAAACAAGTCCATAACTGGTCATGGACAAAACAGAATATGATTTTTCAAAAAATAAAAGTAAGTGAAGTGGGTACTTTCAAAAAAAGTTGGAAACTTCCGCTACATACATAGAGTCGGGGGATGTGGTAGGTCAAAAAATGGTCCCCTCCAAGATATCTACTTCAAATCCCTGGAACTTGGCATTGTGACCTGATTTGGGGGACAAAACAAAAAGGTCTTTGCAGATTTAATTAAGAATCTTGAAATGAGATCATCCTAGATTATCTGGGTGGGCGTTAATCCAATGACAAGTGTCCTTATGAGAGAGAGAGTCAGAGGGAGACTTCACACAGACACTCAGGCAGACGAGGAGCAGGCAGTGTGACTACCGAGGCAGACTGGAGTGATATTGCCTCCAGGATAGCCTGCAGCCAACAGAAACTGCACGAGGCGAGGAAGGATCCTCCCAGAGACAGCAGGGTGCAGTGCCACGATCTCGGCTCACTGCAACTTCCGCCTCCCAGGTTCAAGCGATTCTCCTGCCTCAGCCTCCCGAGTAGCTGGGATTACAGGCGCGTGCTACCACCAGCTAATTTTTGTATTTTTAGTAGAGACAGGGTTTCACCATGTTGGCCAGGCTGGTCTCAAACTCCTGACCTCAGGTGATTTGCCCACCTCAGCCTCCCAAAGTGTTGGGATTACAGGCGTGAGCCACGTCTCCTGGCCGGCCACGTCTCCTGGCCGAAAGAATACATTTCTGTTGTTTTAAGTCACCCAGTTTTTGGTAATTGGTTGCAGCAGCCTTGGGAAACTAACACAGGAGAGAGAGGGAAATGCTTCATGGATATTATCTATCTATTCATTGGCTGTTTCCCTCACCACTCCCCCACTGAAGGATTTCTGTCTGTCCTTTCACTGCTGTGTCCCCAGAGTCTAGAGAAGTCCAAGTACCTACTAGGCAGTCCATAAATATTTGCTGAACCAAGTAATAGTGGAGAATGTGATTTCTGATATGCTTGATAGTATGAAATATAAAGGCTGAAATGAGGAGAGGACATTTCTTCAAGTTGGGGGCACAGGTCTTAATAAAGAGGCAGGAAAGAGATCTGAGCAGAAATGGGCCATGATTTTGCCCTTTCGGAAGGTTCAAGTGGGGGGAATGGCAGCCTTTGGAGGAAGCAGGATGAGTGCTTTAGGATAGGTTCTGGGAGTGTGGGTTAGCTCAGCAGTGGGAGCATTGAGGGCTTGTAGCAGCAGACTGACCTGGTAGAAACGGTATTAAGAATTTTATATGTTTCTGTACCTGCCACAGATATTATTATTATTATTATTATTATTTGAGACGGTGTCTTGCTTTGTCACCCACGCTGGAGTGCAGTGGCGTGATCTCAGCTCACTGCAACCTCTGCCTCCCAGGTTCAAGTGATTCTCCTGCCTCAGCCTCCCGAGTAACTGGGACTACAGGCACGTGCCACCATGCCCAGCTAATTTTTGCATTTTTAGTAAAGACAGGGTCTCACTGTGTTGGCCAGGCTGGTCTCGAACTCCTGGCCTCAGGTGATCCACCTGCCTTGGCCTCCCAAAGTGCTGAGATTACAGGTGTGAACCACCACCCCTGGCCAGATATTATTCTTTAGGTCTTATATGCCAGTGGGTTTTTCTTTTTCCAAGTCTGAATTTGGCTATAATTGTAAAATATAATTAGTTCTTATTTAATGCCAGCATAACTCTGAGAGGGCAATTTTTCAGTTTTTTTGATCCAGCATTTACCCTACATTCTCAACATTTTCATGCCATTCACCATTTCCTTGCATTTTGCCTCAGCTGTCGTAAATACTAGCCCCCTCCACTTCTTTGTTTCTGCAATTAATAAATGCTGTTTTATTGGATGCTGAGTTGGTCACGTTGCCTTTGTCAGTTCTCTTGGTCACAAAACATATGGCTTTGTTATGGCTGATTATAACTGACTAGCAATATTTATATAACGTTTCATCTCCAGGACTTCCCCAGCCACGTGGAACTGTAAGTCCAATTAGACTTCTTTCTTTTGTAAATTGCCCAGTCTCAGGTATGTCTTTATTAGCAGCGTGAAAACAGACTAATACACTTTATACTTCACAACCACCCTAGGAAACACGTACTCATTTTATGAATGAAAAAGCTGATCATCAGAGAGGCTGAAGACCTTGTCCGTCTGTCTCACTCCAGAATTTTTGCTCTGGTCTACCACAGCGCATTGGCTCTGGCTGGAATTGTTTTTCAAACACATTTGTGGCTTCTAGGATATTTGTATCAAATATTGCTTGAAGGGAGCAATTGGCTAGGACTCATTTTAATACGCACACACACAAACACACACATATATACAGATTTTCTGGTATGGTCTTTGTTGCAATGATATTGTTGCTCCATTTGTACTCATTGCCTTGGACCCAGTCCTCCATACAGTCAACATATACACATGCTCAGAGAACATATATTTGGGCCCAATGTGGGTTATACATTTTCTCCTCCACAAAAAGAGTTATGAAATAATTTTAAAATTTCAATGATTTTAAAGTACTTTTAAAATTTAAATGATTTTAAAGTAAAATCATTTGTGGTATACACTGAAGGCAAAAAGTATTATATAAATGCTAAATAATAATATTGTAAAGCCCCTATATTCTGTGAGAATGAGCACTATATAAATGCTAACTAGAATAGAATAGAAAATGTATTGATACATTGATAAATGGCTTATCAATGTATCAGGCTTCTTGTGTTTCATATGCTATATATATATATATATATAGAACTTGCAGGAAAAATGCAAAAGTAAATACTTATCTATTTTAATAATTATATAGCTGTACTATTCATTATAACACTGTGACTCTCTAAATCATTTTGTACCTAGGAAGAAGAGGCCTTTTCCTGTTACCTATTACTGTGAAACAAACTACCCCAGACCTTAGTGGCTTAAGTCATCAGGCATTTTATTACCTCTTATGATTCTGTGAATTACCTGGGCTCAGATGCCTGCTCCACATGGTTCACCTGAGGCTGGAGTCATTTGGAGGCGCAACTAGGCTGGACTACCCAAGATGGCTTACTTGCATAGGTGGCAGTTGCTGGTAGTGGTTGGCTGGTTGCTCAGTTGGGAGTCAACTGGAGTGCCTCAGTTTTCTTCTACTGGCTTCACTGTAGGGCTTGGGTTTCGCATACTATGGTGGCTGGGAACATTCCAAGCAGACCAGTCCCAATGTACAGCACCTTACTGAGCCTCTGCTTGCCCTGTTTGCTAATGACCCATCAGCCAAAGTAAGTCATGAGATCAAGTCTAGAGTCAATGTGGGGAGGACTATATAAGGCATGAATACCTTAAGGTGTGGTTAAATCAGAGCCATCATTGTAATAGTCCACCACAGAGCCACAGCCAGCCTTGAAAATATCCTCGTATCCCTGAGTGGCACAGAAATAGATGGGACCCTTGCCATCAACAATATCATAGCGAATATCTAGAATAGAAGGTTGCAGGGCTTACAACAGTTGTTCCATACAAGACACCTCAGTGATGACCTGTGTGGAATGGTAATGAAGGACCAGACGGGATAATTGTGACCCTAATACAAAATAGAACCATCACACCCATGGCACTCTATAACTCTCATGTATTACTTCAGAATACATTCAACTGCAAGTAGCATAAAAGACAATTCTAATGACTTTAGAAAGAGACCTTTATTTCTCTCACATAATAAGATGTCCAAAAAACAGATGGTTACACAAATTGGTTCTATAGTTCAACAATGTGTTTGTAATTTTTGGCTGTTCCTGCATGGTCATAAGATTGCTGCCCCAGCTCCAGGCATCACATCTGAGATCAAAGCAGGAAGAAGGAAGAGGGAGGGAGGAGCTAGCATCAAACCATCTGAAATCAAAAGCTTTGCTAGAAATTTTCAGCTGACTTCTTGTTATGTCTCACTGGCCAGAATTGGTTACCCCAGCTGGAAAGAAGGCAAAGGAAAGGAATAGTCAGCTGACACTTCGCTGCTCAACATGGTGTCAAGAGTCTGTAAATAAAGGAGTTGGGGTGGGGGCAGTTATACTGGTTAAAAAAAAGCGTCTGTCACTACCCTGAAACTTAAAAAAACAATCCAGAAACAAACCCAAAAACAACCCAGAAGTGTCTGAGATAAAAGCAGCTATAACCTTGATAGAATGAGATCTTGAAATCCAAATTAAGTTATTTTAAAGAAAAACAAAGTTACATACAGTTGCTATGATTAGATAATATCTCTGAAGGATTATTCTCTGGCACATAGCAAGTGCCAATACATGTTAGCTGTTGCGGTAAATATGATGTAACAGTAGTGGTGATGAAGATATTAATTATTATTACAACTGGCATGAGATAAATTAAGGTTTACCCATTCATCCGACAAACACTTATTGAGCTTTTTCTTCATACAAGAACCTTTACAATTCAAATCTTAGGAAGCAAAGAGTTTAGTGGGTGATTCATAATATTAGGGGAAAAAACATTTATTTTGGATGCAGTATTAAGAGAAAAAGATAAGTGCTTTTGGAAAACATTCCTAATGATTCAGAATGCAATTCATTCTCCTTAAGAACATACCTGTGGAGATGGAAAACATTGTGACCTCAATTAAAAATTTTTTGTGTGTGGTAAAAAGCACATAATACTCAATTGAAGGTCAGGAGTGCTGGCTCATGCCTGTAATCCTAGCACTTTGGGAGGCTGAGGCAGGAGGATCACTTGAGCTCACGAGTTTGAGATGAGCATGGGCAACATAGTGAGACCTCATCCCTACTCAAATTAAAAAAAAAAAAATAGCTGGGCATGATAGTGCACACCTGTAGTCCCAGCTACTCAGGAAGCTGAGGCGGGAGGAACACTTCAGCCTGGGAGGTCAAGGCTGCAGTGAGCTGTGTTGACACCACTGCACTCCAGTCTGGGTGACAGAGTGAGACCCTGTCTCAAAAATAAATAAATAAATAAATAAATAAATAAAATTAAAAATACTCAATTGACCATCTTAGCCATTTTAAAGTGTACAGTATAGTGTACATTATAAAGTGTACAGTATAAAAAGTTATTTTTGTTGCAGTACCAGTTTCAGTAAAAATAACAGTAAACATTTTATTGGAATAAGGAAATATATAGACTTGAAGAAAGAGGGAATATCACTGTTCAAAACCTGTCCGTTTTGGGCTGTTTTATGATTTTCTTTAACTTGGTTTGACTTTTTGAGTCAGCAAAAGATTAAAGGTGATACAGAAACACACACACATCCCCCCCGACACACACACATTGCTCTGTGAGAATGTCTTGGTTATGGAGATGTGTCTGCTCTTTGTAATAAAAAAGGACACAGGTTTACTGCTAAGCCCAGGCAGGTTTGCTGGGCCAGCTCTGAGGGCTCACAATGAAAACGCAGAAGAAAAAACCAAAACAGGTAACATGCCGCAAAAAGTGCACAGAACTTTTCTGAGTGTAAGAGAAGGGCACAGAGAGAAGAGAATGGGATGAGGTTGTGAGGGGTGGAATGGCAGGGAGGATTGACAGGATGGATTTCAGGAGGGAACATGAGAGAAAACAAAACTCAAAGGATGGTTTGGCATGATCCAAAAACAACAGATAGAAGGTAAATAAATATTTCCTTAAAAGAGAGAACCTTAAAGTTTCCCCCAAAAAAGGAAGAAAATGAAGGGAAAGAAAGAGAAGCAAAGGAGATGGGGAAAACGGGGAAGGAAAGGAGACATTAATAAAGGTCAAAGCCAAAGAAAACAAGAAGCAAGTCTAATGGTTGGAATTCGAGTCCCAGAAGAAGAAGAATACAGGAAATAGCACAATTCTAGGCAAGAAGAGATACAACACTCAGGTTACTTTTAAGAAGAGGAAAGTACCTTTCGGCCTCAACTCCCAGCTTCCAGTAATTTGATAAAATGACGAACACAGAGGAAAGAAGACAGGCAACTGCTGAGGTCCCCTAGGCCTTTGAGAAAACGGAGTTGTACCTTTGGCCACATAAGTGCATACCTACAAGGAAGGCGATGATGTAGACACCAAGGGAATGGGCACTGTCCAAAAAGAAATGCCCCACAAATGTCACCATGGCAAAACTAAAAGAGTCTACAAAGTTACCTAGCATGCTATTGGCATCATTGTAAACAAACAAGGGCAAGATACTTGCCAAGAGAATTAATATGCATATTGGGCATATTAAACACTCTAAGAGCCAAGATGACTTCCTGAAAGTGTGTAAAGGAAAATCATCAGAATAAAGAGTGAAGCTAAAGAGAAACCTGAAGCTGCAGCCTGTTCCACCCAGAGAAGCACACTTTTTGAGAATCAGTGAAAAGGAGCCTGAGCTGCTGGAGTCTATTAATGGAATTCATGGTATAACAGGTGAAAGGAAGAAGAAGAAGGAGAAGGAGAAGGAGAGGAAGAGGAAGAGGAAGAGGACTTCCAGATTGTAAAGGAAGAAAGAGAAAGAGGAGGAGGAAGGGAAAGAGGAGGCAAAAATAAATTTGAAACCTCTTTGAAACCACAAAATCTGGTAAAATGAATAATGTTAAGAAGAGAATACACTGTAAATCATGTCTTAATATTAATATTATGTAAAAATTATGTATAATAGCTAGAGATAAGTCTGTAGAACTCAGAGAGAAGAGGAACAATGTAAACATTAGTACAATTACATTATATATTAAGAGTCTGAATCATAACTACAAAAAAATGAAAGTAGGCAAGCAGAATTAGTAAAATTTTTTGAGATAGTAATTGAGGTTGAAAAACTGGGGTGTATAATATACTACTTTTCTAATCATATTATGCATTTGTTAATTATCCTTTCTTTCAGGTATCTAATCATGAAATCGTTATCTAAGGCTGGCTCTGTAGCAAGTCTTATGCTAGGAGCTAGAGCTTGAAAGGCAGGTGGTAGTCTCTGCCAATGAGAAATGTATATCTCATGGGGAGACATAGATATATTGTAATACAGGAAATGCAGGAAGGAATCTCACATTTTGGGGGTGCCTACTATGTGACAAAGACCATGCAATGTACTAAATACCTGCATATATTATTTCACGATAACAGCTAAAGCCAATTTCTTATAAGTTTAAAAATTTATCAGAGACCTAGAAAATTGTTCACTCAATATACTAACTAGACAAAATTTTAAACTTACATCTTAATAAATTGTCAAAGGACTTTATTTTTAATGGCAAGGGAAGCTTTCAAGGGATCTAGTCTCTACGCATGTAGAAGAAAACGAACTGAAAAGAAAGCAGTTGGGATGGGTTTCAGAGAGAAAAGGGGATTACATAAAATAATGTCTGGAGTGAGGTTGAGCAATGGAAACATTCTTGAGAATGGTTTTTACAAAAGTAAAAGAAATTCTGAAATGTATTAATGTTGAAATCAAATAATAAAGGCAATCATTTAACTGAAGACTACAAAACTCAAGAACTGAGCTGAATTATTATTTTCTGTTGAAAACAGAATGTGCTTCTGGATATCATGGCCTCACTCTAAGGTCTACAAGATGTCTGAACATAGCCCAAAGGATACCTGGAACTGAGATACCAAAGGCACATGGAGGGAAGCTTATGTGGAGCCCAGGTGTTCACGGGTCCACAGGCATGCATTATTCTGTATCAGACATACACAAAAGAATCTTTAAAAAGTTCACAGTTTTCAAGAGCAAACCAACTGCAAAATTAGCAGAAGAAAAGAAATAACCAAAATCAGAGCTATAATGAATGAAATTTCATACAAACAAATCAATGAAACTAAAAGTTACTTCTTTGAAAGAATAAATAAGATTGATAGGCCACTACCTAGATTAATAAAGAAAAAAAGAGAGAAGATGCAAATAAACACAATCAGAAATCACAAAGGTGACAGTACCACCAACTCCACAGAAATACAAAAGCCCTCAGAGACTATTATGAACACCTCTATGCACACAATCTAGAAAACTTAGAAGTAATGGGTAAATTCTTGGATACATACAACCTCTCATAATTCAACCAAGAAGAATTTGAAATCCTGAACAGACCAATAATGAGTTCTGAAATTGAATCTGTAATAAAAAACCTGCCAACCCAAAAAAGCTCTGGACCACACAAATTCACAACTGAATTATATCAGACATATAAAGAAGAGCTTGTACCAATCCTACTGAAATTATTCCAAAACACTGAGGAGGAGGGAAGCCTCCCTAACTCATTCTATGAGGCCAGCATCATCCTGATACCAAAACCTGGCAGAGACATGACAAAAAAAGAAAACTTCAGGTCAATATCCTGGTGAACATAGACACAAAAATTCTTCAACACAATACAAGCAAAGTGAATCCAGCAACCTATCAAAAAGCTAATTCACTATGATTGAGTAGGCTTTATCCCTGCCATACAAGGTTGGTTCAACATACGCAAATCAAGAAATGTGATTCATTACAGAAACAGAACTAAAAACAAAAACCACATGACCATCTCAATAGATGCAGAAAAGGCTTTCGATAAAATACAGCATCTCTTCATGTTGAAAACATTCAACCTAGGAAATGAAGGAACATAACTCAAAATAGTAAGAGTCATCTATGACAAACCCACAGCCAACATCATACTGAACAGGCAAAAACTGGAAGCATTCTCCCTGAGAACTGAAATAAGAGAAGGATCCTCACTCTCATGACTCCTATTCAATATAATACTGGAAGTCCTAGCCAAAGCAACCAGGCAAGAGGAAGAAATAAAAGGAATCCAAATAGGAAAAGAGTAAGTTGAATGATCTCTCTTCATAGACAATATGATTCTATACCTAGAAATCCCCACAGCTTCTGCCCAAAGCCTTCTAGAATTGATAAACAACTTCAGTAAAATTTCAGGATACAAAATCAACACACAAATATCAGTAGTATTTCTGTACATCAAAAACATCCAAACTGAGGATCAAATCAAAAATGCAATTCTATGCTGCAGAAGGATGGTGTATAATAATAATAATAAAGAATACAATTCTATTCACAAGAGCCACAAAAAGAATAAAATACCTAGGAATACAGCTAATCACAGAGGTGAACAATCTCTCCAACAAGAGTTATAAAACACGGCTGAAAGAAATCAGAGACAACAAAAACAAATGGAAAAACATTCCATGCTCATGAATAAGAAGAATCTATGTTGCTATGGTCATACTGCCCAAAGCAATTTACAGATTCAGTGCTATTTCCTATCAAATTACCAACATCGTTTTTCACAGAATTAGAAAAAACTATTCTTAAATTCACATGGGGCCTCTGCGGGCTGCTCCCGCCCTTCACTGGCCTGGCCTGGACCAGAAGCTGCGCTGTGGGCCTGGTCTTCACTCTGGGGGTGGGCACCGGAGCTGATAGGACATGGGCAAGAAGCACAAGGAACACCAAGTCGAAAAAACACTTCTGTGAGGAGTATGTATAGAAGCCCTTGAGGCTGGTCCTCAAAGTAGGAGGGAACGAAGTCACCGAACTCTCCACTGGTAGCTCAGGGCATGACTCCAACCTCTTCGAAGGCAAGTAAGATCATGACAAACACAAGGACAGAACGCAGAAAAAGAGAAAGAAAGGCGAGAAACTGGTTCCAGGGGAAGATAAAGAGATAAAATGTAGAAGAGTTAAGGAGGATAAAAAGAAGCGGGATTGAGACCTTGTGGCGAATGAGGCAGAAAAAGACCTCCAGTGTCATGCCCCTGTGAGATCCTCTCACAAGCTCTTTAGCCAAACAAGAAGAAGTAGAACAGACACCCCTTCAAGAAACTTTGAATCAACTGATGAGACAATTGCAGAGAAAAGACCCAAGTGCTTTCTTTTCATTTCCTGTGACTGATTATATTGCTCCTGGCTACTCCATGATCATTAAACAACCAAGGGATTTTAGTACTATGAAAGAAAAGGTCAAGAACAATGACTACCAGTCGATAGAACTAAATGATAACTTCAAACTAATGTGCACTAATGCCATGATTTACAACAAACCAGAGAGCATTTACTATACAGCTGCAAAGAAGCTGTTGCACTCGGGGATGACAATTCTTAGCCAGGAAAGAATTCAGAGCCTGAAGCAGAGTATAGACTTCATGGATGACTTGCAAGAAACTCAAAAGCAGAAAGATAGAACAGACTGGGGAGGATGGAGGCAAAGTGGGGAGGATGGAGGCAAAATGGGGAGGATGGAGGTTGCTGGTCAAGAGAGAGAGGACTCTGGAGATGCTGAAGCACAAGCCTTCAAGAGTCCTGGCAAAGAAAATTAAAATGTAGACAAAGATGTGCTTGAAGATAAGTTTAAAAGCAATAATTCAGAGAGAGAGAGCAAGAGCAGCTTGACCAAATCGTGAAGGAATCTGGAGGAAAGCTGACCAGACAGCTTGTGAACAGTCAGTGCGAATTTGAAAGAAGAAAACCAGATGGAACAACAACATTGGGACTTCTCCTTCCTGTGGATCCCATTGTAGAAGTGTGAGATTTGAATTATGGACCCTACAGTTCTTATGCACCGTGTTATGACTCCACGTTTGGAAATATCAGCAAGGATGATTCTGATTTAATATATCCAACCCATGGGGAAGACTCTGATCTTCCAACTGATTTCAGCATCCATGAGTTTTGGGCCACATGCCAAGACTATCCATATGTTATGGCAGATAGTTTACCGGATGTTTTAACAAAAGGAGGGAATTTCAGGACCCTACAAGAGTTGGAGATGTCATCGCCTGAAGATGAAGGCCATACTAGGACACTTGACACAGCAAAAGAAATGGAGATTATAGAACAAGAACCAGCAGGGTGTTTGGACCCCAATACTCAAGACAGGCTCACAGCACTGAAAGTAGTAAACGTTGGCATTCCAGTTGAAGTTTTTGACTCTGAAGAACCTGAAGTATTCAGAAGAAACTTTATGAGGCCACCAAATTATTCAGGGAGCTCCAGGAAGCCCAGAACGAGTATTTGAGCACCAGACCCCCTCCCAGTATGATCTGTCTCTTGGGTGCCTCCTGCAGAGAAATGCATCTCGCTGAACAAGTGACCAATAATCTTAAAAACTTGCACAGTTGGCCGGGCGCGGTAGCTCAAGCCTGTAATCCCAGCACTTTGGGAGGCCGAGACGGGCGGATCACGAGGTCAGGAGATCGAGACCATCCTGGCTAACACAGTGAAACCCCGTCTCTACTAAAAATACAAAAACTTAGCCGGGCGAGGTGGCAGGCGCCTGTAGTCCCAGCTACTCGGGAGGCTGAGGCAGGAGAATGGCGTGAACCCGGGAGGCGGAGCTTGCAGTGAGCTGAGATCCGGCCACTGCACTCCAGCCTGGGTGACAGAGCGAGACTCCGTCTCAAAAAAAAAAAAAAAAAAAAAAAACTTGCACAGCAAGTAACTCCAGGTGATATTGTAAGCATGTGTGAATTTCAAAAAGCAATGGGGATTTCCATTCTTTCCCCCATCATGGAAAACAACTTTGCATGCAGATTTAACAGAAGATCTCAAAGAACCTAAAAAGATGGATGTTGCTGAGTGTGGACCTGGTGGGAGTTGAGGCACCTGGTATTTGATTATATGTTATTATATACTTTTTCATTCTTAACTTAGAAATACTTTTCAGAAGATATTAAATATTTTTAAATTGTGTTTTTAATTAAACTTTGGAACAGTGAATTTGAATGTTCCAGAGGGGAAAAAAATAAATAAGTATAAATAAAATTCACATGGAACCAACAAAGAGCATGAATAGCTAAAGCAATCCTAAGCAAAAAGAACAAATCTAGGGATATCATGTTATCCAACTTCAAACTATACTACAAGGCTATGGTAACCAAAACAAACAAACAAACAAAAAAGCATCTTACAAAAACAGACACATAGACCAATAAAACAGGTTAGAGAACCCAGAAATAAAGCTTCACATTTACAACTATCTGATCTTCAACAAAGTTGACAATAACAAGCAATGAGAAAAGGACTTCCTATTCAATAAATGGTCCTGGGATAACTGGCTTGTCATCCACAGAAGATTGAAACTGGACCCCTTCCTTTCACTGTATATACAAATTAACTCAAGATAGATGAATACTTAAATGTAAGACCTCAAACTATACAGACCCTAGAAGAAAACCTAGGAAATACCATTCTAGACAAGCCTTTGCAAAGATTTCGTGACAGTCTCCAAAAGCAGTTACAACAACAAAGTAAACAGACAATCTGTAGGAGAAAATACTTGTAAACTATGCATCTGATAAAGGCCTAACATCCAGAATATGTAAGGAACCTAAACAGATCAACAAGTGAAAAACAACCCCATTAAAAAATGGGCAAATGATATGAACAGACTCTTTTCAAAAGAAGACATATATATTGCCAAAAAGCATAGGAAAAATGCTCAACATTACTAATAATTAGAGAAATGCAAATTAAAACCACAATGAGATACCATCTCCCACTAGTCAGAATGGCTATTAACAGATGTTTGGGAGGCTGCAGAGAAAAGAGAACTCTTACACATTGCTGGTGGGAATGTAAATTAGTTCAGCCACTGTGGAAAGCATTTTTGAGATTTCTCAAAGGACTTAGAGCTACCATTCAACCTGGCAATCCCATTACTGAGTATACACCCAGAGGAATATAAATCATTCTACCAAAGAGATACATGCATTCATATGTTCATTTTAGCACTATCTATAATAGCAAAGACGTGGAATCAACGTAGATGCCCATCAACAATGGACTGGATAAAGAAAATGCAGTACACCATGGTATACTATGTAGCTATAAAAAGGAACAAAATTGTGCCCTTGCAGCAACATAGATGCAGCTAGAGGCCATTATCTTGAGCGAATTAGCACAGGAATCAAATATTGCATGTTCTCACTTATAACTGAGAGCTAAACGTTGAGTACACATGGACACAAAGGGGAGAACAACAGACACCAGGGCCTACTTGAGGGTGGAGAGAGGGAGGAGGGTGAGGGTTGAAAAACTACCTGTCAAGTACCATGCTCATTACCTGGGTGGTGACATTATTTGTATGCCAGTCTCCAGCAACATGCAACTTATTCATGTAACAAATCTGCACATGTACCCCTTGGACCTAAAATAAAAGTTGAAAAGGGAAAAAAAAAAAAAAAAGTTAATGCCTTCTGCTGTAACAAACAAAGCTGAAAAAAACACCAGTGACTTAATAAGAGTTTATTTTGAGCACCTAAAAAAGTTCACAGTTTTTGTTTTTAAGATAGAAATGGAAAACTTTCAAATCTGGAGACACCAATTTTACTCTATTTTTCATAGTAAGACTTGTGGATGGCTGTTCCTGGAATAATTGGCAAGAATAGCAAAATACACAGGATTTTAGCGTATCCATGAAAGAAAGTAACTGAATTATTCTAGTTCAGGAAGAAATGTAGTGTTTTATAAAGACGTCATAAATCACTTACAAAAGGAAGATTTACCAGTAAATGAGACAATTACACAGCTATTGGAGAAAAAGTAAAGTTGAATATCTGCATTGCTATATGCCAAAATAAATTTCAAAGAGATTAAAGATTTAAATATAAAAATAAGCATAGCAACTAGAAGAAAAAGAGTTGAATTTCTTTTACTTTACATTGGAGAAAGACATTCAAGCATGAAATCAAAGGCAGAAAGCCATGAAAAAAAATATTAACAAATGAAACTTATGAAAACATTCAAAACTCCTATATATTTTTTTAAAGCCATAATTCATTTAAAGGCAAAAAACAAAGTAGAAGAATAGTTGAGTCATATCTGACAGATGATTTGATATATAAAGAGTACTTGTCAATCAATAAAAGACACTCAACATAAAAAATGGGCAAAGACAAGAATAGTCAAATCATACATAATACATGCAAGTGGCCAATAAACATGAAAATCTTCAACTTTGCCAATAATTAAAGATAGGATATTTGCCTACAAAGTTAGCTAAAAATGTTTACAGTTATAACAGCAGTGTTTTTGAATAAATAGAGAAGTGAATACTCTCAAAGTTGGCTATGAGTATAAGTTGGTATAATTTTGTAGGTAATTTAGCAATGTGTATAAATATGCTTAAGATAAAGATGTACTTGACTTAGTAATTCTCTAATCAATCTGTTCTAAGGATTAATTATTAATTTATTATTGAATAATTATAAATTATTATTTTTTGAAAATTTATGATTTTGAAAGTTTTATATACAAAACTGAAATTTTTATATACAAGTTTATTCAACTTATTTTTGACAGCATTATTTTTAATAATAAAAAATGGAAAACAACATAAATGATCACAATTTGGAAATTATAGCCCAATCATATGCAAGTATTAAAATTCATGTTTTTAAAAGAATATTTCAAAATACAGGAAAGTATACTCGCTGCAATGCTTATGCGGGCAATATGAACCTTATAACCTGTGTGATCATAATTTTTTTTTTTTTTTTGGAATGGAGTCTCACTCTGTCGCCCAGGCTGGAGTGCACTGGCCGGATCTCAGCTCACTGCAAGCTCCGCCTCCCGGGTTCACGCCATTCTCCTGCCTCAGCCTCCCGAGTAGCTGGGACTACAGGTGCCCGCCACCCCGCCCGGCTAGTTTTTTTTTTTTTGTATGTTTTTAGTAGAGACGGGGTTTCACCGTGTTAGCGAGGATGCTCTCGATCTCCTGACCTTGTGATCTGCCTGTCTTGGCTTCCCAAAGTGCTGGGATTACAGGCTTGAGCCACTGCACCTGGCCCATAATTTTTTTAAATTGCCAAAGATTTGTTCTTATCCTCCACTGATTTCCCCCTAGGTCATCACAGACATTCAATAATTTTTTTTGAATTTAAAAGAAATGAAATTTTTTGTACACAAACTATGAGTTTATTCTAGGTGGCAGGCTTATAGGTGATTCTTATTTCTTCTGTATGATTTAGTTTTCAACTTTCCACAGAGAATGTTTACAACTTTTATGAGTAAAGAAATCTTATTGATTTGGGTTATAAAACATGATCCCAGAATATATTAAGGGAGCTAAGAGAAAATGAATTTTTTGTTGTTACGTGAATTTTTAAGAGACAATTTTTAATTCTAGACTACCAGAATACTGCCTTTCATATCCTACAACAGGCTGCACTCTGGGGCAATGGGCGGTATGTAATGTGTGCTAGTGTTGGCAGCTAACCTCCCAGCATCTTACTCCATGAATGGATGAAAAACTAACCTCTCAGGAGGGAAGTGAGGCAAGCCTGCCCATTGTATTAAAGGCAACTTAAAAGTGACCCATTAGGCCGGGCGCGGTGGCTCACGCCTATAATCCCAGCATTTTTCCGGGCCAAGGCGGGCGGATCACGAGGTCAGGAGATCCAGACCATCCTGGCTAACACGGTGAAACCCCGTCTCTACTAAAAATACACAAAATTAGCCGGGCGAGGTGGCGGGCGCCTGTAGTCCCAGCTACTTCTGGGGAGGCTGGAGGCAGGAGAATGGCGGAACCTCGGGAGGCGGAGCTTAGAAAGTGAGCTGAGATCCCGCCACCGCGACTCCAGCCTGGGCGCGGAGGAAAAGCAGACCTCGGCCCCCAAAAAGTGGACCCATGTGAATCCATCATCGGTGCTTTATATTCCTCTCTGGGATCCTAATACAAAACAGGACTTGGCATGCAGGCTTGGCGCCTGCAATCCCAGCAATCTTTGGGAGGCCGGAGGTGGCGGGGATCACCTGGAGGTCAGGGGGTCTGGATAACAGCCTGGGCCAACATGCAGGAAAACCCCATCTCTACTAAAAATACAAAAATTAGCCGGGCATAGTGGCGAGCGTCTGTAATTCCAGTTACTCAGGAGGCTGAGCCAGGAGAATCACTTGAGCCTGGGAGGCAGAGTTTGGAGTGAACCTATATCGAGCCGCTGCTCTCCAGCCTGGGCAATAGAGCGAGACTGTCTCAAAAAAAAAAAAAAAAAAAAGGTTGAAGGCAAAACTTGAGCATAAAGTGTAAAGATGAGAGCCTTTTATGGTCTTAGCCTAGTTCTGGTTTATGCAGGTAATGTCAGTCACCCTGGCAACCACATAATGGGGCCATTACTTTGTATTTATAAATTGTACAGCAGAGGAACTGGAGACAGATCAAGAGGAAAAATGTGTTGCCCATACTGTGTACAGCACATATTTACTTAGCCTGCTTGTCCTGCAATCTTCTAACCCCCATGAGAACAGAAAAGTTTTCTTCCATCCTATCTGCATCTACTTTGGAGCAGAGGGAATAGCACATAGTGAAAGAGGCCAAACACAAAAAGCCACATACTGTATGATTCCATTTGTGTAAAATGTTCACAATAGCCAAATCCATGAGGACAGAAAATCGATTAGCATTTGTCTGGGCTAGAGGGAGGGGGAACAGGGAGTGACTGTTAACAGGTACAGATTTCTTTCTGGGGTGAAGAAAGTATTCTGGAATTAGATAGTAACGGTGGCTGCACAATTCTGGGAATACACAAAACCCACTCAATGGTAGATGTGAAAATGGTGAGCTTTACGGCATGTAAATTATATCTAGATTTAAAAGGAAAACATATTGAATAGAGTATAAAAGACCAGACAGACTCATGTGGAGGAGGCTGGGTCTGGCAGAGGGAGGAACTACTCCAGCTGGGTCTACCCAGCCTAATCATCCTTCTGTGGCAGATCCTGGAGGGGTTCTTAACCCTGCAATTCTAAACACAGCAAAAAAGTTCCTTGATAACAAATGACTCAAACTACACTATATGCAAGGACAAAAGACATGTTATCACATAAAAAGTATTTTATGTCTATATATATTTAATATATAAAACATATATTAGTGTCTAAACATTCCAATGTTTACTTACAGTTTCTCTTCACTAAAAAGCTGATGGGGAGAATTATAAGGCCTGATTAGGGCATAGTTTCTGTTACAGAACTTTCTGGATTCATACCCTCTCTGTTTCTGTTGATTCTCTCCTACGGGACACACTGTTAGTGGCTTCACGGCGTCTGCTCTGAAAGCATTATGTCCATATCTTATCTGTTATTTTCTACATTTTAATGAAAATGTTGCACTAATTGCTGACATCTTTGCACCATTATTGATTGTCAACATTTGATCGCAAACATTTATGTCTTCCTAAAGAACAAAATGCCAGAATGAAATAATTAATATGTGCTAAGCCAAGTGTGTGTGCTCACAATTTAAAAACTGTGTGTCATAAACATTTTTAGGCCCAATGAAATGAACTACAAAAAGAAGGCAATAAGTTTTATCCAGGTATTTTGAATGCAAATGAATATGAAGGCAACCGTAATTCATACCTCATTAAAGAACAATTGCAAAAACGTCACCAAACTGTGACATAATTATTGAACCATGTCAGAAACTCATATTTTTTTTCTTCTTTCATGATTTTTATTTCTTCTGCACATTAGTAGGAGAATGTGCAAGTGTGGGGAAGAAAATAGGTTATTTAAAATAAATGAAAGTTATATAACAATTGAGTCACCTCCAGTGTTTAATAAAGCATTTAGCCTGGTTATTATTCCACGCATGAAAACTGCAAGTTTAATATTTCTGTTAACTATGAGTGAAGTTTAAAATTCAAAACCTGTAGTCAAAAAGATGAATCAAGACCACACAGATACGATTTTTTTTTTCTTTTGAGATAGGGTCTCGCTCTGTCACCCAGGCTGTAGTGCAGTGGCATAATCATAGCTCACTGCAGCCTCGAACTCCTGGGTTCATGCAGTCCCATCTCAGTCTCCGGAGTAGCTGGAATTACAGCCGTGAGCCATCGTGCTCCTCCTGGATACGATTCTTAAAAGGATCAATGAAATAAAATGCATTAAAGATGAAATTAAATAAAAAGTTTAATAAAACAGATCACTTGCAAGACTAGCATTTGGCAACTGATCCTATTAAAATCCAGTTTGTCAGAGAATGCATGAATGCATATATATTATCCATGTATCAAAAATAATACATTTATTAAAAACCCTGGGATATAAATTTTTATGGTAACTGAAGATTTAAGCATGAAAAACTACTTCTAGAGGTGCTTCCAAAACATTCCGGTGTCGGAGAACCCTGAAAATAGTTTTGATACTCTCTAGGATGCAGTTTCATGGGTTGTTACATTCTGAAGTACTTACTACTTTGCTGTCTATGTGGTTCGGTGAAATGTCATTCCTGATCTGAATCTCTCTGCTTATGTAACTGATCAGCAGACTGAAATCTGCAGGTCTTCCATTCCATTTGGTCAACATGGGCTTGCCTGTCACCCTTCATTGTGCTTCTTCAAAGAACAGTTGCCACCATATCTGGGAACAGCTCTCTTTAAGAGTACTACTCATGTGAAATAATCTTTCACCACTGAGGCCACTATTTCCTTAGCACAAGAAGAGACATTTATCTTGCTGCTAATGGATAATTAATTTTAAAAATGTATATTATGACACAATTTTTTAAAAAAGGAAAAGGCAAGCTGGACAATGGGACTAAATGTCCCTTCTTCCAATTGACTCCTATTTAGCTCTTCCAATGTCATCCCAAACACAGATAACTTTTCTTTCATGAATTGTTCTCCTGAATGATTTATACGTGTCGTGTTATCTGAGGCTCTCTCCAGGTCCCCTGGTGGATTTAACCAGCCATCAGCTGCATAATTGTTAATTTTAACACTATAAAAGGTTCTGATGCAGAAGAGATATGGTGTTGGTAGAAGAATTAATTGAAATGTATCTCCCAATCACACTAGTCTGCTACTGCTGGTTTCCCACACACAGAAATTATACTTTAGATTTAAGGTTAAAATAAATTTACATCTTTGCTGCTCATAAAGCTTTGGGTCTAGTGGTAAATGGAAACGTTAATTGTTTCTAATACCCATGAAGGTTTTTCACCCTGAGAACAATTCCGGGAACCGTACAGGTCACGGTCCAATGCACGTTTTCATAGGTAGAGTAGCTCTTGCAGTCAAAGGCTGACAAGAGATAGGGTGGGAAGGAAGGTTATGGGAAAAAAAAAATGAGGGATAGAGGAGAAACTGGGAAGGCTGAGAAGAAAGAAAATAATATGTGTCATTTATTACTAAATCTGCAGTCCTTTTACACTTCTCAACAAGAATGATAATATTCCAGATTCTCCATGAAGCCAAAAAAAAAAAAAAAGCAATAAGAGGTAACATAGGCAACATTTCAGCCCTGACATTTCCTTTCTAAGAATGTAAGTGTACATGAGATATGGTCAAAAAGAAGGCCTTTGGAATAATTATATTTAACTATTTGAGGTGATGGAAAACAAAAATGTGTTAAATGTAAGTGGGGGTCACTTTTATTTTCCGGTCTACAAATCCCAAATCTGAATGCTTCCAGGATACTCCTCTCAGCTAAGTAGGCAACAAAGTTATGTGTATTCATGATGTGTGGGGCACAGTGAAAGGCTTGATCCATGGAACTCATAGATGGGAGTAAAAGAATATATCAAGCCTGGCCAGGCATGGTGGTCCAAGCCTGTAATCCCAGGACTTTGGGAGGCCAAGGCAGGCAGATTTCTTGAGCCCAGGAGTTTGAGACCAGCCTGGGCAATATGGGGAAACCTCATCTCTACCAAAAAATATAAAAATTATCCAGGCATGGTGATGAGTGCCTGTTGTCCCAGCTACTCAGGAGACTGAGGTGGGAGGAGAGCTTGAACCCAGGAGGCAGAGGTTGTGGTGAGCCAAGATTGATCGTGCCATTGCACTCCAGCCTGGGTGACAGAGAAAGACCCTGCAGAAAAGAAAAAGAAGGAAGGAAGGAAGGAAGGAAGGAAGGAAGGGAGGGAGGGAGGGAGGGAGGGAGGGAGGAAAAAAGGGAGAAGGAAGGAAGGAAAGAAGGGAAAGAGAGAAAGAAAAGGAAAGAAAGAAAAAGAAAGAAAGAAAGGAAAGAAAAAGAAAAGAAAGAGAATATTTCGAGCCAAGCCTGTCATACTCATGCATTCACCCATTTCATTCAACAAACATATTTTAAGCACCTAGTAAGTGCCTGGCACTGAGCCAGTCACTGTCACTGTGCTATATAAACTGAGTCCTTGCCCCTGGGGAGTTCACAGATTAACAGAAAAGAGGGGTAAGTAGAGCAGTAATCACAAGGGAATAGCAGTGCAGAGGAGGGACACCAGAAACCAGCATTTTAAACTCTCACTTCTCATTGTTTTCAAATAAAAATGTTACCAGACTTTACAAATCAGGACAATTTCCAGACATATTTTCCTACATACCAAAACCTTCACCAGTGCCCATTTCTTCCCAGTTTGCAGTTCTCAATTGGCATACAGACTATTTTCAGCAGACTATAGCCAGCTCCTCAAAACTGCAAGGAAGTTTCAAAGCCTCATCACCTTGAGCTGACTTTAACCAGTTCATCTAGTCTGTTTTCCTTAAACATGAAAGCCAGAAACTGCTGAGTGCTGAAGGCTGTTATCACTTGAATGACACTTTATCATTTAGTAAAATACTAAACATTTTGCTTTCATAATGCATATTGAGTCTTCAACAAACAAAACGAGCATGTTCAACTTTTTTATTTTATTTTTTATTTTGTTTTGTTGTTTTGTTTTGGCCACACAGCAGATTTGAGGATTATATACCTATAATTTTAGGACACAAAGGCTCAGCTTCTTACAGCCAAAAGAAATGCCAACTGATCTGTGAACATTCTTATATATTACGTATTATATTAAAACATAAGAGTATCATCCAAGTATTTCTACAGTGAAACTCAAATATGGTCTTTAGGGTCAGGAATGGGGAAAGTTTACTCATTACTATTGGTAGAATATAATTCCTTGTTCACAGCTATCTACGTCTTTAATTGCATTTTCTTTTTAAAGCCCAGTGTAGGTGGGTAAATCTATACACAGAATTACAATGCAGCAATTGAGAACCAATGATTTTCTAAGCCAGAGATATTGGGTATTTAATTTTGCTTCTTAAATCCATACTATGATGGGCTCTTATGAACACAATAGAGAAAGAGTTATGTCCTAATCAGTTTATAAGATAATATAGAAAAAAATGCATAATAGACCAACCAGATGTGTAAATACAGTAATACAAAGAAACCTAATCTACTGCAAAGCTATAATTTAATCCTTCTATAACACAAGGGTATTGAAAACTGGCTTTATGAATAGCTCAAAAATAGCATAACTGAACTTTATAGTATTGGTTCATTTTAAAGCATTCAAATCTAACTTATAATTTATATAAAGTATTATTTAACTTTTACATTAAAAAGAATCAAGAATTATATCTAAAGAGGAGAAGATTTATGAATAATGACCTAAGTATTTAAAAACAGTGCAAGACCAAGTTCTTAATGTCAGCAAGGGTGAAAATGATTTGCACAGGCATTCAGATCTGTGTGTATATGTGTGTTTGTCTAACAAAGGGTTAAGATGCCTGAGTGTCATGTGAAACAGCAAAAAGTCACCTTTTAAAATTTTGTTTTATTATTGGATGTGGATAACAATAATAAAAGAATCAAGGTTACATTTATAAAATAGTATCTATGAAACAAAGTGACCTTGTAACCAATAAAGATATTATTTGACTTTTTAAAAACAGAATTATGAAAAGTTGAGCTGATGAATACACTAGGACTTAAAAATAGGAGAATAAAATAAAGAGAAGCCTCTTGTGATTTTAGCAGGAATTGCCTTTTACTCAAGCCCAATATTCACAATTTATAAGCTTTTGTTAGTGAGCTTTGAGTTCCTCTTCCTAAGATTCTGTTGCACAGAGTCATCTCCACTGGTTTTCTCATTATTTATCCATAGTCTCTTTAGACACTCCTCTTTTTTCTTTTTAACCCTCCTTTATTTCCTTCCTTCCTTCCTTCCTTCCCTCCTTCCCTCCTTCCCTCCTTCCCTCCTTCCCTCCTTCCCTCCTTCCCTCCCTCCCTCCTTCCTTCCTTCCTTCCTTCCTTCCTTCCTTCCTTCCTTCCTTCCTTCCTTCCTTCCTTTCTTCCTTCCTTCCTTCCCTCCTTCCTTCCTTCCTCTCTCTTTCTCTCCCTCTCTTTCTTTTTTTTGATGGAGTTTCACCCTCGTTGCCCAAGCTGGAGTGCAATGGTGCAATCTTGGCTCACTGTAACCTCTGCCTCCCGGGTTCAAGCGATTCTCCTGTCTCAGCCTCCCAAGTAGTTGGGATTACAGGTGGCATCACCATGCCTGGTTAATTTTTTATATTTTTAGTAGAAACGGGGTTTTACCATGTTAGCCAGGCTGATCTCAAACTCCTGATCTCAGGTGATCCACCCGTCTCGGCCTCCCAAAATGCTGGGATTACGGGCATGAGCAACTGCACCTGGCCTCTTTCTTTAATCGTCCCCCCCATAACTGAATGAAGTTGAAACAAACATCATTTCATCAGCTTTCAACAGCACTGCCCTTCCTTGGATGCAGATTAAAACCCTTTGCCCAAACATACCAGAAACATGTGAAGAGTCGGTAAAGAAGAGAGTTATGAAAAGAAATACTCTTTTTAATTGCACTTCCTTGATCGCCTTTTTGACTCCCTGTAAATAAAGAAGCTCAGGTATGTTTTACATGTATACTCCAGACAGCACATATATATTATATACATGAGAGTCACTTGATCAATAATGTTTTGCCTAATGAAAGCCAGTGTGTGAAAGTCAAACATCCCAGCTGTTATGTTGATTCATTACTTTGCTGGATAATATCACCACCTGTAATCGAAGGAAAAGTTCATGAAAAAGAAGGAAAACTTCTCAAAATAAAATAATACTAACTGCATCAGAAATAGATCCTGGCTATAAAAGCGAAGGTGGACATATGTAGTACACATTGGAATAAAATAGTCATATGTCTATGATGGTGGAAAAGAAGGTAGTGGAGAAGAACTGGGGGCTCTGCAGATCACGGTCATGTTCTATGTTTGGTAGATGAGTGGCTCCTGACAATCTTTTAATTTCTCCATATCAAATTCAAATACACCATCAGTTTAGTGGGAGTTCCACACTAGGGACTCTGGCAGGCCATCCTAAATCCTTGTGGATAGAAGGCGAGATGAGTCGGCCCCATGTCTGCTAATCATCGCTCTAGGCTTCCAGATCCCTCCTCATAAGAATTTAACCTCTGAGCCCAGATGCCTCTATAGGGAAGCCGAGAAAGCAGAAAGAGGGGTGGAAGAAATGTTATGCAATTATCTCAGAAGATTGAGCATTATCTAAAGGAGTTGTTTAAATTATTAGTTCAGACAGATGTCTAAATTGGATTAGACATCCTAGGAGGTGAGAGCTCGTTAGGAAAACTAGATAGATTTTCAAGAAAATACAGAAACCTTGGGTTGGGTGTAGTGGCTCATGCCAGTAATCCTAGCACTCTGAGACTCCGAGGCAGGTGGATTACCTGAGGTCAGAAGTTTGAGACTAGCCTGGTCAACATGATGAAACCCTGTCTCTACTAAAAATACAACAAAAATTAGCTGGGCATGGTGGTGCATGCCTGTAATCCCAGCTACTCGGGAGGCTGAGGCATGAGAATCACTTGAGCCGAGAAAGTGGAGGTTGCAATGAGTTGAGATTGCATTGCTGCACTCCAGCTTGGGCAACAGAGCAAGATTCTGTCTCAAAAACAAAAACAAAAACAAAATCCAAAATACAGGAACGATATATGTGTGTGTGTGTGTGTGTGTATACACACACAGAGAGAGGGGGAGAGAATATATATATGTGTGTGTGTGTATACATATATATACACATACACATATATATAAGACCATATATATATATGGTCTTGCTCTGTTGCCCAGGCTAGAGTGCAGTGGCATGACAACAGCTCACTGTAACCCTGAACTCTTGGCCTTAAGCACTACTTCTGCCTCAGAGAAACTATATTTTTCATGTACACCTTTGTTGTAGAGTGGGTTAAGTTTGTATCCCTGTCACAGATCTCAAACTCTTGCATCTTGTATTAATTTTGGAACATAAGCTTATGATCAATTAATATTTGTTTTCTTATTAGTATTTATTAGTTTTCTAAGCGCACCTAGAAACTTTTAGATTAAGAAGTATGGTTTTGCCTCAACTATACTATAGCTCACCCCATAGCTTGCTACTGTTGAAGGAACAATAACATGGCTTTGTGTTTCTTTTACCTGTGAATTTTGTGTAAGTTCCTGTCATTGACAGAGTCTAACCTAAAATCTTGCTAGCAAAGGATTCAGGAAAACGAAGCTCCTTGTTTTCTAAGGCCTGAGATGCAGAAGAATGACAGAAGAGAACAGAAAGTGATCTGACTTGTGAACAGACAATAGACTTTCCGCTTTTCTTAAATAGTCTGGTCATAAACCTAGCCACTTTTCTAAAATAGTAGCACACCTTTATACCCCTTTTTAAAAAACTTCTTACATAAGACTTTATATTGTAGCCATTTGTGAATGTGAATTGTTTCTTAGGAGACATAAGGGTCTAAAAATTTGGAACAGTGTTCTGAATATAACAGATTCAGTACATATCTATTAAATAAATGAGTATATAAATTTTTTAAAGTAAGGTTTTGTTTTGTTTTTAAGCGTGTAATCCTCAAAAACTCTACCAGTCTCTTGGTTGATACGAAGATTTCATTTCCTATAAATTTTAAAGTAATAATATTCTGCTTAGACTTGTATTCTTAAGTAACATGTCTGTATATAAAAATGGAATTAAACTTCATTTGATTCCATTGATTCTGAATTTATAGGTTAATCCACTCTGTTTGAAATTTACTACTGCAACAATTGTTTTTTCAAAAAGGTCCTCAAAAAATTAACATCATAAACAAAATTTCAAGGTGCATTTCAGCCTATTTTTAGCACTTCATTGCTTTAATTGCCGATATGTAAATATGTATACATAATCAGAATGGTTTACCTTTTGTAATCCTTAAAGGATGTGTGGAGGACTTATTCCTGGGGCTGGTTGCCAGGATCCAGGTGGAGGCAGTTCTCATGATGGTTAGAAGCACAGGCTTCCTGGTGGCCTCCATGTGCCAGCTGCATCCATACTGATCACACTGCTTAGGCAGTCTAGGAAGTCTATTCAATGCTTCTCTGAGTCTCGTCGTTTTCATCTGTGAAATGAGAATCATACCTTAAACCTCATAGAATTGTCGAGTGAATCAAAGGCAGCCGGTGCTTGCTCAGCTTCCAGTCCAGAAGCTGAGGCTCAGCTGTGGTCAGCATATAAGTTTCTTACTACTGCTGTAACGAACTGCCATAAACATGGTGGATTTGAGCTGCACAAGTGTATTAGTTTACCATTCTGGCGGTCAGAAGTTCAAAGTTTGACTCTCTAAGCTGAAGTCAAAACGTTGGCAGGGCAGCATTCCTTCTGAAGGTTCTAGGGAAGGATCTGTCTCCCGACCTCTTCAGCTTCTAGAGACCACCAGCATTCCCTGACTTGGTCTCACATAACCCAGGCTTCTTCTGTGGTCACATCGTCCCTGACTCTGACTCTCCCAATTTTTTCATAAAGAACCTTTAGATGATACTGGGTTTACTGAGAGAATCTAGAATAATCCCCCCATCTCAGAGTCCTTAACTTAATCACCGCTGCAAAGCCCCTTTGGCCAGGTAAGGTAACACCCCCTGCAGATTCCAGGGATTCGGCTGTGGATATCATCAGGGGTCCTTATTGAGACTACCACAGTCAGTATTATGACTGTGGTCACAGTTGGCTGTTTTGCTTTATTATAGAAGGTAACCTCTTTGTTTTCTTTCTTTTTCTCTTCTTTGTAAGGATAGAATGCAAATATTTAACCTCACCTGCTTGGAGATCTGTCCTCAAGGAGATCAAAACTAATCTTTTGCTTGTTAATGATTCAGGCTGTAGTTCTAATGGACATCAGCATTTATTGTAGATGATCAAGATGAGAGACAGAGTTGGAGAAGGATTTGAGAGACTTTGAAAAGCCAAGGGCAATGGTGACTACAATGAATAATAATGTATTGTATATTTCAAAATTGCTAAGAGAGTACATTTCAAACATTCTCACCACAAAAAAATGAGAAGTATTTGAGATGATGGGTATGTTCACTAGCCTGACTTAATCATTCCACAGTGTATACATATATCATAATATTGCTTTGTACTCTGTAAATACATATAATTTGTCTATTTACAGTAAAATTTTAAAAGGAAAAGAAAAGAAAGGCCAAGGGCAGAATGGAGCTACCTCAGGTTAGAGGGAGGGGAGGGCTACAGGAAGAAGAGAGGGCTATGAGTCCTGGAGTAGCAAGGCTGCCAGCAATATGGTCCCCTAATAAGGCTGTCCTTTACCTAATGTGTCTCATCTCTAAACTACCCTTCCATATTCTGCCTATATTGCTGGAACTGAGACTTTGCAAATTTCATTTCCCAGACTCCTTTGGCAACTGGTAGTCCTTGTTATGTTCCAGCAATAAGAGGCTTCATATGGATGGAATGAATGTGTTCTTCCAAAATGCATATATCAATCAAAAAATTTCATATATCAAAATCCTAATGCCAATGCAGTAGTGTTAGGAGGTGCAGCCTTTGGGAGATAATTTAAGTCATGAAGGTGGAATCCTCATAAATGGTATTAATGCCCATATAAAAGGGACCCTAGAGAGGTCTCTAGCACTCTTTCTACCATGTGGGGATACAACAAGAAAATGGCAGTCTGAACCCAGAAGAGAGCAGCTATGGTCTGAATGTTTGGGTCACCCCCAGATTCATGTTGAAACCTAATCCCCAGTGTGATAGTATCAAGAGGTAGGGCCTTTTGGAAGGTGACCAATTAATTAGAGTGAAGCCTTCATGAATGAGATTAGCATCCTTATAAAAGAGGCCTGACGGAAGGCCGTTTGCCTTTTCCACCATGTGGGAACACAGCTAGAAGATGCCATTTATAAACCAGAAGAATGAGCACTCACCAGATAGCACATTTGCTATTGCTTTGATTTCTTGATCTTCACTTCCCAGCCTCTAGAACTGGTAATTTGTTATAGCAGTCCAAGCTGACTAAGACAAAGTTTTACAGGTAAATTAAAAGATGGGAGGCTGGGTGCGGTGGCTCATGCCTATAATCCCAGCACTTTGGGAGGCCGAGGCAGGTGGATCATTTGAGGTCAGGAGTTCGAGACTAGCCTAGCCCACATGATGGTTTTAGACTTCCCAGCCTCCCAAACTTTGAGAAATAAATTTATATTATTTATAAATTATCCAGTCTGTGGTATTTTGTTGTAGTAGCAGGAACAGACTAAGATGAGCATCAATTTCACTTCCTTAGGAAAGCCTTCCCTGAAATGCCAGGGTTGGTTCTCACCAGGGTTGGTTAGAAAATCCTGACATAGCCACATAGCACTCTATGCTTCCCTTTCTTGAAGCCATCAGTCTTCTTATTATTTATTTAAATGTCCATTACTTTCAATAAGGCAGTAATTATGTCTAAGATATCCATGTCCCTAACACAGTGTTTCATGCCTAGAAATATTTGTTGAATTAATGAAATAATAATTACTTCTACTCTGCCACTTAGGATTTTAGAGCTGGAAAAAAATATTCTGGAGTTCCAATCTTTTTGTTTTGTGAATTAAAAGTTAGTTTGTCCAGAAAAAGTCATATAGTTCCTTGCAGTTACAATATGCTTTACACATAATGAATAAATGAGTAAAAGAATGATAGCAGAGGTAGATCTAACATCTAACCCTGATTTTGAAATATTATCTGTGAGGATTCCATATAATTCCAAGGGCATTGATAAATTATACCAGCTCCAAGAAAATAATTACATCAAATAATAATTTGGGCTCTTGTAGCATTTATAAATTATATGTCAACTTTTCACAGACATATATTCCTTCTTAAGTTAATTCTCAGTACATTCAATCATATTATTTTTAGTCTTTAAGCAGAATTTCCTGTCTTGTATAATAAGATCTGTATTTCCTCCCTGTATTTTTCCATGTCATGGGAATTGTTTGCTCTTTTATTTACTATTCTCTCTATCCCAGCCCCCAGTCAATGGAAAATGCTACAGTGAATCTACTTAGCAGGAGGGGCAGGTCCCCCGCACTTCTCATCTCCTTTTCTCCCATCCTTCATTTGCAAAGGCTAAATTCTAAGTGAGCGTAGCAAAGAGACTGGAGATTCTCTTGTTCCACCAGCCACCACTCATAGGATGGAGGCTCTACCCTAGATCCAGCAGGGCGAGAATATTGGAATCATAACAGCCCTTGCCCCCACTCCAGGTTCCACTCTGAGAAACACAAGATGAGAAAACCAAAGAGGGCATGAAGAAACAGTATCCAAAGTTGCTACAATAAGTTATCTAAAATGAGCTATTTTCAAAATTATAAGACATAGAAACAGGAAACTATAACCCATACATGGGGTGTGGGAAGCAGACAACAGAAATTGCCTGTTTGAGAGGGCCCAGATGTCAGACTTAGCAAACTTTAAAGCAGCTCTTATAAATATGTTCAAAGAATCTGCTGAAAGGAGTAAAACAGAATATGATGACAATTACTCATTATTGAGAGGAAAATTAATAATAAATAGAAATTATTATTATTTTTTTTGAGACAGAGTCTCACACTGTCATCCAGGCTGGAGTGCAGTGGCACAATCTTGGCTCACTGCAAGTTCCGCCTCCCAGATTCACGCCATTCTCCTGCCTCAGCCTCCCAAGTAGCTGGGACTACAGGCACCTGCCACCATGCCCGGCTAATGTTTTTTTGTATTTTTAGTAGATACGGGGTTTCACCATGTTAGCCAGGATGGTCTCGATCTCCTGACCTCCTGATCCGCCTGCCTTGGCCTCCCAAAGTGCTGGGATTACAGGTGTGAACCACTGTGCCTGGCCCAGAAATTATTTTTTAAAAATAAATATTCTGGAGTTCAAAAGTACAATAACTAAAATGAAAAACTTATTAGAGGGTCTCAACAATAGATTTGGTCACTCTGAGAGAATCAGAGAACTTTAACGTAGATTGATAGAGATTATACCATCTGAAGAATAGGGCAAAGTGAATAAAGAAAACTACACAGAGCCTTAGAGAAATGTGGGACATTATTAAGCTCACCAATATATGAGTAATGAATGTAACAGCAGAGAAGAGGGAGAAAAGAATACAAAAATAGTTGTGCTATAATTAATTATAAGAAATAATGGCTGTAAACCTTCTAAATTTGGTCTAAAGCACCAGTCTACACACACAAGAAGCTTGATGAACTTACTTAAGGTAATAATAAAGAGATCCACACCCAGACACATCATATTAAAAATGTTGAAAAACGAAGAAAAGTTTGAAAGTGCAAGAGGAAAATCACTTCTTATATATAAAGAAACCCAATAAGATTAATAGTCAACTTCTTATTGGAAACAATGGGGGCTGATAGCAGTGGAATGACATATTGAAAGTGCTGAAAGAAAAAAGACTTGTCAACCAAGAATCTTACCTTGAGCAAAAATATCTTTCAAAAATGAGCATTAAATAAGGCATTCTCAGGTAAATAAAAACTGAGAGAATTTGTTGCAAGCAGATCGATCTTACAAAAGCTATAAAGGGATTTATCTGGAATGAGAGCAAGTGATCCCAGAGAGGAATTCGAATCTACATCAAGAAACAAAGAGCACCAGTGAAGGTAATAATGCAAATATAAAGACAGTATCAATGTATATTTCTTTTCCTTTCTCCTCCTAATTGAATGAAAAAGTTATTGTGTAAAACAATATGTTCATAATTTTATTTTTAGGTCTATGACATATAGAAATGTAATATATTTGACAATAATGGCACAAAGGAGGCAAGTGGAGCAAAGCTGTATTGCACTAAGGTGATTACATCAGATGGTAACTCAAGTCCACAGGGACAAAGGAACAAGAAATGATACATAAGAAGGTTAAAACAATAAATTCCAAAAATATGTAGTTGTTCCCCTTTTGTCTTTTAGCTTCTTTACAGTTATACAAATGCAACAATACATTGTTATAGTAATAGTGATACATTGTTATAACTATAACAATGTATTCTTTGGTTTGTCACACATATAGGTATAATATGTACAACAACAGTAGCATGACAAAGGGAAAGAGAAAATGGAGTTATAGAGAAGTAATGTTTTTATATCTCACTGAAATTAAATGGATGCAATCTGAAGTCAATTCTGATACATTAAGATGTATATGGTATGCTCTAGCACTATCACTAAAATAATTTTAAATATAATGAAAATGTATTAAGAAATTAAAATGCTACATTACAAAATATTCATTTAATGCCAAAGAAAGTAGCTAAGGAGGAATACAGAAAGAGAAAAGATATGAGACATATAGAAAATAAAAAGTAAATTGGCTGGCATAAATACAAGTATATTAACAGTATTAATAGTATTTGTTTGAGCCCAGGAGTTCAAAGCTGCAGTGAACTATGATTAAACCACTGCACTCTAGCCAGGGTGACAGAGCCAGACGCTGTCTCTAACTAAATAAACAAATAAATAATGAAAAGAATAAAGGCTAAAATTCTCCCTATCTTCCCTTTTTTAAAAAAAAAAAATCCTTTTCTCATGTTACAACAAAACAAAACATAGTATTAATGTGAATGAGTTAAATGATCCAATAAAAATGCAGAGATTATTAGATTGAACTTTTTAATGATCCAACTATATGCTGTATGTAAGAGACATACTTTACACCTAAAGATTCACATACATAGAGAGTAAAGGGATTGAAAAAGATACATCAAGCAAAGAACAACAATAAGAAAGCTGGAGTGACTATATCAATATCAGACAAAATAGACTTCAAAGCAAAAAAAAGTCACTAGCATTAAAGACAGACATTTTATAATGATGAAAAAGTCAATCCATCAGGAAGATCTAACTATTATAAATATACATGTTCCTAATAACAGGTCCCCCAAAATATAAGCCAAAACTGACAATATTGAAAGGAGAGATAGACAATTCAACAATCGTATTTGGATACTTCAGTATACCACCTTCAGCAATGGGTAGAACAATTAGAAGATCGATAAAGAAATATAAAATATGAACAACACTGTAAACTAACCAGACCTAACCGATATGTATAGAACATTCCACTCATAACAACAGAATACACATTCATCTCAAGTGCATATGGAACATTCTTCAGGGTAAATCGTATATTAGGTCACAAAACAAACCACAATAAATTTTAAAAGTTACAATCATACAAAGTGTGTTTCATCCAAAGTCTGTTCTCAGACCATAATAAAGTGAAATTTGAAATAATAACAGAAGGAAATTTGGGAAATTCACAAATATGTGGAATTTAAACACACTCCCAAATATAAATTTGAAAAGGAAATTAGAGTATGCTCTATGATGCATAAAAATTAAAACAGGACATTCCAAAACATTGCTTGCAGTTAAAACAGTGCTTGGAGGGAAATTTGTAGCTGTAAATGCCTATATTAAGAAAAAAGAAGATCCCAAACAAATAATGTAACTTTCCACCTTAAGACTCCAGAAAAAGGAAAGCAACCTAATACTAAAGCAATAATAAGGAAAAAATGAATATTTGAGTAGAAATTAGTGAAATAGAGACTAGAACACAATAGAGAATACCAATAAAACCAGAAGTTGGCTCTTTAAAAAGATCAGCATAACTCAAATTTTTATCTAAACTGACCAAGGGACAAAAAGAAGACAAGGGAGCATGTATTCAGAGCTGCTTGAATTTACATCTCCTAGGTTAGGAAAAAAAGCAGAGAAGACTAAAATTACTAAAATCAGGAATAGAAGAGAGGCATAACTACCAACCTCATGAGAGTAATGGATTATTAAAGGATTTTATAATCCATTTTATTGGCATGCAATTATTTATAGTAGTCCCTTAAAAGGAATTATAAGTATTTCCTTAAAACAATTATAAGGAAATATTATACACAAGTGTATGCTAACAAATTAGATAACTTACAGGAAATGAAAAAAAAGTCCTATGAAGTGCAAACTACTGAAACAAGTTTAAGAAAAAACAGAAAATTGGAGTAAACCTATAACAAATGAAGACAGTGAATTAGTGTGTTAGGGTTCTCCAGAGAAACAGAAATAATAGGATGTGTGTGTGTGAGTGTGTGTGTGTATATAGATGTGAGTGTATACACAGCCAGATAGATAGATAGAGAGAGAGAGAGAGAGAGAGAGATGGATAATTTACTAAAAGGAATTGGTTCACATGATTATGAAAGCTGGGGTGTGGCCATATTTCACTCAAAATCTGCAGTGTGGCCTGTCAGATTGGAGACCCAGAAAAGCCAATGGAGCAGATGAAGTCCAAGGACAATCTGCTGGAGATTTTTCCTCTTCCGCAAGGAGGCTAATCTTTTTGTTCTATCCCAGCTTTCAACTGATTGAATGAGGCCCACCCACATGACAAAGGGCAATCTGCTTCACCCAGAGTTCAACAATTTCAACATTAATCCCATTCAAAGCACTATCCAAGCTGACATGGAAAATTAACCAACAGAATAATCAGTCTACACAAGTAATAATTGATCTACTGTCCAAATTGAGCTACGGAGTCAATACAATGCGTATTAAAATCCCAGCTGGCTTTTTATAGATATGAACAAGCTGATCATAAAGCAATATGGAAGTGATCCCAAATAGCCAAAATAATCTTGAATAAGAACGAAGTTGGGAAATTCACACGTAACCTATTTCAAAGAACTCTTACAACTTAATAAAAAGACAAATAGCCCAATTAAAAATGAACAAAAACTCTGAATAGGCATTTCTCCAAAGGCATACAAATGGTCAGAAACACAAGATAAAGCTTAACATCATTAACTATCATGTAAATGCAAATAAAAAGTCACAATGAGATACCATTTTACACCAACTAGGATTATCATAAAAACAAAGACACATAATAACAAATACTAGTGAGTGTGATGGTTAACTTTATGCGTCAACTTGACTGGGCTAAAGGATGGTCAGATAGTTGGTAAAGCATCATTTCTGGGTGTGTCTGTGAGGGTATCTCTGGAAGAGATTAGCATTCGAATCAGTAGACTGAGTAAGGAAGATGATCCCCACCAGTGAGGGCAGGCATCATCCAATCTGTTGAGGGCCCAAATACTATATTATAATATAACGTTCTATTATAATACTATATCATAATACTACTACTATATTATTATAATACTCTATTACAATAGAACATTCTATTATTGTACTATATTATAATCGAACAAAATGGCAGTGAAAAGGGGGCAAATTAATTCTCTGTTTGAGCTGGGACATCCATCTTCTCCTGCCTGTGAGCGCTCCTGGTTCTCAGGCCTTTGAACTTGGAGTGGGGCTTATATTATCACCTCCCAATCCCCTTCTCAGGCCTTTGGACTCAGACCAAGACTTCTATTATCATCAGCTGCCCTGGTTCTCAGACCTTCAGACCTAGGCTGAATTATACCAGTGGCTTTCCTGGTTCTCCAGCTTGCTGATGACAGGTTGTGAGGCTTCTCAGCCTTCATAATCATGTAAACCAATTCCCATAATCGGTGTGTGTGTGTGTATATGTGTGTGTGTGTGTGTGTGGTGTATGTGTATCCTATTGGTTCTATTTCTCAGGAGTACGCTAATGCAGTGAATGTGTGGAAAAATCGGAATCTTCGTACACTACTGATAGAACTTTACATTGACACAGTACCTATGGAAAAACAACTAAGCAGTTAGCTAAGACATGTATTATTATTTTTTATACTTTAAGTTCTAGGGTGCATGTGCACAATGTGCAGGTTTGTTACATAGGTATACATGTGCCATGTTGCTTTGCTGCACCCTACTCGTCATTTACATTAGGTATTTCTCCTAATGCTATCCCTCCCCCTGCCCCCCACCCCACAGGCCCCTGTGTGTGATGTTCCCTGCCCTGTGTCCAAGTGTTTTCATTGTTCAATTCCCACCTATGAGTGAGAACGTGTGGTGTTTGGTTTTCTGTCCTTGTCATAGTTTGCTTAGAATGATGGTTTCCAGCTTCATCCATGTCCCTGCAAAGGACATCAACTCATTTTTTTTTATGGCTGCATAGTAATCCATGGTGTATATGTGCTACATTTTCTTTTTTATTTTTATTTTTTTTTTTATACTATCCCATTTGTCGGTGGCTGAGTGCATGCCGCATCTCGGCCTTTTCACCGCAAGTTCCACCTCCCGGTTCACGCCATTCTCCTGCCTCAGCCTCCGAAAGTAGCTGGGACTCAGCAGGCTCGCCCTCACCTCACGCCTCGCTAGTTTTTTGTATTTCTGTAGAGACGGGTTTCACCCATGTTAGGCCAGGGGATGGTCTCGATCTCCTGACCTCGTGATCCACCCGCCTCGGCCTCCCAAAGTGCTGGGATTACAGGCTTGAGCCACCGCGCCCGGCCTGTGCCACATTTTCTTAATCCAGTCTATCATTGATGGACATTTGGGTTGGTTCCAAGTTTTTGCTATTGTGAATAGTGCCACAATAAACATACGTGTGAATGTATCTTTATAGCAGTATGATTTATAATTCTTTGGGTATATACCCAGTAATGGGATTGCTGGGTCAAATGGTATTTCTACTTCTGTGTCCTTGAGGAATCAACACACTGTCTTCCACAATGGTTGAACTAGTTTACACTCCCACCAACAGTGTAAAAGCATTCCTATTTGTCCACATCCTCTCCAGCATCTGTTGTTTCCTGACTTTTTAATGATCACCATTCTAACTGGTGTGAGATGGTATCTCATTGTGGTTTTGAGGCATTTCTCTGATGACCAGTGATGATAAGCATTTTTTCATGTGTCTGTTGGCTGCATAAATGTCTTATTTTGAGAAGTGTCTGTTCATATCCTTTGCCCACTTTTTGATGGGGTTGTTTTTTTCTTGTAAATTTGTTTAAGTTCTTTGTAGACTCTGGGTATTAGCCCTTTGTCAGATGAGTAGATAGCAAAAATTTTCTCCCTTTCTGTAGGTTGCCTGTTCACTCTGATGGTAGTTTTTTTTTTTTTGCTGTGCAGAAGCTCTTTAGTTTAATTAGATCCCATTTGTCTATTTTGGCTTTTGTTGCCATTGTTTTTGGTGTTTTAAATATGAAGTCCTTGCCCATGCCTATGCCCTGAATGGTATTGTGTAGGTTTTCTTCTAGGGTTTTTATGGTTTTAGGTCTAATATTTAAGTCTTTAATCCATCTTGAATTAATTTTTGTTTAAGGTGTAAGGAAGGGATCCAGTTTCAGCTTTCTACATATGGCTAGCCAGTTTTCCCAGCACCATTTATTAAATAGGGAATCCTTTCCCCATTTCTTGTTTTTGTCAGGTTTGTCAAAGATCAGATGGTTGTAGATGTGTGGTGTTATTTCTGAGGCCTCTGTTCTGTTCCATTGGTCTATCTCTCTGTTTTGGTACCAGTACCATGCTGTTTTGGTTACTGTAGCCTTGTAGTATAGTTTGAAGTCAGGTAGCATGATGCCTCCAGCTTTGTTCTTTTGGCTTAGGATTGTCTTGGCAATGTGGGCTCTTTTTTGGTTCCATATGAACTTTAAAGTAGTTTTTTCCAATGCTGTGAAGAAAGTCATTGGTAGCTTGATGGGGATGGCATTGAATCTATAAATTACCTTGGGAAGTATGGCCATTTTCACGATATTGATTCTTCCTATCCATGAGTATGGAATGTTCTTCCATTTGTTTGTGTTCTCTTTTATTTTGTTGAGCAGTGGTTTGTAGTTCTCCTTGAAGAGGTCCTTTACATCCCTTGTAAGTTGTATTCCTAGGTATTTTATTCTCTTTGTAGCAACTGTGAATGGTAATTCACTCATGATTTGGCTCTCTGTTTGTCTGTTATTGGTGTATAGGAATGCTTGTGATTTTTGCACATTGATTTTGTATCCTGAGACTTTGCTGAAGTAGCTTATCAGCCTAAAGAGATTGGGCTGAGACGATGGGGTTTTCTAAATATACAATCATGTCATCTGAAAACAGGGACAATTTGACTTCCTGTTTTCCTAATCAAATACCCTTTATTTATTTCTCTTGCCTGATTGCCGTGGCCAGAACTTCCAGTAGGAGGGGTGAGAGAAGGCATCCTTAAGACAGGTATTATTTTCATTTTACAGATGACAAGTTCATCAAAAGATTAAACATAGAGTTAGTGTATGACGTAGCAATTCCATTCCTAGGCATATAGTCGACTGAACAAGTAAAAGAGAAGGGTGTTGAGAATCAAAATAAATGTGGAGGAGGCAAAGAAAACAAGTCTTATAACACACCTTGAAAACAAACATCCTATGGGGATAAAATAACATTAACAGTTCTAGCCAACTCAACTGAAAGAGGTTTCTCCTCACTAATCCTAATGTCCAGCTATCTGACCCCACTGTCCCAGGTAAACTGGAGACTTCTCCGTCTCTAGTCTTGTTTTGGCCAGTTTAAGAAATAGCATTTTGGCCGGGCGCGGTGGCTCACGCCTGTAATCCCAGCACTTTGGGAGGCCGAGGTGGGTGGATCACAAGGTCAGGAGATTGAGACCATCCTGGCTAACATGGTGAAGCCCCGTCTTTACTAAAAATACAAAAAACAATAAGTGGGCGTGGTGGCAGGCACCTGTAGTCCCAGCTACTGGGGAGGCTGAGGCAGGAGAATGGCATGAACCCGGCAGGCAGAGCTTGCAGTAAGCTGAGATGGCGCCACTGCACTCCAGCCTGGGTGACAGAGCAAGACTCCATCTCAAAACAAAACAAACAAAAAAATAGCATTTTATCATTTACTTGCATTGCCTCATTTTATTCTAATCATCATATTCTTGTGCATTAGCCTGAAGATGTATTATTACTACCAGTTTACATATGGGAAGACTGGGACTCCAGAAGTTAAGCTGGCAACTAGCATCAAGCAAAGGTGGAACTCAGACACAGAATGTTTGATTTCCAGTTTAGTGTTCCTTATATTGTGCTGTTCTGTATAGTGTACCGCCTTCTCAGCATATATTACTTATTCTCTCTGATAATGTTTTATTTGGAGTGTTTATAATTAAAAACATTAATTGCAGTATGTATTTTAATTGATGGGCTCTGCTGATTTCAGAAACCACAAAACCACTGATTTATCAGATTAAGTAAGGAGTCCAGTCAGCAATGGAATTTATTAACCCAGCTCTACAGACATTACTAATATTTTCCTTAAGCAACATATTCCCTAAAAGAGATGAAAGCAAAAAGCCCATGCCTAAAGCAAAGTAGATGGAACCCCACCAAATAAACATCACTGAAGTATGTTATTATATGTTAATTTTTCAGTAAAACTTTGTGTCCTCTAGCAATGTCTTCTGCTTCTACTCTTCTTTTAAACACTATCATTACTAGATGTGTAATTGGCCCTCATGTAAAAACATTCTATTTTCTCAGTCTAATGAAGATAATTTATCCATATATATTTCAAAACTTTAAAAATTAGAAATTATGAGCCTGAAAAGGAAAAGGGATGTAGTCTTGAACATAGCCTCTAAAACTAGGACTATGTGGAGTGACTCCAGAATCCCCTCAACAATAGACAAATATTACCAAGGAGTATAAAATATGATATTTCTGTGTGTTTGTGTTTTTAATTATAATATCTAATACTTCCGATTTGGACAATTTCTTTTTTAAAAAAATTTCCCTTAAGCTATAATCAATCATACAGCTGAAAAATGATATATGTGATCAGAGAAAATTTGTCTCTCTTTGAGGAAAGTAAAAGTTTGTGCCTGACTGGCTACTCCCAGAAAATCTGGAAAAGAGAGTTTATTTCTATCTAGGGAGTGACGAACAAAAGGCCAATTTTTTTCAGGATTAAAAAATATGAGCCATTACTGGGAACCAGGAGAGATTACAACAGAGTCCCAGCCACGCTGAGGGGTTCCTGGCTAACTTGTCCCTGATCCTCCCCACCCAAAACTGTATAATTTTATAAGGGGTAGGGTGTCACCTACAGAATTTCTCCAACTGTTGAGCAATTATTCTTGTATCAAGAGAAAGTCTCCTCCTACATACTTTACAAACTGTATGTTTTCCCCCTTTACTTGGTATTAAATCTTGCTCCTCAGGGTTAAAAAGAACTAAGGAACCTTCAACAGAATCAACTTGCAAACTAGTAGACTGGTTTGTTTGGTTAATTGTAATAACTCTGTTCTCATTATTGGTTGCTGCATAACAAACTATGCCAAAACTTAATGGCTTAATATTACAAGTATTTTACTATACCTCCTTATTTTATAGGTATGGTATATGGGCAGGGCTCAGCAGGGTGATTCTTCTGTCCCACATAGCACGACAGAGATCATTTGATGGTATTCTGCTGGTGGATGAGCTCTTTGGAGGGTCTAAAACAGCATCACTTTTGTGTCTGGCACCTTGGCAGGAATGGCTAGAAGGCTTGAATAAACAGGTACTGTATATCAGAAGCCTCTCTAAACAGGTACTTTTAGAATAGTTGAAATTTTCCCATGGCAGCCCAAGACTCCCAGAGACCAAGAGACCTAGGTAGAAACCGCAAAGCTTCTTACAACTGAGACTCAGAAGTCCCATATGACAACCTGTTGCAGTGTCATCTTGATCAAACAAGTCACTTAGGGCAACCCAGATTCAAGTGAGTTATTACACTTCACCTCTCAATGAAGAAATAACAAAGAATTTGCCTCAATCTTTAATCTACCATAAAGTCTGTAGCCATTGAGCATTCAGTAATTGCTGCTGCTTTCAGTAATTTCTACAATAAATTAAATTGCTACAGTAACACAAAATCAACGATTCACCCAGTTAAGCATCAGCCTGTCATTCCAACTCCTTGTAGACTGATTCTTTAAAAGTAGTATACTGTGAATGAATGCTCATGGTAGTTTTCTTGACCCACCCCTACAAATTCTCCCTCTTTGATCTCACCCCGTGCGTTGCAGAGTTCACCCAAGCATAGTTCTGTCTCGAAGATCCCTGCCTCAGCTTCCCATCTAGAGCACCTCAGTCCCAGCCCAGCAACCCAGACCTCTGTTTGTCTGAGACAAAAGATTAAAGCATTGCCAGTTCTCACAGTTTATGCCACTACACTATTCTGTGTTTATAAATGGAGCCAGCAAAATTTGAGGATAATACCTGCTCCAGAATGAAAAGCTTCATTTTGGAGGTGAGGAGGGGCTAAATTATCAGTGGGTGGGAGTTACAATTATTAGCTATTTTTTTTTTGACAAAAGTAACATAAAAACAAATTTTTGATGGAAAACTTCAAACACCATAGAAGTTTGTAATATTTAGCCCAGGCTGCTACATACCACAGACTGTAGGGTTTAAACAACAGAAATTTATTTTCTCACAGTTCTGGAGGCCAGAAGTACAAGATCAAGGTATCACAGGGTTTGATTTCTAGTGAAAGCTCTCCTCCTGGCTTGAAGATGGCTGCTTTGTCCTCATGGCTTTTTCTCTGAGTGGGGACATACACATATACACGCATGCACACACACACACACATACAGAGAGAGACAGAGAGAGCAAGCACTTCAGCTGTCTGGTGTCTCCTCTTCTAAGGACACTAATCTTATTGGACCAGGGCCTCACTTTTGACCCCACTTAACCTTAGTTACTTCCTTAAAGGTCTCATCTCCAAGTACAGCCACTCTAGGGTTCCAACATATGACTTTAGAGGGGATACAATTCAATCCATAACAGAAGATCAAAACAAAATCTTTAAGTCCCCCATCACCTGCCCTCTTCCCAAACCCCTCTTTTGGGAATCAAATGGAGCTTTTGGAAATTGAGCTCTAATACTCATCCCAGGCTGCCATAACAAAAATAATGAGCACACCTTAAGCACACCTGAGAGCTCCCTAAGCTCTATCACCGCAGGTCCGCAGAATTCAGAGTAGAAGTTATATTATTCACAGTAACAGCATGTAAAAGAAAAAAAAATGTAATTTGTAGAAAGTATCCCATGAAAATGTACACTCACCAGTCATGTTGCTATTCCAGTCATTTTATTAAAATACAAAAGCATATTTTAATTTACTCTGATAAATTTTCATATTATAGTCAAAGTACATTTTAAAACAGAGATTGGCCGGGTGTGGTGGGTCATGCCTATAATCCCAGCACTTTGGGAGGCCAAGGCGGGCGGACCATGAGGTCAAGAGATCGAGATCATCCTGGCCAACATGGTGAAACCCCGTCTCTACTAAAACTGCAAAAATTAGCTGGGTGTGGAGGCACATGCCTGTAGTCCCAGCTATTCTGGAGGCTGAGGGAGAAGAAACGGTTGAACCAGGGAGGCGGAGGTTGCAGTGAGCCAAGATCGCACCACTGCACTGCAGCCTAGCAACACAGCAAGACTCCATCATCTCAATAAGTAAACAAATAAATACAGAGATTGAACAATTTATTTTATTATTGTTTGTTGTTTTTGTTTTGTTTTGTTTTTTGGAGATAGAGTTTCCCTCTTGTCACCCAGGCTGGAGTGCAATGGTGCAATCTCAGCTCATTGCAACCTCCACCTCCTGGGTTTAAGCAATTCTCCTGTTCCAGCCTCCTGCATAGCTGGGATTACAGGTACCTGCCACCACACCTAGCTAATTTTTGTATTTTTAGTAGAGACAGGGGTCTCACCATGTAGGCCAGGCTGGTCTTGAACTCCTGACCTCAGGTGATCTGCCTGCCTCGGCCTTCCAACATGCTGGGATTACAGGCATGAGCCACCGCGCCCAGCAAGACTGAACAATTTCTATAGTGAAAACTTTTTTTTTTTAATGTTTTAGTAGAGACGGGGTTTCACCGTGTTAGCCAGGATGGTCTCGATCTCCTGACCTCGTGATCCGCCTGTCTCGGCCTCCCAAAGTGCTGGGATTACAGGCTTGAGCCATCGCGCCCGGCCATGAAAACTTAAAAGCTGTTGCCTTTGTTACAGATATCCTTAATAGCAACTTAAAATTAAGTATTTACATAATGACCAAACTGGTAGAAAAGGGGACGTAGGGCAGATTATACTTGAACTATACTGATGATAGGAGGCAATAACGTGGAGCATTACTTGTGGGTATCAGAAACATTGTTTAAGTCATTTCATTTCCAGCACTACTCTAGACTTCATTAAGATTAATTAATTAATTAAGATTAGCTTAATAATCCTATGTCTGAATCACAAGGTTAAGTCCTGAACCTCTCCTTTCTCCTTGGCTGTGCACAAACAGAATCAGAGCATGTAGTTGATGCATTCGTTCATTCATCAACAATTTATTGAGTGCCTATTTGGTGCCAGGAGCCTTGCTAGGTGCTAAGATACAAAGATCAGTAAGATATGGTCCCTGCCCTTGGGGTGTTTAAAGTTAAGTAAGGAAACACATATGAGTTAACAATTGTAACCAAGACGTACTGGCACTAGAATAATAGGTGATCCAGTGTATGAAGAAGCAGGAACTAGTCAACTCAGCCTCTTGAAGTTGTGTCAGAAAAGGTTAATAGTAAAAGCAATTCCAGCCTGGACGTGGTGGCTCACTCCTGTAATACCAGCACTTTGGGAGGCTGAGGCAAGCGGGTTGCTTGGGCTCAGGAGTTTAAGATGAGCCTAAGCAACATGGTGAAACTCCATCTCTACAAAAAATACAAAAATTAGCTGGGTGTGGTGGCCTACACCTGTGGTCCCAGCTACTTGGGAGGCTAAGGAAGGAGGATCACCTGAGCCTGGGAGGTCAGTGCTACAGTGAGCTGAGATTGCACCACTGCATTCCAGCCTGGGTGACAGAGGAAGGCCCTGTCTCAAAAAAAAAAAAGAAAAAGCAACTCCATAGATCCATCAGATAGTATTTTCCTGTCAGGTTGTTGCTAGCCCCTTAACTCACTGCCACCTGTCCTTATAGTAAAGTCAGAATTTTGCTAAAAAGCCAGCCCTGTGATACAATGAATGCCCCCTTTGGCCTCAAGTAAATAAAGACAATTTTAAAAACAAAAAAATCAAATCCAGGGCTTTGTTTGACAGCAATAGATATAATTGCTGGTAGACAATATACATGCATAAACATCAAATACTATTTTAAAAGTGTATTGAAAAGCAGTGCTGCAGGCTTGCCTATGATCAGAGAGTCTAGCCACTCCTGACAACCGACTGGAATGTGAAATTGGCGGCTGATAATGAACAAAAGGACACGTCAACTAGGAAGTTAGTATATAGAAACACTTTAGTGCACAAACAAAGCACTAAATTACAATGTGGCTCTACAAATACCAGGGGGTGATAAGTCCACTGAGGTCATGAGTTAACTTTTCAGGCAGCTGGGATGATTAGGTGCAGATTGCTATCAGACTAATCACTGTTCTTAAATACTTCAGGATTCCTGCCTTGTGTCCTCTTATTACATTCCAGTTACAAAAATTAGGAGGAGTTATGGCATTTGCTTGCTCATGGGTTATTTTACCCTGCCTCTAGAGAAAGAGAACACTGTGCTGTTGGGTAAAACAAATGTCCCATTTAAAATGTTTGGAGCATGTGCAATGATTGGGGGTCTTGGCTTGTTTTCAAGACACTAGGCACTGAGGCTGAACCAAGCAGTCACGTGCTCCAGAAGCAGTGGAAGAAACTACAGAAAACTGGCCCAGCGACACGGACTCTGGAGTTTGTGCCTAATGGTGCAAGTACTGAGGCCATGTTTCCTAATGTGAGATGCAGATAGCATAGCAGCATAAAACCAAGCTGAGACAAATAGCCTAATACCATAACCAGGCAAGTGCTGAGCAATTATATTTGGCAAAAATCTCTGCTAAGCTGATGGAGGAACTAAGGAAGGAGTTACTCCTTCAGTGTTCGGAGTTCGTGGACTAAACCAGGTGGAGTTCTTGTTCTAGAGATAAAGACTGGATGACTTGTTTGGTCAACTCTCTAAACTAAGAAAAGCATAACCAACCATAATTCCAGGAAGATGCATAGATGTATGTGATTGAGTGGCAGTGGGACCAGGGCTGGACTAGGTTAAGTTCTGAAAAGAGTAAGGTGACCCCCAGCTATGTCATACATTGATCAGGTAAAAGATAGACACTTACCATCACAAATTCTGTTCAGCAACAAACTGAAGAATCTAGACAGTGCAGTAAGGCAAGAAGAATAAAAAAAAATATTTAAGAATGGGAAAGGAAGAAAGAACACTCTCCATATTCACAGATGATATGATTTTGTACATAGAAAATCTCAAAAAAAAAAAAAAACTACAAATAAATTATTTGAAGTAAAAATGGTTTGGGGACGGGTGTGGTGGCTGATGCCTACAATCCCAGCACTTTGGGAGAGCAAGATGGGTGAGTGGATTGCCTGAGCCCAAGAGTTTGAGACCAGCCTGGGCAACATGGTGAAACCCCGTCTCTACCAAAAATACAAAAAATTAGCAGAGCATAGTGGCACACACCTATAGTCCCAGCTACTCGGGAGGGTGAGGCATGAGAATCATTTGAACCCAAGAGGTGGAGGTTGCAGGCAGCAGAGATCAGGCCACTGCAGTCCAGCATGGGTGACAGAGTGAGACCCTGTCTCAAAACAACAAAAAATAAAAAATAAAATAAAAATGGTTTCACAAGATAGCTACTTACAAAGTCAGAATACAAAAATTAATTGTATTTCTATATACCAGCAACAAACAGAAAATAAAATTCTTGAAAAGACACTATCTTTTAAAAAAAGATATCATCTTGGCATGGCGCTATGGCTCACACCTGTAATTCCAGCACTTTGGGAGGCTGAGATGGGCAGATCACTTGAGGCCAGGAGTTTGAGACCAGCCTGGCTACGGCAGTGAAACCCCATCTCTACTAAAAATACAAAGATTAGCAGGTCATGGTAGCCGGCACCTGTAGTCCCAGCTACTCCAGAGGCTGAGGCAGGAGAATCTCTGGAAACCAGGAGGCGGAGGCTGCAGTGAGCCCAGATCGTGCCACTGCGTTCCAGCCTGGGTGACAGAGTGAGACTCCATCTCAAAAAAACAAAATAAATCTAAAAAGATATCATCTTAAAGATATGCAATTTGTAGTAGTATCACAAATACTTTAAAAACCTAGGAATTATAAATGTGTAAGAATTTCACCAGAAAACTATATTACTGAGAGAAATGAAAGAACAGTGGAATTTTTTTTTTTCTTTTGAGATGGAGCCTCACTCTGTTGCCCAGGCTGAAGTGCAATGGCATGATCTCAGCTCACTGCAACCTTCACCTCCCGAGTTCAAGCGATTTTCCAGCCTCAGCCTCCCGAGTAGCAAGGATTACAGGTGTGCTCCACCATGCAAGGCTAATTTTTGTATTTTTAGTAGAGATGAGGTTTTACCATGTTAGCCAGGCTGGTCTCTAACTCCCGACCTCGTGATCCACCCGCCTCGGCCTCCCAAAGTGCTAGGATTATAGGCGTGAGCCACCATGCCCCACAAAACAATGAAATTAATAGAAGGATACTAAATTCATGAATTAGAAGTGTTAACAATGTGAAGACGTCAATTCTCCCTAAATCAACCTAGAGATTTATAGCAGTCTTAATTAAAAAGTTTCTTAAAAAATGATCACGCCTGTAATCTGAGCACTTTGGGAGGCCGAGGCAGGTGGATCACGAGGTCAGGAGTTCAAGACCAGCCTGGCCAAGATGATGAAAACCCTGTCTCTACTAAAAATACCAAAAAAATTTAGCTGGAGTGGTGGTGGGCGCCTGTAATCCCAGGTACTCAGGAGGCTGAGGCAGGGAATTGCTTGAACCCAGGAGGCAGAGATTGTAGTGAGCCAATATCTCGCCACTGCACTCCAGCCTGGGCGACAGAGCGAGACTCCATCTAAAAAAAAAAAAAAAAATCAGTTTTTAAAGAATATTTGGGTCCAGGAATGGTGGTTCACACCTGTAATCTCAGTACTTTGGAAGGCTGAGATGGGAGGATCTCTTGACCCCCGGAATTCGAGGCCAGCCTAGGCAACATAGAGAGACTCCATTTCTACAAAAAAATAAAAAATTAGTGGACATAATGGGACACACCTGTGGTTCTAGCTACTTGGGAGGCTGAGATGGGAGGATACTTGAGCCTGGGAGGTCAAGGTTTCAATGAGTCATGATTATGCCCCAGCACTCCATCCCAGGCCACAGAGCGAGACCTTGTTGAGAGAGAGAGAGAGAGAGTATTTGCAACCTGACAATCTGTTCTAAGATTTATATAGAAATGCAAAGGCCAAGAATAGCCAAGATACTTTTGAATAAGATGAAAATGATGGGAGGACTTGCTCCTTATCAGAATTAAGATAGTGCAATATGGGGCAAAAATAGAAAAAAATTTAAACATAAAGCAAAATAGCTTGGAAACCAACTTACATCAATTTTATTTAGGGCAAAGGTAGCACACATGAGCGGTATAAAAATGCAATTTTTAAAGTTGATGGTTCTAAAAAATTGAGTATCCATATGGAAAAAATGTCAAACCTCATACTATACATAAAAATCAATTTCAGATGGATGCTGGTAACACAGAAATGGATCCTGTAATACCAACCCTCCTATAAATAAAAAACTTGGGACAAAAATATAAAAACCTCCGAATGCCTAGAAAAAAAAATCAAAAGTGAACAGAAACTCAAAGGGATCTACTTGGAAAAAGGGTACAGCACTAGGCGGGTTTCCCATTTTTATAGCTTTTCACCTGTACGCATGTCCAACAGTAGACACAAACAAGAATGCATATAGCAGTCAGTTCACAATGGTTAAAAACTGAAGACAACTCACATGCTCATCAACAGGACAGTAAGCAATAAACTGTGGTATATTTACACAACCAAATATTAGTAGCAGCTAAAATGAATAAACTACAGTGACATGCAGTAACATTGATGAATCCAAAGTTATACAATAAAGATTATATACAAAAGATAGACAATAAAGATTACATACAAAAAATTTAACTTATGAAAACTTCCATGTTAAAAACATAATAAAAACATATTTTTAAAGCATACATCTAGATGAAAAACTGTATAAAAATCAATGGAATGAAAATAGCTACGTTGGGTTGAGCAAGGCGAGTGGAGAGTTTACTGGAGAGATCGTTTAGTTAGATACATAGGTTTATTGGCACGTTTTATTTTGAGTGGTGGACTCACAAAGGCACTTGTTAAATTATTAAATATAACTAACTAAAGAAAACTAGGCCATTGATGGACCAATTATGAGAGTGTATCATGAGTCACGAACTGTGATTAAACGGATTTTGTGTACTTGGGGTTCACAAAAGAAAGGTAGAAAGGGAGGGAAAGGCCGGACAACTAGGGTTGGGAGAAAATAAAGACTGAGATTAGATAACATTGTTGGAGCAGCCTTTGGCTATCAGAGAAAGGGTAGAGATTGGGTTTATTCAGGGCAGGCAATTGTTCAGTGTTTGCAGTGGGAGGTCTAGGGAGTAAGTGATAGTGGATTGCAGCTGACACCAAATCTGTGCTGAGGGCTACATGAGCAAGGGGAGGCCTGGCCCCAGAACAGCAGGGATGGGACTTGGAGAAACTGCTTCTTCTGATAGGGGTGTCGTTGATGTGGGGTTGGAATGCCTTATTGGAGAGATTGCCACTGGGCTACTCCCTCACAGAGGCAGTGGGCGCTGAGTGAGTCACAGAAAGCTTGGGGAAATAGAATTGGGAATCTGAGCTGGAAAGAGGCTGAGCTTTCCATTGGGACTCTAAGTGCTGGGGGTTAAAAACATCAGCTTAGTTCAAATCCCAATTCTTCCTCTTATGGTAGTGTGACTTTAGGCAAGTTACTTACTCATCTCCTCTAAGGCTTCATTCCCCAGTCTGCAAATTGGAGATGGTAATGCTTACATCATAGGGTTTTCCTAAGAGTTAAATAGAATAATGTGTGCAAAAGGTGCGGTATCTTAAGAACTCAATAACTGATAGCTATGTATTTTTTTATTCTTTTAAGAAGCAGAGCCGCTCAGCAATTGAGCTCTAAAGCAGACCCGTCCTTAGATAGGAACCTGAATCTGAGTGGGAGGAAAGCACAGGGCTGGGCAATCCAGAAGCTGGAAGAGGGGACAGTCAGAGTGACCTCTGTAAAGCCAGAAGCATGGTTTATCTACCACCCTGCTGGGATATTTAAGAGAACCCCCTTTCTCGGTTTGTTCTTTCTCAAAATAAACGGGGGCATGGTTGGTGATGAAATTCACAAGGAGAACCCCACCCTACCAAAAGCCAGTCTCCTCATGTAATAGCTACAGAAGGCTGGAAGTTTTCATTACACAGGCCAATGACACCCTCACTGTCCAACCCTCCTCATTCATTTCTAGTCTTGTTCAAGACTAGCTCCCTCTCATTTACAAAACAAAAAAGACTCTTATCCTAAGAAAATTACGCTTTTATAGGATTCTTGGGATTTGACATAGGTACTTTGTGAAGTTGTCTGTTTTGAATTATTTGTATTGTCTTTTATCTCAGAGGTTTTTTTTGTTTTCTTTTCTTTTTTTTTTTTTTTTTTTTTTTGGGCGGGGGGCAAGAAGGGACTGTTTTTAACATTGTTTTTCCCGCTGTATCCTCTAGGTAAGGCTCCTTTTGAAATGTCAGCCTGCTTGAGCCCTGCTCAGGAGACATGAGGAAAGGTGTTCTCCATGACTGATCTGTATATTCCCCGTTTCTTTAGTAGTTAAGAGTAGTTTTTTAAAAAAATATACATAGTTAACACAATGCAGAGGTTTAAGTGTGGCAGGAACAGTGAGAATAAAAGGACAGAAATCTCAAAAGGATAAAAAAATTAGCAGGCACTGGTGAAGGGCCACTCTGACAGCCGTTGCTTTCCATGATTGTTGACCTCAAACAGCTCTTGTCTCTCGGGCTTTATGGAGATCATGTGTTTGGGATTTTCCCCCTTTTGGGGGCCAATAGAAGTGAGACCACAGAGCTGTGACAAAAGCCTCAGGGTTGGCTGTTGTCATAGTCTTCTCATTTCCTTCTTAACAGGACAAACAGGCTATATCACCTCTCTATGCAGGTATGAAAGCTTCTGAATTCTTTCACTGCACTTGCTTAAGAACAGATCCCCAACATTCTCTAACAACAGCTGCCAGCTGTCAGTGTGCATGAATGATTATTCGGACTCTGCACTTTGAAGGCATCACCTTCACTGCCCATCACTTCCATCTAGTCACCTCTCATTACCCCATTGGCTTGCTGCTTTGCTTTATCGTCCCTATGGTTCTAGAAAAATGTGACAGTGAGCCACCTGGGTGAAAATCCAGTGAGAGAGAGGAGGATGAAACGATGGGGGAAAACGATTCTGTTCACATTGGGACCCAAGTATTCTCCCTCCTTTGTGGAAGAGAAAGCAAGCAAGCCAGCCAGTCGTGTTACCAAGGTATTTTTTATTCCCCAACAATCTCATTGCTGCCTCCTAGTGAAAGTTTTAGAATTGAAAAGAGACTATTTTCTGGGGAGAATTGAAGGGAGAAAAGAGAAAACTGAATTTACACAGGCCCACAACTTTTTTTGGAGGGAATGTCACTCAGTTTCTGATTAGATACATTTGTATCACCGATATCACTGTGGCCACAAGGGAAATACAGACCCACACGAAATATACTGATCAAATTATACTGTTCTTTAGGTGTTTACAATCAAGAGTTGACAAAATAAAGCCCATCAAACTTACCAATTCTCTTTCAATTTATTTTCCCTCACTATTCACTCACACAGACTATTCCATTTCCTATAAGCTGGGATTTTTTTTTTCCATCTTTAGGACAAAACTGAGCAAGAATAAAAATATGCCTTTATCAATTCAAACACAAGATAGGAGGAAATTAAAAGTGAATTTACATTTTGGTACATATGAATAAAAATGGCTTGAAAATTTACTTTGTTAAAAGCTCAACCAGATTCAGGCAAGAGGTGTGAAGGTTGATTAATAACAGCAATGCCACGTTGCCTTTCTTTAATGCATGGATGATCATGAGGGCTGTTTCCTTGGTTGTGAAGGGTTAGGCCAAGAATATTGATCCCCTAGAAGCCAAAAACTAAAACCAAATCTTTCCTATTTTGAAATGTGGGAAGATTCATTTGGTGAATAGACAAGCACACAAATGGTCATTTTCTTCTTATGACACCTTTGTTTCGCACAGTTCAACATTCTTGGACTTGAGAGTATTCAAATTTGGCTCATTTAATATCACTAGACAGACAATATTGTAAATGCATACTGGAAAAACTATATCCAAGGAACTTTACATATATTATTCCTATAAGATATTGCACATATAAGCATACATTTCAATCATATATACAAACATTTCCTTCTAATGTAATAATTTATTGCAGTAGATTTTTAAACTTAAATTTGAAGAGTATAAAATCACCTAACTCACTAATACAAAACACATTTTCACAATCCTCTCTTTTTATGTGTCAAAATAATTTTCACGACTAGATTTAACTTTATTCACAATATTTAGTGAATAACAGCTTTCATGTCTTGTGCCCTATACATACATATGTTCTTTGTGTGCCAGTGTATAGTATTTTTGTCTCAAACCTATTATACACGTCAGTAGGTGAAAAGCTCAGGGATGATAATTTTGTAGTTAATTATCACAAAACAGTACATTTAATATTCCAGTCTATGTAATTACACATGCTAGTGTTTTCACATCGCTCCAGCCAGAGTCTGTGAATGACAAGGGTGTCTTTTCAGAGCCTGTAAAGGAATATGGTTCTGGAGAAATCAGTCCAATTGTCTTAACAATGCAAGGGCATAACTGATACAAAATAAGCATTTGTCAATGACATCTTCAGAAAAACACAAACCACATGCCACTGCTGTTCACAGTTCTGTTATCATGACTGTAATTTTTAAGTCACTATTCTTTTATTACAATGAACAAAACAAGCCTAACTTTTAAATAAATCTGATGACCTGAAACAGTTTTAATTCACGTTCATAATTACAATCAAAGCTTTTGTGTGTGTGTGTGTGTGTATGTATCTGAATGAACTGAACATAAATCGTAGGAAGACTTAAAGAGTTAACCGTTTGTAGATGTTCCTACTTGCACATACCACAGGGCTAGGTCAAATCCAAACTGCCAAAGAAAGAAGGCAAGCAAGTTCTCCCTGAAGGGCAGGCCACCATGTGAATAAAACCTCCAGACAGATCATGTTCTAAGTGTGCTGCAGCATACCAAGAAGTGAGGAAAATACGGAAACAGAATCATACTGTTTGACTTCTGCATCGTGTCAACTATTTTTTTTTAAAAAAAACTGCTCTAACTACTAAAGAAGGAAATTATGCTTAGCATAAAAATATTCCAGCATTGAGTGACTGGTACGTTTTACTTCTCTCTTCCAGGGAAACTACTTACACTTATTGATTTTAAACACCTTCACCTTAGTTGTGCATGTGAGACACTGTCAGTTAACTGTACCTTAAAGAGATCAGCATATAGATGGTTCTGGCGACCAGGATCACAACAAAAGACAAACAAACAAAACAATTTTTAAAGACCTGAATAGTCAGTTAAGGATGCATACTCAGCCTGGGCTCTTTTTCCGAAAGGTTGCCAAGAGTGTCCTTATTCCCTCCTGAGCTATTTTTCACCCCACTACCTCTGACTGGGTGCATCAGCAGTGCAAGAAAATGCGAGAAGCATCTGTTGCAAGCAACACCTGGACCTCCAAGGAAAATGAGCACTTTCTTGCTAGAAACAGTCTCAAACATTTTCAAGGGTGAGTCTCCCCTTCCCCAAGCTTAACCCTCTTCCTCCGTAGTTGGAGAGGTTCTCCTACTCGTGCCCGCCGCCTTCTTCCTCCCGGCGAGGCTCCCAGGGTCGCAACCGGGGCAGCTGTGCGCCGGGCCGGCCTGGGTAGCCGGATGACACCAGGGGTTGCCAACGCCAAACAGTGCGCAGACTCCGCGGCGCGCTCCGGACTCTCCACTCGCCTAAACCTGCTCTCAAGTGAAAAGGAGTGGGAGGAGGAGGATTGGGAAGGGGCGGGGGACGGAGGGGATCTGTTAATTCGAGGTCCTGGGGGTGTGGGAGCGGGAGGCGGCTCCGCTGATCCCTCCTCCCTCCCGGAGTCCCGGGCTCCACCTCCTCCGCAGGCCCCCAGATATACACACACAGCCGCGGCTGGACATGCACACCCAGCGCCGGCTCCGGGCGCGCACACACGCAGGTAGCCACACTCACCTGAGCCGGTGCAGAGGGCGGCCTGGGCTGGGCAGGGCCCCCCTGCGCCGCGGGAGTGGGGAGAGCGGGAGCTGCCCCAGCGCGGACCTGCGAACTGAGGTGATGGCGCGTTTTCCTTAACTCTCCTCCAGCACCTCTGCCCCTGCGCCGGCTCGGCTCTGGCCGCAGCGGCGAGGACAGAGGGGCCCCGGACGCCGCGGACTCGGCGGGCGCACGCTCCCAGGAGCGCGCCGAGAGGAGCGCCGCGGCGCAGGAAACTTGGGCGAAGTTAGTTGCAAGTGCCGGGCGGCTGCCGAGAAGAGCGAGGCGGGGACGCGGCCGGTGCAAGGCCTAAGGCGCCGCGTGGAGGCTGCGCTGCCCGCCGCGGCCGGCGAGCTCCGGGAGCCCTAAGTCGGCAGGCGCGCCTGAAGGGGCTGGGAGCGAGCGGAGCTGGCATGGCCTGGGGGACGGCCGGACGCGGCTCCTCGGCGAGCCGGGAGACTTTCCTCTGAGGCCGGGCGACCCACGCTTGCTCAAGCCTTATCCACGCTCCTTCCTCGCTCCACCCGTCAGTCCAGCAGCGGGAGAGGAACACTCGAGAGGCAGGTGCTGGGGGGGACAGCTCCCCGCCTCCAAAAAAAAAAAAAAAAAACACCCAGCCGATTGGGGGTTTCCCATCGGCGCACCCTGCCCGGAGCCAAGAAGACAGGCTGGTGCTGCTGTATTTGTACTTATATCCATTGCTGCGCTCTGCGTTCTCGTGGCACGCCTGGACACTCCTCCGCCTCCCCCCTCCTCTTCCTCCTCCAGGGCCACCTCCCCGCCCTCCCCACCCCCATCTGCTTCTGTCAAATGAGAAAGTCACCGAGGAGAACCCAAACACTCCAGCCGCTGAGAGCCCCCTTTGGCACTTGGCAGCACGCGGCGGCGGGCTCCTCGGCTCAACTTGGTGGAGTCTCCGCGACGCAACTTTGGGGGACGCTTTGCATTTAAGAGAGAACGACCGAGGAGGAGGAGCGCTCTGCCCGGCCGCCGCTACCTGCGGGAGCTCACCAGCAAACGCCACTGGAGACGAAGGACCCAAAGAACGTAAAGGGCAAACTGCCGCCGCGGGGAGGGGGCTCCGCAGAGAAGTTAGAGTGTCCCAGAGACAACCTGCCCGAGCGCTCGGCCGGAGACACCAGGGCGGCCCGGGGCGCGGTGTGGCCCTGGGCTGGTCCTCCAGCCCCCTCCTCCGGGCCGGGAGCGACGCCGGGGCGCTACGTGGGGCGCGGCGAGTCCCGGCCGGCCGAGCGGGTCCCCGCGGGCAGCCAACATTGATTTCCTCCGGGCCGAGGGCGAGGGCCCGGGCGGCGGCGGGCTGCAGCCGCGGCAGGGCGAGAGCATGTCCAAGCCAGTGGACCACGTCAAGCGGCCCATGAACGCCTTCATGGTGTGGTCGCGGGCTCAGCGGCGCAAGATGGCCCAGGAGAACCCCAAGATGCACAACTCGGAGATCAGCAAGCGCTTGGGCGCCGAGTGGAAACTGCTCACGGAGTCGGAGAAGCGGCCGTTCATCGACGAGGCCAAGCGTCTGCGCGCCATGCACATGAAGGAGCACCCCGACTACAAGTACCGGCCGCGGCGAAAGCCCAAGACGCTGCTCAAGAAGGACAAGTTCGCCTTCCCGGTGCCCTACGGCCTGGGCGGCGTGGCAGACGCCGAGCACCCTGCGCTCAAGGCGGGCGCCGGGCTGCACGCGGGGGCGGGCGGCGGCCTGGTGCCGGAGTCGCTGCTCGCCAATCCCGAGAAGGCGGCCGCGGCCGCCGCCGCCGCCGCAGCGCGCGTCTTCTTCCCGCAGTCGGCCGCCGCCGCCGCCGCTGCTGCCGCCGCCGCCGCCGCGGGCAGCCCCTACTCGCTGCTGGACCTGGGCTCCAAGATGGCAGAGATCTCGTCGTCCTCGTCCGGCCTCCCGTACGCGTCGTCGCTGGGCTACCCGACCGCGGGCGCGGGCGCCTTCCACGGCGCGGCGGCGGCGGCTGCAGCGGCGGCCGCGGCCGCCGGGGGGCACACGCACTCGCACCCCAGCCCGGGCAACCCAGGCTACATGATCCCGTGCAACTGCAGCGCGTGGCCCAGCCCCGGGCTGCAGCCGCCGCTCGCCTACATCCTGCTGCCGGGCATGGGCAAGCCCCAGCTGGACCCCTACCCTGCGGCCTACGCTGCCGCGCTATGACCCCGCGAGGCCGCCTCGCGAGAACCGGTGTGCACACGTGTACATATGTATAGGTACGAGCGCTGCGGCCTCCCCGTGCGCCCTCCCGCGACCGGGGACCCGGTTTGTATGTACATAGAATGTATAGGTGCCAGGCAGAGGCAGAGAGGCCAGGCGGGGCAGGAGTGGCCAAGCGCGAGGGCGCGGGTGAGCGGGCCTGTGAATTCGCAGGATCATTTCAGATCTGCATTTCGGCAGCCAACTCGAAAGCGGTCGGTTGTGTCCGGCAGCAGTTGGTGTTTGCTTTGCACTTCGGAACCTGTTGCGTTTTGACCCACGGAGGTGGAGGAGTAACTTTTTGACATGTTGGCCTTTCCCAGTTTTGTTGGAAGTTTCATGGTCGGTTTTGTTTTTGTTTCTCATTCTCCTTCCTCGCCTCTCAGCCCCCCAACCCCCAACCCCCAACCCCCTCCCGGTCCGTGTTGCATGCACTCTGTTCAAATGTAAGGTCTGAAATGGCTGGCACACGGGAAAAGCTGCTTGTGTCATTCGTTTCTGGAAGTGGGATGGCTCTGAGCAGCCTTGCCTCCCTGTTTGTACTATTTGAACTTTGCAGATCTCTGTTCTCTCAAGCAGAACTCCCAGACCGGATCCATTCTTGACCAGTGACCGGCTCGAATCTGGCCTTTTGTGTGAGATGATCACAGTTTCTTTTGTTTATCACGCCATATGCAAATCAGAGCAAGAGCTCTTTCTCAAGAGCAAGAAACGCAAGCAAGAAATATTTGTGAGATGAAAGTTGTCAATTGGATTTTCTTCCTAAACAAACAACCAACTACTAGAAGTCTGCCTGAGTCCACTCGCTTGGATTTCTGACACAGTTTACAAAAAAGGAAAAAGGCACTCTTCCTATTTTCCCCTTATGGCTGAGTTCACCTTAAGATTGTAAATGTGTATATGTCAGTGAAAACATTGAGGCTTGGAAAATGTTATTTTCGTTGCCCTAAGTTTGAGTCGGTTTTAGACTCAAAAACATTTGGAGCGAATATCAAAGTTAACTTTTAAAAATTGCGAAACTATTTCAGAATCGCAATTTTATCGAAGATTAAATCAGACTTTTTTGTCTGGTAATTATATATTTATTATTTAGCAAAACTGAAGAAAAAAAGCACAGAATTGTTTCAACAGATGTCTCTCATTTTCAGCTAGCATTTCTCTCCCAAGTTGAGCTGGTTTAATGTGTTTTGGATTTCCCTCCTCAATTGGCTTATTTTTTAGATCACCTGCAATTCATTTGCAAATTACGATAAAACACATTTTAGAGAAAAGAAACCTTGAATTATTAGCTTTTTTGTTTCTTTTTAAATGTATATATTTTGACTAATGTTTGTGAATGAAGTTGGCTAACATGTATTTAGTTTCATTTTGGCTTTATGTAATATAAAGTTTTTAAAATTTTAAATATGGTTTTAACCTTTATGTGTAAATGATTTTCTTGTGTGATCTTCTAATTTAATATTAGACGTCTAAGGTATATCTGTAAATTAGAATCCGACTATCACTCTGTTCATTTTTTTTGAACAAAGAGTTTAAATAAAGCCTGAACCAGGGAAAAGAGAAAAATCTTCTATTTCTTGTTGAGTTCCTAACAAGATTTGTATCTGAATTGCCCTTACGTGCCTGGTCCAGGTGAAGTGTAAGGTATCCTCCAAAAGCACCCTTTGTTTCACTTTTGAATAGATTTACTAGGAAATCTAAATCAAGCCATTGTTATTCAGAGCCAAAAACCTGATTTATCACATTTTTAATCGTGAATAGGAAAGATTTAAAAAAAAACAGCCCAAGTCGTTGTATTAGCTTTAACAACAACAACAAAAAAAAGGCATTCATGAACCAATAGAACAGAGCCCATTGAAAACATCCAGACCTTTCAAAGCATTTCAGCAGTTTCTAGTAACATTTTAAGAGGGGAAAGTTGCTTGACCACTTTATCTTGTTAGTTGAAGAGCCCCACCACTTAAATCAGTGTAATTTGTTCTCCTATCTTTGGGGTATTCCTTGTTTACACCTTAAGGTTTTATTTGGAAGGTTAATCACTACTAATGACAAAGTACAACTTTTGGCCTCTTTAGGACTTAATTTTGTTATGCTAATCGCATTAAAATAGAAGTATAGCATTCAAATGGAGAGGGTTGGATGTCTAGGGCTAGACAAGTTTCTACTAGAGAAAAGTTTGAAAAATCATAACAGACTGTCAGAAAAAAAAATAACTATAGGAAGAGCTCGCCACCCCCCTAGCCAACCAAAATGGAAATTCTCAAGCTACTATATACAAGTCTTAAGCCAGTTTCCCCATTGAGACCATCTCTGGAGCTGCACGTCTTTATAAACGACCCAAGTCTTTAAAGTGATTGTTTTCCCCCAACGGAATAATATTTTAAAAACCATGAAAAGTTTTGGAAATGTGAGAAATAGGCTCTGCTGGTTTGACCCTGATTCACTAATTAAAATGATCCCTCTCCTGTTATTCCCCGAGCTCTTTGCAATATTATAAGTTAATTCATATGGTTCTGAGCGATTATGCAAAACTAATTTGGACTGTCCAGGGGTAATTATCCCTGACACGGTTAATTAAATCCTTTCAAGGCTTCGTCTTTCCCTTTTGTAGCAGCCCATCCCTTCTCAACACGGAACTTCCTGCGGCTCGCTGGAAATCACCCCAGCCCTAAATCTTAGTTACCACCCTGAGCCTTCCAGCTCGGCCGCCTCCTCTGCCTGAAGATTCCCCGCCCTCTCCGCCCCCTCCCCTTTTCCCAAAGATCAGCGTTTTCTGGGAGAAACGCTCCGGAGTTGTTGATGAATGAGAAGAGAACTGGAAAGATGGGTAAGAGGAGGGGTGAGGATGCTGGGGGTGAGCACCGGGGTCACATCGCCGACAGATTGTGCGGCTGTTTGAGGACCTCCACAGGCCCCACAGACTCGTTTATCACCCATTCTGACTGTAGTGATCTTGCTAACAAGTTGGCGAGTTTTGCGCCTGCAGAGAGCCTCCTGCCAAGTTAGACTGTGCAGAAGTAAGAGTTTGCAGCGGGGGTAGCGGCTCTGGGGCAAGAGAGAGTAGAGAAAGGCCGGGGGGTGGGTGGTGTAAGAGTCTGAAAGTGGCCCACAAATGCAGAGCTGTGACGGGGCAGAGAGCTGCTGCTGGTTCACGATCTCTATCTCCATCTATTTGTCTGTCTCCATATCTCTCCCTGTTTCTCCATTTTTCTTTCTTTCCTTCTCTCTCCTTCCTTTCTTCCATCTTTCTTCTTTCCCTTTTTTTTTTTTTTTTTTTGTTCTTCTATTTTCCTTTCTTTTCAAGGTTTTTTTTTAAAAAGCCATGATGCAATTTCTTTGGTATTCACCGTTGCCCCAAAACTTTAAGCAAGCCTCGTATCCAAGGGGCCAGGCATGTTGCTTCGGGCTTTGTGCAAACAGGTGGAATTGCGCTGTGTAAGCAGTAAGAACTGGTGCTGGGGACGCTGTCACGCGAGGGGGTGGCTTTGGGACACCAGGGGAGTTGGCCGCGATTGTTACTTCCCTTGACAATTTCCTCCTCCCCCTCCCCCAAGAAGATAGGAGAAAGCACCACGGATCTCCCTCTCACCCCCAGG